>NC_041386.1:2492535-2575496 GCF_002162155.2 Triticum dicoccoides | reverse complement strand
GAGCCGACCGCCGCCACCTCCGGCCGCCGCCTCCGCTGCCGCCACCGCCGGCCCCGGCCCGGCCTCTCCTCTCTCCACTCCGGCCTCCATCGTCCATCGTCGCCGACCAGCCCGCCGGCGAGCCCGGATCCGCCTCGGGAAGCATGCGATCCAGATCTGGAATTTTAGGTTGACTTGGTTTTTTTTCTCTAAGTCCCAGAAATTTCAGTCCATGTGCTTCTGTTCGCGACTCCGTAACTTTTCATCTGTAGCTCCGATTTGGGCATATAGCCTATCAAAATATTCATCTCAGAGAGTACATCATTTCAATCCACTGCATCATTTTCATTTGAGTTCATCTTGATGCCCGAAATGCTGTTAGAAGAGGGCTACTTGAGTTAATTGTCAGATCTGTTACTCCGTTTAGCACATTTGTTATTTTTGCCATGATTAATGTGTGCATGATATGCCCATGAGTTCTTCATATGTTTTGTTAAGGGTTTTGTCATCTATCCAGAGGTGAAACCCATGTATTTTTAGGATGTGTATGGTGACTTGTGCATGCTTGCAAAGTGAGGCACCCGGTAATTCTGTTTTCAGGGACTTAGTGATTTCACTGTCCTGGGATTGTTTATCTCACGATGCCATATGTTTTTGTTGTTTCCTAGTGATCCATGCCTCTTTTGAGGATGATCAGTAAGGGAGTTTTGTTAATCTTGTAGTGCTCTATCCATCCATGTCTTTGTTTGCAATTATGGAGCACCCTAGCTTGAGTCAATCGAGCTCTACTTTTGCTTCGTTGTGAATCTGGACAGATCGTCAACTTGTTTGCAATTTTGCCGATGCTATTGTAGTTGATCCGTGCATGCTATGCTATTGTTCTTGCCATGTCTAGCTTGTATTTTGTGCCTTCTTTATGAATGTATGCTTGTCTTGCCGTGACTTGCACCGTGGTGAGTGCATCGAGCTCGTAAACATGCCTTTGTGAGTTATGTTTCAGCATGTCCCAGTTTTCACCAAGTCTGAAAACTGATTATGTTTTCGCTATGTTCGTGTGCTTGTTAGTATATTTTGTGATCCCTTTTGGCTCAAAGTCGCTAAGGGACTTTTGTTAAACTTGTTGAGTAGCTCCATGCCATGTCTTTCTTTGTCATGTTCAGGTCCTGTAGCATGTTGTTTTGTTGCTCCGAAGAGGGCTTCATGATCTGAAATTTCAGACAAGTGTTAATTTCACTAAGTCTGAGATCTGTTTACCATTTGCGTTTTTGCCATGCTTGTTTGAACCTGTTAATGGATGATTTGGCCGTAGCTCAGTGCTAGACTTTTGTTAAGCATCTTGTGTGCATCCCTGCCATGTATTTTGTTGTCATGTTTGGGTGCTGTAGCATGTTCATCGCATTGCATTTAGATGCCTACTTGATGTAAATCGCAGACCGGTGTCATTTTTGAATCGCTTGCCATTTCCAAACCGTAACTCCGATTCCGGCGTTCTTTATATCGTTTTCAAGCGATTTCATCTCATCTTTCCAGTGGAACCCTTGGAATTCCAAGTTGAGGCCAGGTTCATGCATTTCCTGTCATATCTTGCATTTTGCATCCCGCATCACATTCCGCATAGCATATCATCATTTCATCCTATTGCTTGGTCTTTCACGTGGTTGATTGTATCCTTGTTGCTTGTTTGTCTTGTTTGGGTAGAGCCGGGAGACGAGTTCGCTAACGAGGAGCCCGTTGAGTTTGCTTTTGAGGATCCAGTCAACTCTGACAACTGTGCAGGCAAGATGATCATACCCTCGAAATCACTACTATCTTTGCTATGCTAGTTTGCTCACTCTTTTGCTATGCCGTTGCTACGATGCCTACCACTTGCTTGCAAGCCTCCCAAATTGCCATGTAAAACCTCTAACCCACCATTGTCCTAGCAAACCGTTGATTGGCTATGTTACCGCTTTGCTCAGCCCCTCTTATAGCGTTGCTAGTTGCAGGTGAAGATTGGAGGTCGTTCCTTGTTGGAACATATTTTATTTACTTGTTAGGATATCATTATATTGCTATGTTATCTTAATGCATCTATATACTTGGTAAAGGGTGGAAGGCTCGGCCTCTCGCCTAGTGTTTTGTTCCACTCTTGCCGCCCTAGTTTCCGTCATATCGGTGTTATGTTCCCGGATTTTGCGTTCCTTATGCGGTTGGGTTATAATGGGAACCCCTTGATATTTCGCCTTGATTAAAGCTTGTCTAGCAATGCCCAACCTTGGTTTTACCATTTGCCACCTAGCCCTTTTCTTTCCCTTGGGTTCTGCAGACTCAAGGGTCATCTTATTTTAACCCCCCCGGGCCAGTGCTCCTCTGAGTGTTGGTCCACCTGTCAGCTACCGGTGGCCACCAGGGGCAACTCTGGGCTGGCCTACCCGTACCTAGGAAAATCTGAGTGTGCCCTGAGAAAGAGATATGTGCAGCTCCTATCAGGATTTGTCGGCACATTCGGGCGGTGTTGCTGGTCTTGTTTTAACCTGTTGAAGTGTCTTGAGTTACCGAGATACCGAGTCTGATCGGAACGTCTTGGGAGGAGGTCTATTCCTTTGTTGACCATGAGAGCTTGTCATGGGCTAAGTTGGGACTCCCCTGCAGGGATTGAACTTTCGAAAGCCGTGCCCGCGGTTATGGGCAAATGGGAATTTGTTAATGTCCGGTTGTAGATAACTTGAACCTTAATTAATTAAAATGTGTCAACCGAGTGTGTTACCGTGATGGCCTCTTCTCGGCGGAGTCCGGGAAGTGGACACGGTGTTGGAGTAATGTTTGCGCAGGTTGCTCTCTAGTTTCTCGCTCGTGCTTTGCCTCCTCTTCTCACTCTCCTTTGCGAATAAGTTAGCCACCATACTTGCTAGTCGCTTGCTGCAGCTCCATATATTTACCTTGCCTTGCCTATAAGCTTAAATAGTCTTGATCGCGAGGGTGCGAGATTGCTGAGTCCCTGTGGCTCACAGATTACTATTACACCAGATGCAGGGCCTGATGATTCCGCTCCAGGAGACGCGTGTGAGCTCAAGTGGGAGTTCGACGAAGACTCTCAATGATACTATGTTTCCTTTCCCGATGATCAGTAGTGGTGCCCAGTTGGGGGTGATTGGGACCACTGTCGCATGTTGGGTTCTCTTTTATTTTGGCGCCGAAGTCGGGCCATGAGTGTTTGGTTGATGTAATGTTATTTATGTACTTGATTGACGTGACGAGTGTAAGCCAACTATGTTATCTCCCCTTTTATTATCATATTACATGGGATGTTGTGAAGATTGCCTAACTTGCGACATATGCCTTCAATGCGATTATGTCTCTAAGTCGTGCCTCGACACGTGGGAGCTATAGTCGCATCGAGGGTGTTACATCTGGTCAGCACGGTTGGGGAGGTGAACTTTGCATATGCAGGGGTTTATAGGGAGACACTCTCCGAGTTGAAACCGCAATGCATTCCATAGATAATCTGACTAGTTTTTATGTTTTCATGAATCTCAGATTCTGAACAACATCATAATGATTATGAGCTTGCGCGCATGAAAAGAATAAAGCAGAACAATGCCATGGTTGTCAAACTTGGCAAACTGTCGGTGTCAAAACCGGCGGATCTCGGGTAGGGGGTCCCGAACTGTGCGTCTAGGCCGGATGGTAAAATGAGGCAGGGGACACAATGTTTTACCCAGGTTCGGGCCCTCTTGATGGAGGTACAACCCTACATCCTGCTTGATTAATATTGATGATATGGGTAGTACAAGAGTAGATCTACCACGAGATCGGAGAGGCTAAACCCTAGAAGCTAGCCTATGGTATGATTGTATGTTATGGTTGTTGTCCTACGGACTAAAACCCTTCGGTTTATATAGACACCGGAGAGGGTTAGGGTTACACAAGGTCGGCTACAAAGGAGGAGATATCCATATCCGTATTTCCTAGCTTGCCTTCCACGCCAAGTAGAGTCCCATCCGCACACGAGACGAAGTCTTCAATCTTGTATCTTCATAGTCTAATAGTCCGGCCAAAGGATATAATCCGGCTATCCGGAGACCCCCTAATCCAAGATTCCCTCAGTAGCCCCTGAACCAGGCTTCAATGACGATGAGTCCGGCGCGCAGTATTGTCTTCGGCATTGCAAGGCGGGTTCCTTCTCCGAATACATCACAGAAGATTTTGAATACTAGGATAGTGTCCGACCCTGCAAAATAAGTTCCACATTCCACCGTAGAGAGAATAATATTTTCGCAGATCTAGTTTGCTGGCTTGTTTTGGCAGCATGACGTTATGTCATGGCCCGGTGATTATTCGAACCGTTTCCTTCAACCAGCCCCGCACATAACGCGAGGCAGTTTTTTGACACGTCTTGTCAAAGCAGAGATCATGTCCCCTTATTACGGGATTCTCATCAATATGGGCGTGGGTAACCCAACCGCGCCATCAATTACGGCGCTTGGGGGATAAGCGAGTTTTATCAGGCAAGTGGGGACGCTTAGTTTCGTCTGCCCATATAAAGGGATAAGGATTCACCTTTCTATCCACGCCTTCTTCCTCCTTTGCTCATCCGTTTTCGCACACTCGAGCTCTAGCGCCCAAGTCCACACTTCCCACCTCAACCTTCTCCAACCATGTCTGGAGCGGGAGGCAGGTGGATGGTCTCCTCCGTCACAGAGGGAGACATCAAGAAATTGAGGAGAGCCGGATACCTGCCCGACGACATCGCGCACCGGCTCCCAGATGAGGGGCAGCTCATCCCCACCCCCAGGCCCCATGAGAGGGTAGTATTCCTCACCCATTTCCTCCGTGGACTGGGATTCCCTCTCCATCCATTCGTCCGGGGGCTCATGTTCTATTACGGCCTGGATTTCCACGATCTGGCCCCGAACTTCATCCTCAACATCTCGGCGTTTATCATCGTGTGTGAGGCCTTCCTCCGCATCAAGCCCCACTTTGGCTTATGGCTGAAGACCTTCAATGTCAAGGCGAAGGTGGTGGGCGGCCGCCAGGCGGAGTGCGGAGGCGCCATGGTGGGCAAGATGCCCAACGTAACATGGCTCAAGGGCTCCTTTGTGGAAACCATAAAGGGGTGGCAATCGGGGTGGTTCTACATCACCGAGCCGCGCGACTCTATATGGGCAGCGGCCCTCGAGTTCCGATCTGGCATCCCCACACGGCTCACCTCCTGGAAAGAGAAGGGCTTGTCCTGGGGTAGTTCGAAAGAGCTGACCGGACTCCAAACATGTATTCAAAACATGGTGAACAAGAAGCTCAAGCTTGTCAACATAGTCCAAGTTATGCTCATCCGCCGGATCCTCCCATGCCAACAACGGGAGTTCAACTTGTGGGAGTTCGACCCGATGCAGCACCGAACTCTGAACAGGCTCTTCGACACGACTCATGAAGATGCCTGGAGGGTGCTGTTCAAAAGTGTCAAGGTCCCCCCTCCTATTACTGAGGATCGCGGATTCAGCGCGAAGTGCCAAGCCAGTGCGGTAAGCTGTTTTACCTTTCACAGGATACTTATTTTTTTTATAGATTGACTCTATGCGGGATCTAAACTCCCGTACCTTTGACAGGACTGGCAGAAGATCGCCAGACAGATCGACTGTCCGGCTCCTTTGCCCGAAGGCCCCGCAGACGCTCTTCTAGCGAAGATGTTGACTCCGGCCCCTTATACGGTGCCGGAGAAGACCAAGAAGGCCAAGGGAACCCGAAAGAGTTCCCGACGCCAGGCATCGTCGGACTCACCGTCCGATGACTCTGCGGCGCACTCTTCCCCCAAAGACGAGGAAGAAGAAGAAGATTCTCCCCCACCGACTGGGGGAGACAGGAAAAGGAAGGCCTTCCCAACTGGGGAGGCCAGAGGGTCCAAGAAGGGAAGGACTCTCCTTCCGGACAGTTCCACCGCCACCGACAAAGGCGAAGACGAGTGGTTGCCCAGGGCCAAGCCCCCGGGGAGATCGTAAGTATTCGGATACCGGAGTAACTCATGGAATTCCTTTGTCGCACTGCTTTCCCTAACGCCGAACACAATTATGCAGGCCGCCACGAGCCAGTATCGATGTATCATCGGACGGCTCCTTGGGCTTGTCGGACATGGATAGCGATCCAGTCCCGACCACCACCTCCCCTCATACTGCCGACGACACCAAGGTGTTGTCTCAAGAGGCACCAGATCGAGGGGAGACAGTCCCGGAGGCGCCTCAAGGCGACCTTCTGGACTCCGGGAGCCGAGGGGACGGGGCCCCTGAGAGCTCCGAGTTCGGCCCTCAGTCGAACACCGCGTCGGGCCCTCCAGCAGTTCTGGGCTTGGGCAGGCGGCCTCCTTCTAAGAGGGGCAAGACGCCTGTGCCGGTAACCTCTGTCCATCCAGAGGCGCCGGACAATCTGCTGGAAGCGCTTCGCAGCGCTTCCATCGATGAGGAGCACCGCACTATCATGAGTGCGGTGATCCAGAAGGTTCAGTCCACCAAGAGTGGATTGACTGAAGCCTGTGCCAGCCTTCTAACAGGCTTCGAGGTAAGTGTTTTAAAATGTAGTAGGAATATTACGGCATAGACAGTAGCCCCTGATGCTTTGTTCGGTGTTCACAAAGAAAAGCCGAACAGAGGATCAAATAATATCTCAGGAGTCTAATATAAGTGTGTCAATATGCATATGCAGGCTTCGCTGCTGGCGTCCGCCGCACTGACTGCGGAGGTCGTCGTACTGAAGCAGGACCTCGAGGGGTCCAGGAAAGAGCTCGGCCTTGCCAAGAGGCAGCTCGAGGAGAACAAGGGTAAGTAATACCCTGTCTATAGATATGTACATATGAAAGAGGACGCGATTGCAAAATGACAGGATCATCGTATGTTTGCCAGGGGCCACAACCGAGGTGGCGATGCTGAAGCAAGCGCTAACCAAGGCCGAAGATAAAGCGGCCAAGGAGCGCACCGAGCGAGAGAAGCACAAGGCTCGGGTGGGCGAGGTGCAGCAAGAGCTCCAGGATCTCGTGGCGAAGCACGAGGCGTTGGAGCTTGACTCAAAGATGCGGGAGTCTGAGCTTGCCGCGGCCCTCGAGAGTGTAAAAAGTGCCAAGGCCGAAGCCCAAAAGGCCCTCCAAGAGATCGACGCGATGAAGAAGATATCAGCGGGTAAGGCTTTCTATATGCAAAGCAAGCATGTAAAAGTAAATTACCGATTACTTACCCGGATCCGGAGCTCTTCAGGAGCATTCGCATATTTGCCCCACAGTGTGTTCGATGCCGCACAATTTTACCAGGCTAAGGACGGAAGCTCGACGGAGAAGCTATTCTGGTCTCAGTATGCTGAGGCCGAACATCCGGTGCCAATGAGCGACCAGCTGAAGCAGATGGTCGAGCTACATAAGGCGGCCGATCAGGCCATGAAGAGCTTTATAGTCCGGCCGTGGCCTGGCGACGCCCTTCCGAACAGCTTCTTCGGCCTGGTGAGGCGGCTTATGGATGCCTGCCCGCGGCTGGAGGTCGTCAAGCGATCTGTCTGCACTGAAGGTGCATGCCGGGCTTTCGCCTGTGTGAGATTGCAGTGGGTCAAGCTAGACGCCGGGAAGCTGATCAAGGAGGGGGCGCCGGAGGGCAAGGAGCACCGCCACCCCAAGATGTACTATGAGGGTGTTCTGCCGGGTGCCCGTCTCATCACGGACGAGTGTTCAAAAGATGTAATATTTGAATGAGACTTGCTCGTTTTATCATGTATGTATGAAAACATGTTTCCTCATGCTTATAGTCAAAATAAAGCGTTTACTAAACATATCATTGATGCCTTGATGCAATCTTATGAAGAAAAACTTGAATTGGAAATTTCTATCCCTAGAAAACTTTATGATGAGTGGGAACCAACTATTAAAATTAAAATTAAAGATCATGAATGCTATGCTTTATGTGATTTGGGTGCTAGTGTTTCCACGATTCCGAAGAGTTTGTGTGATTTGTTAGGTTTCCGTGATTTTGATGATTGCTCTCTAAACTTGCACCTTGAGGATTCCACTATTAAGAAACCTATGGGAAGAATTAATGATATTCTTATTGTTGCAAATACGAATTATGTGCCCGTAGATTTTATCATTCTTGACATAGATTGCAATCCTTCATGTCCTATTATTCTTGGTAGACCTTTCCTTAGAACGATTGGTGCAATTATTGATATGAAGGAAGGAAATATTAGATTCCAATTTCCATTAAGGAAAGGCATAGAACACTTTCCTAGAAATAAAATTAAATTACCTTATGAATCTATTATGAGAGCCACTTATGGATTGCCTACCAAAGATGTCAATACCTAGATCTATTCTTGCTTGTTATGCCTATCTAGGGGCGTTAAACGATAGCGCTTGTTGGGAGGCAAACCAATTTTATTTTTATTCCTTGCTTTTTGCTCCTGTTTAGTAATAAATAAATTATCTAGCCTCTGTTTTGGTTGTGTTTTTTGTGTTTAATTAGTGTTTGTGCCAAGTAGAACCGTTGGGAAGACTTGGGGAAAGTCTTGTTGAACTTGCTGTAAAAAACAGAAACTTTAGCGCTCACGAGAACTGCTGTCATTTTTATTTGGAAAGTGCTATTTAGTTAATTATTTTTGCAGATGATTAATAGATAAATTCCTCACGTCCAGAAATTTATTTTATAATTTTTGGGGTTCCATATCTTGCCCTAGGTACAGATTACTACAGACTGTTCTGTTTTTGACAGATTCTGTTTTTCGTGTGTTGTTTGCTTATTTTGATGAATCTATGGCTAGTAAATTAGTTTATAAACAATACAGAAGTTGGAATACAGTAGGTATAACACCCATATAAATAAAGAATGAGTTCATTACAATACCTTGAAGTGATCTTTTATTCTCTTTCGCTAACGGAGCTTACGAGATTTTCTACTTTAAGTTTTGTGTTGTGAAGTTTTCAAGTTTTGGGTAAAGATTTGATGGATTATGGAACAATGAGTGGAAAGAGCCTAAGATTGGGGATGCCCATGGCACCCCCAAGATAATCTAAGTACACCTAAAAGCCAAAGCTTGGGGATGCCCCGGAAGGCATCCCCTCTTTCGTCTACTTCTATCGGTAACTTTACTTGGAGCTATATTTTTATTCGCCACATGATATGTGTTTTGCTTGGAGTGTCTTGTATTATTTGAGTATTTGCTTTTTAGTTTACCACAATCTCCTTGATGTACACACCTTTTGAGAGAGCCATACATGATTTGGAATTTGTTAGAATACTCTATGTGCTTCGCTTATATCTTTTGAGTTATATAATTTTGCTCTAGTGCTTCACTTATATCTTTTAGAGCACGGTGGTGGATTTGTTTTATAGAAACTATTGATCTCTCATGCTTCACTTAGATTATTTTGAGAGTCTTAATAGCATGGTAATTTGCTTAAAATCCTAATATGCTTGGTATACAATATTAATAATAAAATTTTCTTATGAGTGTGTTGAATACTATGATAAGTTTGATACTTGATAATTGTTTTGAGATATGGAGATGGTGATATTAATGTCATGCTAGTTGAGTAGTTGTGAATTTGAGAAATACTTGTGTTGAAGCTTGTGATTCCCGTAGCATGCATGTATGGTGAACCGTTATGTGATGAAGTCAGAGCATGATTTATTTATTGATTGTCTTCCTTATGAGTGGCGGTCGGGGACGAGCGATGGTCTTTTCCTACCAATCTATCCCCTTAGGAGCATGCGCGTAATACTTTGCTTTGATAACTTGTAGATTTTTGCAATAAGTATATGAGTTCTTTATGACTAATGTTGAGTCCATGGATTATACGCACTCTCACCCTTTCACCTTTGCTAGTCTCTCTAATACCGCGCACCTTTCGCTGGTATCATACACCCACCATATACCTTCCTCAAAACAGCCACCATACCTACCTATTATGACATTTCGATAGCCATTCCGAGATATATTGCCATGCAACTTTCCACCGTTCCGTTTATGACACAGTCCATCATTGGCATATTGCTTAGCATGATCATGTAGTTGACATCGTATTTGTGGCAAAGCCACCATTCATAATTCTTTCATACATGTCACTCATGCATCATTGCATATCCCGGTACACCGCCGGAGGCATTCATATAGAGTCATATTTTGTTCTAAGTATCGAGTTGTAATTGTTGAGTTGTAAGAAAAATAAAAGTGTGATGATCATCATTATTAGAGCATTGTCCTAGTGAGGAAAGGATGATGGAGACTATGATTCCCCCACAAGCCGGGATGAGACTCCGGACGAAAAATAAATAAAAGAGGCCAAAGAAGCCCAAATAAAAAAGAGAAAGAAAGGAGGCCATAAAAAGGAGAAAAGGCCCAAATAAAAAGAAAAAATAAAAAATGAGAGAAAAAGAGAGAAGGGACAATTTTACTATCCTTTTACCACACTTGTGCTTCAAAATAGCACCATGATCTTCATAGTAGAGAGTCTCTCATGTTATCACTTTCATATATTAGTGGGAATTTTTCATTATAGAACTTGGCTTGTATATTCCAATGATGGGCTTCCTCAAATTGCACTAGGTCTTCATGAGCAAGCAAGTTGGATGCACACCCACTTAGTTTCTTTTTGAGCTTTCATATACTTATAGCTCTAGTGCATCCGTTGCATGGCAATCCCTACTCACTCACATTGATCTATTGATGGGCATCTCCATAGCCCGTTGATACGCCTAGTTGATGTGAGACTATCTTCTCCTTTTTGTCTTCTCCACAACCACCATTCTATTCCACCTATAGTGTTATATCCATGGCTCACGCTCATGTATTGCGTGAAAATTGAAAAAGTTTCAAGAATGTCAAAAGTATGAAACAATTGCTTGGCTTGTCATCGGGGTTGTGCATGATTTAAATATTTTGTGTGGTGAAGATAGAGCATAGCCAGACTATATGATTTTGTAGGGATAACTTTCTTTAGCCATGTTATTTTGAGAAGACATAATTGCTTTGTTAGTATGCTTGAAGTATTATTATTTTTATGTTAATATGAACTTTTGTCTTGAATCTTTCGGATCTAAATGTTCATACCACAATTAAGAAGAATTACATTAAAATTATGCCAAGTAGCACTCCGCATCAAAAATTCTGTTTTTTATCATTTCCCTACTCGAGGACGAGCAGGAATTAAGCTTGGGGATGCTTGATACGTCTCCAACGTATCTATAACTTTTGATTGCTCCATTGTAACGCCCTCGATGCGGCTATATCTCCCATGTGTCGAAGCACGACTTAGAGGCATAACCACATTGAAAGCAATGTCGCAAGTGAGGTAATCTTCACACAACCCATGTAATACATAAGGAAAAGAGATACATAGTTGGCTTACAATCGCCACTTCACACAATTACATGAATAAAGCATTACATCATCCAGATACAATCAAGGTCTGACTACGGAACCAAAATAAAAGAAGACTACCCCAAATGCTACACAGATCCCCGATCGACCCCAACTGGGCTCCACTACTGATCAACTAGAACGAAGCAACATAAAGGACAAGATCTTCATCGAGCTCCTCCTTGAGCTTGGTTGCGTCACCTGCACGGTAACATCGGCACCTGCAAACTAGTTTTGGAAGTAACTATGAGTCACGGGGACTCAGCAATCTCACAGCCTCGCGATCAAGACTATTTAAGCTCATGGGTAAGGTAAAGGTATGAGGTGGAGCTGCAGCAAGCGACTAGCATATTTGGTGGCTAAACATACGCAAATGAGAGCGAGAAGGGAAGGCAAAGCACGATCGAGAAACTATGATCAATAAGTGATCCTAGAACAACCTACGTCAAGCATTACTCCAACACCGTGTTCACTTCCCGGACTCTGCCGAGAAGAGACCATCCCGGCTACACACGCAGTTGATGTATTTTAATTAAGATCAACTTCAGGTTTTCTACAACCGGACATTAACAAATTCCCATCTCCCCATAACCGTGGGCATGGCTTTCGAAAGTTCAAAACCCTGCATGGGTGTCCCAACTTAGCCCATCACAAGCTCTCACGGTCATTGAAGGATATTCCTTCTAGCGGGAAGACCCGATCAGACTCGGAATCCCGGTTACAAGACATTTCGACAATGGTAAAACAAGACCAGCAAAGCCACCCAGATGTGCCAACAAATACCGATAGGAGCTGCACATATCTCATTCTCAGGGCACACCGGATGAGCCAGACGTCGGGTGGGCCAGGCCAGAGTTGCCCCTGGTAGCTCCGGACATTGGTCAGTTTGGACCAACACTCAGAGGAGCACTGGCCCGGGGGTTTAATAAAGATGACCCTTGGGCAGGCCTACCCAAGGGAAAGAAAAAGGCTAGGTGGCGAATGGTAAAACCAATGTTGGGCCTGGCTGGAAGAGTTTTATTCAAGGAGAACTGTCAAGGGGTTCCCATAATAACCCAACCGCATAAGGAACGCAAAATCTGGGAACATAACACCGATATGACGGAAACTAGGGCGGCAAGAGTGGAACAAAGCACCAGGCATAAGGCCGAGCCTTCCACCCTTTACCAAGTATATAGATGCATTAATTAAATAAGAGGTATTGTGATATCCCAACAAGTAAACATGTTCCAACAAGGAACAACATCTCCATGTTCCAACAAGGAACAAACTTCAATCTTCACCTCCAACTAACAACGCTATAAGAGGGGCTGAGCAAAGCGGTAACATAGCCAAACAATGGTTTGCTAGGACAAGGTGGGTTAGAGGCTTGGTTCAACAATATGGGAGGCATGATAAGCAAGTGGTAGGTATCGCAGCATAGGCATAACAAAAGAGCGAGCAACTAGCAAGCAAAGATAGAAGTGATTTCGAGGGTATGGTCATCTTGCCTGAGATCCCGCAAGGAAGAAGAACGAGTCCATGAGGAAGACAAAGCGGACGTAGCCAACGAATCCTCACAACACGACGTTACCGGATTACCGAGACGAAGTGCACCGGAAAGAAAGCAAACAACATAGTAAACAACCACCACATAAACATGGCATGATGCACAATCAAGTATGATGCATGTCCGGTTTAATGAAGCATGGCATGGCAAAATGCACAAGAATTCCTACAAATTAAGTGGATCTCAACATGCAACTCCGTTGCATATTGACGAAACACCACATTAGAGTTACTTAGTTCGATCTCATTTATGTACCCAACAAGATTAAATGTTGTTAGCATGGCAAGATGGGAAGCAACGAACAACAATTCCTGTAAATCCCCATATGCATATATTAGGTTTGGTACTATTCTGCCCCTAAACCATATTTTATAGTTATTAAACATGCAAGATGATGCCACCATGTTAAACTAGGCAAAATTCTACCCCATTTACATATAAAGTTTATTAAAAACGGAGCTACAGTTATTTAGTTATGATTTAAATCATTTTAACATGACATAGGAGCAAATTTAAACAAACAACATTTTAAACATGGATGAAAAAGACATATTATGAAACTAGATGAAAAACTAAGCAAGTTTCATATACAAAGTTTTTACATGTGATGCTTAGTTTGTGAGTTAAAATATGCATGAAGTTTAGGGGCTGATCTGCAAAAGTGCAAATCCCTGGAAATTGACAAATTCACAGATCTGGAAAAAAATGCTACACTGGGCCGAATCTGGCCGGCCCAATAGAGAAGGAGAAAAAAAAGGAGGGCGCTCGGGGGGCGGCCTCACCCATGGGCCAGGCCCAGTTCGGAGGGGAAGCAGGCTGGAAGGGGCGGCGCGAAACTTGGGCTGGCAGGGCAGATGCGGCAGCGCTGGGCCTTGTGCGTGCTTGCGGCCCACGAGACTAGAGAGGAGGCCGACTCACGCGCAACCGACGACGCGGAGGCGACCTTCTTCACGCGTCTGGCCACGACAGGAAGCAGGACGACGGCGGATGGCTCTTCGGCGACGGCGAGGGCCGAAGACAGCGGGAAGGCTGGGGAACGAACAGATCTGGACGGAAACTTGCCGGATCCGACGAATCCGAGCAACGTCGGAAGCTGAGTGGCGACGAGGAGCTCCGGGCAGCGGCGCTATCCATGGCCAGAGAGAGAGATCTGTAAGAGAAAGAGGAAGGGAAACGGAGGAAGGGAGGAGAGGGCGACCGGGACGCGACCTGGGCGACGTCGCGGAGCAGGGGTCGCCGGCGATAAGGTGTGCTCCAGTGGCCGGCGGGTCCTGCGGGAGCATCGAGCGGCGGCTCCCTCCCGATCCGGATCGGATCGAGGAGGTGCAGCGGGAGCGAGCAGGCGACGGCACGGCTCGGGCACAGACGAGGCGCATGTTCGTCCTCGAAGCAGAGGACGCAGGAGGCTTGGGCAGCGACGCGGATGCAGAGGAGGCTAGCTCAGGCATAAGACCGGTGAGGGTAGCGGATTCGGGCGCGGGGAAGGAGGCAGGGACGCGCGGCTCATCCCCTGGGCTCACCGGCGAGAAAATGCAGTGACTGCTGCTGTTGTCTGAAGAAAAGAGAGAGACAGAGGTTCAGAGAAAGAACAGGCGAAGGAAGCAAAGAGAGACGGCGGGCAGGGGACTCCGGCGGGCAGGTGATGGTGACGAGGTGCATCAGTGCCTCTCGCATAGCCTCCTCATGGTCGCGGGGGCCTGCAGGAGTTGAGGCTTGCTGCAGGTTCAGTCGCCGACGACGACGATGCCATGGAGGGAGGAGCAAGCGGGAGGAGCTTGACGATGGCGTGCTCCTCTCCTCTGGATCGAGCGAACCAGGGGCACGGGGATGAGGGGCTCTGCGGACAGGAGGTGCGGCTGGAAGAGTAGATCGAGCGGAGGCCGGGTGTTGGTTGGTCGGGGATGGATCCCAAGGAAGGGGATTGGGGTGGTGGCAGCGGCGAGGAAAACGATAGAGACAGGGGAGGTTTGTGGTTGGCTGTGGGTGAGATCTCGATGGGGATTTGGGAGATAAGTGCGGTGGCGGCGGCAGGGACAAGTGCCTAGAAGTTAGGGTTTGGTCTAGATGTAGACTAGAGAATATATATATATAAAGAGGGAGATATTTAGGGGCTAATTCGTTCCTCCAAATAAATCGAGCAGTCGAGAAAAATAGACTAGGAAGTCCAATTAACAAAACGGAGACGTTTTGTAGATGTTTGGGGATGATCCGGACACAACGGTGACGACTGCCCGGATCGGGTCCGGGACAGCTTTCGGACGCGCGCGTGAGGAGGTCCACGGACTGACGAGAGAGCCTAGGTTAGGCCTGGCGGTAGGTAGTGGACTGTGCAGAAGGTCTCAGGCTGAGAGAAGAGAAGAGAGGCCCGGCGACTGTTTTCGGAGACCGAAAACGTCCGACGATAGACCGGCTATATTACCGCTATAGTTATCCGTTGGGGCGTCAAACGAACTCCGAATGCTGTGAAACTTGGCAGGCGGCCTACTGACAACAAAACAACACCGCACGCCAACTTTCAACCCATTCCGAGAACATTTTCCGTCCATTTATAAAATACTATTTCGGACATGCCGCGGGCGCGTGCAAGTGTGTCTGGGCTCAGAATGGACAACGGAAGGAACTGGGAGAACCCGGGCGAATGCAAGTTTCGAAAACATGATGATGCAATGCACATGATGACATGACAACAAGTGACACGCAAGCAAATGACAAAGCAACAATAGCGAATACTGGAAGACACCTGGCACAACGGTCTCGGGGCATTACAACACTCCACCACTACGAGAGGATCTCGTCCCGAGATCTAGAATGGCACCGGAGGGAAAAATAAAGGAGGAAGATAAGCGGTAAAACTAAGTTGCTTCTTTGACGAATGAGTGAAACCAAAGAACCTTGAAAAGGTTGAGCAAAATGAATGAAAGAAAGCAACGAAGAAGAACAAAGTTGAAAGCACTCCGTTAAGAAAGAGGAATAAGAAAGAAACGATTCGGGTAGCACTCCGATTGAAAAGAAAGGAATAGAATAAGAACTTGATAAGGTGATAGAACTTGAAAAGAGGGCACGACACTCCGGTTAAAAGGACAATCATGTAAAGAACATGATCTTTGACAAACGAGATGATGGGTTGAGAAGATCAACATCACAACGCCTCCGGAAGGAAGAAATAGAAGATAGATCATTGAGATAAAAGAATGTAGAAGAAAAGGCCAACTTCTGCTACAAAAGAGCTTGAAAAAGTATCCTTAGGAGATGGGTCGAACGGAGTTGTTGGAAAAAAACCCAACAACGAAAAGAATAATCTTTATATGGTCTTATGGAATACATCTCAAATTATGAGGTGACACCCTGCCACTCACGGGAAGAAGAATTGGACTGATATGAACAAGGAGACGAGAAAACTTATTTCACCAGAAGGATAAAAGACGAACTTGGGTCCTTTATGAGCACCATAAATAGCAACAATCCTTAGGGAAGACTTTAGGTGAAATATAACCCAAGATAACTCCAACGAAGAGGTTGATGGATTTAAAATATCTCATTCTTAACAACGTGTGAATCATGAAACATGAACTCAAATTATCAAGAATGACATAATACCACCTCCAATGATACGGAAGAAAGAATTGCACTCCGGATTGCAGGATGAAAAAAAAACTTAAGCTCCTTAGAAAAGAATCTCGATGAACACTTTGAGAAGGAATTAAATCCTTGATGAACCATCATGTAGAACATCCATGAAGAACTCCGGTAATAAAAGAATGATCCAAAATAATTGAATGATGAAAAGAATAAGATTGAAGCCTTGCAATGATTTAAATGGATCTTTGCGACGAGATAAAGTGGAAACTTGGAACAACGGAAGAAAAGATAAAGCATCTCAAACCGAGAATGTGATATGAAGAACCACTCCGGAATAAGGAATTGAATTTACTCGATGAAATAAGAATAAGAATTACATTATGCTTATCCTTCACCAATTTAGATTGATGACAACCAACGGATTTGGCACACTACTTATTCTCGTAGAAAGGATTAATATAGATATAGCATAACTTGAGAAAGTCTTCAACGAACCACCGGAAGGATTGAAAACAACGAATAAATTGATATGATAACGAATGACGAGAACTCTTGAACGAACCACCGTAAGAATTATAAATGAGCAAAGAGAAGATAAAGAAACACCGGGAAGAATTAGCAAATGAATGAAGATGCTTGAGAGAATTTATATATGAGAGAACAAAGAGATCATGCACTGCTTAGAGAGGATATTTGATCGATGCACCGGTAAAATTAGGAGGATGAGAGCTGAAAGCTAGAATGAATAATCCCGAAATGATGGCCTTCGGAGAATCAAACTGAAAATACTCTGAATTACTCCGGATGGGTGAAAAGGAATTCTCACAACCGAAACAATTATGGGAGGATGGCAGAGAATGGGGCAAGATTTAAAAAAAACTCTTCTTTGGTCTTCAAAATCTGAGAATGACGATGAGAAACACCACCAAGTTGTTGAGATACTCCGGGATGAAAAAATGGAAGGTTGAGCCAACGATGAAAAGAATTTGAAAGATCTTGGAGAAAAACATATGACTGATGATGAATCATTCTTACGTCAAAACTTCAAAAAGAATTTGAGGATAGCTCCGGACAAATAAGAAGAGTCAGGTAAGATCCTGGGAAAAAACCTGTGGGTTAGGGCCCACTTAAAAGAAACACCGTTGAATGATTTAAAAGAGAGAATGCACCGGTTGAGTTAAATGACTTGAATGAGATTACAACCTTGAAAGAGCTTGAACGAATGCAGAGTGGAAACACGAATCTTCGAGATATCTTCAGCACTTCGGAACAATTGAATAGCGAGAGGTGAATGACAAAGAGGTGCACAGGTATGATAAAACTTCTGAAACGAGGAAAGGATATGATCAACACCAAAAGCTTGAATTGAAACCACGGGAGAAGAAAAAGAACGAAGAATGATGAACTAGAAGCTCCGTTAGAATCTTCATGAGAATCACCAGATAAGAATATTGAAAGAAAAGAAAGAAGAGACTTCACATGTATAAAATGGATACTTGATTAAGAAATCTGAGTCCTTGAAGAGAAAAGGTGGGTGGGTGGGAAAATAAAGGAAACTTGGAACGGATGAAGCAAACACCGTTGAGAAGAACTGATAATTGATCTTGTGGATGTTGACAAGATTGGATCCATTTGAAGAGGAGCACACCGGTTGAAAAGGATTGGCAAGACAATCTTGATTATCATGAAGGATTGGTATTTACATAGGAATATAAGAACACCATTTGGAAAAGGTATGGAATCAACATTTCACTTCGAAGCAACTCGAATACCACAACTGAAAACAAAACAAGGATTGGCTTGCAAAATAAGCCAGAACAAACATATGATAGAGATTTCGTCCGAAGTTTTTGTGGTGGGGCCTACACGGGCTCGATCGTACAGCACCATCATGTACAAGGCAGTGCACATGACATACGAAGCGTCCCCGAGTCGGCATAGCCAAGGACTCTTTAAGACACAACGAGACCACTGTAAAACCAACCGTGGATAGGCGGACCACTAGATGTCGAACCCCAATTTCATATCATACATCTGTCGGAAAGATATCCTAAGAGCTACTTGAATTCCCACTTATAAACTCCCGAAATTTTCCGTTTATGCAATCAGGTGTTGGGGATACAGGGGAAGCATAATATCTCACCCAAAACTAACAAATCCTACATCCAGTTGTATCCATCCTTCAACACATAACCAAGAAACCTTCAGAAATCATCTACCTCAACCTTCGAAAAGCATCCGTTATACAAGTTATGGCAATACTCCCGAACTCCCGCCCCAGTACTAGGTGGCATCGAGGTTATCTCACCAACAACTGCATAAAAGAGATTTTCGATGTCGGCGAAACTAATCTCAGGTATTCCAGAACTGCAACGATAAAATTGTGACGACAACACCTCAGAGCTCAACTCCCCGGGACACTGCCACAACCCCTAAATGACAGGAGGCACCAAGAACAATGTTCTCGTCACTAAACCATCGGAATGATTCCAAGATACCCGCGTGATCCTAAAAAAAATTTAGTGAAATTTCAGAAGAGAAGAGTCAAAACTCTACGTCAGGATGCCTCACCAGAGCGACCAAGGGACTGAGGAGTAAAAAGAATTCCTAACTCTCCGATATATAATTCCTAAATGACTCAAAACATTTCTAGACTCAATAACGCCAGCAATTCGATCAAGCAGGGGGCTCCTAAGGTCGGGGAAGGCTGTGATTACCAACTTGTAACGCCCTCGATGCGGCTATATCTCCCACGTGTCGAAGCACGACTTAGAGGCATAACCGCATTGAAAGCAATGTCGCAAGTGAGGTAATCTTCACACAACCTATGTAATACATAAGGGAAAGAGATACATAGTTGGCTTACAATCGCCACTTCACACAATTACATGAATAAAGCATTACATCATCCAGATACAATCAAGGTCCGACTACGGAACCAAAATAAAAGAAGACTACCCCAAATGCTACATAGATCCCCGATCGACCCCAACTGGGCTCCACTACTGATCAACTAGAATGAAGCAACATAAAGGACAAGATCTTCATCGAGCTCCTCCTTGAGCTTGGTTGTGTCACCTGCACGGTAACATCGGCACCTGCAAACTGGTTTTGGAAGTAATTGTGAGTCACGGGGACTCGGCAATCTCACACCCTCGCGATCAAGACTATTTAAGCTCATGGGTAAGGTAAAGGTATGAGGTGGAGCTGCAGCAAGCGACTAGCATATTTGGTGGCTAAACATACGCAAATGAGAGCGAGAAGAGAAGGCAAAGCACGGTCGAGAAACTATGATCAATAAGTGATCCTAGAACAACCTACGTCAAGCATTACTCCAACACCGTGTTCACTTCCCGGACACCGCCAAGAAGAGACCATCCCGGCTACACACGCGGTTGATGTATTTTAATTAAGATCAACTTCAGGTTTTCTACAACCGTACATTAACAAATTCCCATCTGCCCATAACCGCGGGCACGGCTTTCGAAAGTTAAAAACCCTACAGGGGTGTCCCAACTTAGCCCATCACAAGCTCTCACGGTTAGCGAAGGATATTCCTTCTAGCGGGAAGACCCGATCAGACTCGGAATCCCGGTTACAAGACATTTCGACAATGGTAAAACAATACCAGCAAAGCCACCCAGATGTGCCGACAAATCCCGATAGGAGCTGCACATATCTCGTTCTCAGGGCACACCGGATGAGCCAGACGTCAGGTGGGCCAGCCCAGAGTTGCCCCTGGTAGCTCCGGGCATCGCTCGGTTTGGACCAACACTCAGAGGAGCACTGGCCCGGGGGTTTAATAAAGATGACCCTTGGGCAGGCCTACCCAAGGGAAATAAAAAGGCTAGGTGGCGAATGGTAAAACCAATGTTGGGCCTGGCTGGAAGAGTTTTATTCAAGGCGAACTGTCAAGGGGTTCCCATAATAACCCAACCGCGTAAGGAACGCAAAATCCGGAAACATAACACCGATATGACGGAAACTAGGGCGGCAAGAGTGGAACAAAACACCAGGCATAAGGCCGAGCCTTCCACCCTTTACCAAGTATATAGATGCATTAATTAAATAAGAGGTATTGTGATATCCCAACAAGTAAACATGTTCCAACAAGGAACAACATCTCCATGTTCCAACAAGGAACAAACTTCAATCTTCACCTGCAACTAACAACGCTATAAGAGGGGCTGAGAAAAGCGGTAACATAGCCAAACAATGGTTTGCTAGGACAAGGTGGGTTAGAGGCTTGGTTCAAAAATATGGGAGGCATGATAAGCAAGTGGTAGGTATCACAGCATAGGCATAGCAAAAGAGCGAGCAACTAGCAAGCAAAGATAGAAGTGATTTCGAGGGTATGGTCATCTTGCCTGAGATCCCGCAAGGAAGAAGAACGAGTCCATGAAGAATACAAAGCGGACGTAGCCAACGAATCCTCACAACACGACGTTACCGGATTACCGAGACGAAGTGCACCGAAAAGAAAGCAAACAACATAGTAAACAACCACCACATAAACATGGCATGATGCACAATCAAGTATGATGCATGTCCGGTTTAATGAAGCATGGCATGGCAAAATGCACAAGCAATCCTACAAATTAAGTGGAGCTCAACATGCAACTCCGTTGCATATTGACGAAACACCACATTAGAGTTACTTAGTTCGATCTCGTTTATGTACCCAACAAGATTAAATGTTGTTAGCATGGCAAGAGGGTGAAGCAAAGTAAAACTACCTATCTAGTCAAGTTTAAATGAGGCCGGAAGCAACGGACAACAATTCCGGTAAATCCCCATATGCATATATTAGGTTTGGTACTATTCTGCCCTAAACCATATTTTATAGTTATTAAACATGCAAGATGATGCCACCATGTTAAACTACGCAAAATTCTACCCCATTTACATATAAAGTTTATTAAAAATCGAGCTACAGTTATTTAGTTATGATTTAAATCATTTTAACATGACATAGGAGCAAATTTAAACAAACAACATTTTAACATGGATCAAAAAGACATATTATGAAACTAGATGAAAACCTAAGCAAGTTTCATATACAAAGTTTTTACATGTGATGCTTAGTTTGTGAGTTAAAATATGCATGAAGTTTAGGGGCTGATCTGAAAAAGTGCAAATCCCTGGAAATTGACAAATTCACAGATCTGGAAAAAAAAAGCTACACTGGGCCGAATCTGGCCGGCCCAACAGAGAAGGAGAAAAAAAGGAGGGCGCTCGGGGGGCGGCCTCACCCATGGGCCAGGCCAAGTTCGGAGGGGAAGCAGGCTGGAAGTGGCGGCGCGACACTTGGGCTGGCGGGGCAGATGCGGCAGCGCTGGGCCTTGTGCCTGCTTGCGGCCCACGAGACTGGAGAGGAGGCCGACTCACGCGCAACCGACGACGCGGAGGCGACCTTCTTCACGCGTCTGGCCACGACAGGAAGCAGGACGACGGCGGATGGCTCTCCGGCGACGGCGAGGGCCGAAGACAGCAGGAAGGCTGGGGAACGGACGGATCTGGACGGAAACTTGCCGGATCCGACGAATCCGAGCGACGTCGGAAGCTGAGCGGCGACGAGGAGCTCCAGGCAGCGGCGCTATCCATGGCCAGAGAGAGAGAGAGAGAGAGAGAGAGAGATCTGTAAGAGAAAGAGGAAGGGAAACGGAGGAAGGGAGGAGAGGGCGACCGGGACGCGACCTGGGCGACGTCGCAGAGCAGGGGTAGCCGGTGATAAGGTGTGCTCCGGTGGCCGGCGGGTCCTGCGGGAGCATCGAGTGGCGGCTCCCTCCCGATCCGGATCGGATCGAGGAGGTGTAGCGGGAGCGAGCAGGCGACGACACGGCTCGGGCGCAGACGAGGCGTGTGTTCGTCCTCGAAGCAGAGGACGCAAGCGGCTTGGGCAGTGACGCGGATGCAGACGAGGCTAGATCAGGCGCAAGACCGGCGAGGGTAGCGGATCCGGGCACGGGGAAGGAGGCAGGGACGCGCGGCTCATCCCCTGGGCTCACCGGCGAGAAAATGTAGTGATTGATGTTGTTGTCTAAGAAAAGAGAGAGAGAGAGAGAGAGAGAGAGAGAGAGAGAGAGGTTCAGAGAAAGAACAGGCGAAGGAAGCAAAGAGAGACTGCGGGCAGGGGACTCCGGTGGGCAGGTGATGGTGACGAGGTGCATCAGTGCCGCTCGCATAGCCTCGTCATGGTCGCGGGGGCCTGCAGGAGTTGAGGCTTGCTGCAGGTTCAGTCGCCGGCGACGACGACGCCATGGAGGGAGGAGCAAGCGGGAGGAGCTTGACGATGGCGTGCTCCTCTCCTCTGGATCGAGCGAACCAGGGCCACGGGGACGAGGGGCTCCGCGGGCAGGAGCTGCGGCTGGAAGAGTAGATCGAGCGGAGGCTGGGTGTTGGTTGGTCGGGGATGGATCCCAAGGAAGGGGATTGGGGTGGTGGCGGCGGCGAGGAAAACGAGAGAGATAGGGGAGGTTTGTGGTTGGCTATGGGTGAGATCCCGATGGGGATTTGGGAGATAAGTGAGGCAGCGGCAGGGACAAGTGCCTAGAAGTTAGGGTTTGGTCTAGATTTAGACTAGAGAGTATATATATATATATATAAAGAAAGAGGGAGATATTTAGGGGCTAATCCGTTCCTCCAAATAAATCGAGCGGTCGAGAAAAATAGACTAGGAAGTCCAATTAACAAAACGGAGACGTTTTGTAGATGTTTGGGGATGATCCGGACACAACGGTGACGACTGCCCGGATCGGGTCCGGGACAGCTTTCGGACGCGCGCGTGAGAAGGTCCGCGGACTGACGAGAGAGCCTAGGTTAGGCCTGGCAGTAGGTAGTGGACTGTGCAGAAGGTCTCAGGCTGAGAGAAGAGAAGAGAGGCCCGGCGACTGTTTCCGGAGACTGAAAACGTTCGACGATAGACCGTCTATATTACCGCTATAGTTATCCGTTGGGGCATCAAACAAACTCCGAATGCGATGAAACTTGGCAGGCGGCCTATTGACAACAAAACAACACCGCACGCCAACTTTCAACCCATTCCGAGAATATTTTCCGTCCACTTATAAAATACTATTTCGGACATGCCGCGGGCGCGTGCAAGTGTGTCTGGGCTCAGAATGGACAACGGAAGGAACTGAGAGAACCCGGACGAATGCAAGTTTCGAAAACATGATGATGCAATGCACATGATGACATGACAAGAAGCGACACGCAAGCAAATGACAAAGCAACAATAGCGAATACTGGAAGACACCTGGCGCAACGGTCTTGGGGCGTTACATCCATGCTATATTATCTACTGTTTTGGACATTATTGGGCTTTATTATCCACTTTTATATTATTTTTGGGACTAACCTATTAACCGGAGGCCCAACCCAGAATTGCTGTTTTTTGCCTGTTTTAGGGTTTCGAAGAAAAGGAATATCAAACGGAGTCCAAACGGAATGAAACCTTCGGGAACGTGATTTTCTCATCGAATACAACTCAGGAGACTTGGACCCTACGTCAAGGCACGTAACAGGAGGCCACGAGGTAGGGGGCGCGCCCTACCCTACAAGGCGCGGCCCCACCCTTGTGGGCCCCCTGTTGCTCCACCGACGTACTTCTTCCTCCTATATATACCCACGTAACCCCAAACGATCAGATACGGAGCCAAAACCCTAATTCCACCGCCGCAACTTTCTGTATCCACGAGATCCCATATTGGGGCCTGTTCCTAAGCTCCGCCGGAGGGGGCATCGATCATGGAGGGCTTCTACATCAACACCATAGCCTCTCCGATGAAGTGTGAGTAGTTTACTTCAGACCTACGGGTCCATAGTTAGTAGCTAGATGGCTTCTTCTCTCTTTTTAGATCTCAATACAATGTCCTCCCCTCTCTTGTGTAGATCTATTCGATGTAATCTTCTTTTTGCGGTGTGTTTGTTAAGACCGATGAATTGTGGGTTTATGATCAAGTCTATCTATGAATAATATTTGAATCTTCTCTGAATTCTTTTATGTATGATTGGTTATCTTTGCAAGTCTCTTTGAATTATCAGTTTGGTTTGGCCTACTAGATTGATCTTTCTTGCAATGGGAGAAGTGCTTAGCTTTGGGTTCAATCTTGCGGTGTCCTTTCCCGGTGACAGTAAGGGCAGCAAGGCACGTATTGTATTGTTGCCATCGAGGATAACAAGATGGGGTTTTCTTCATATTGCATGATTCTATCCCTCTACATCATGCCATCTTGCTTAAGGCGTTACTCTGTTTTTAACTTAATACTCTAGATGCATGCTGGATAGCGGTCGATGAGTGGAGTAATAGTAGTAGATGCAGGCAGGAGTCGGTCTACTTGTCTCGGACGTGATGCCTATATACATGATCATACCTAGATATTCTCATAACTATGCTCAATTCTGTCAATTGCTCAACAATAATTTGTTCACCCACCGTAGAATATTTATGCTCTCGAGAGAAGCCACTAGTGAAACCTATGGCCCCCGGGTCTATCTTTATCATATCAATCTCCTACTACTTAGTTATTTACTTTGCTATTTACTTTGCCTTTATTTTACTTTGCATCTTTATCATAAAAATACTAAAAATATTATCTTTATCATATCTATCAGATCTCACTCTCGTAAGTGGCCCTATAGGGATTGACAACCCCTATTTGCGTTGGTTGCGAGGATTTATTTGTTTTGTGCAGGTGCGAGGGACTCGCGCGTAGCCTCCTACTGGATTGATACCTTGGTTCTCAAAACTGAGGGAAATACTTACGCTACTTTGCTACATCATCCCTTCCTCTTCGGGGAAAACCAACGCAGTGTTAAAAGAGGTAGCAGTAAGTCAGCAAGCAATGCAGTTCATCCGTTTGGTGTTTAAATTAAGATAGGCAATGCATCACCTGATCATCGATCAGAAGGCAGTCAAGGCCGAACAAAGTGTTATTTTTTGGATTGAAGGACTCCCACAACCGCGAGATGCGCGCCCGCACTTTACATTTGTCCATTCCATACTTTAACTGAGACAGTGGGATGAACTCATCCTCAGTTGAACCCATTTTGGCCTGGATGGCTTGAAGATGCAAGTTAGCATAGAGACAAAAGTAAATAGTGATCAATCTTTTGTGTTGTATATTCTTTAACCCCACATATAGATATGCTTAAGAGTCCGGTGATAAATTTCTGAGTTGTGTTTTTGTGATGAAAAGGTGTCGGTTGTGTTGCCTGTACATCTATTTTTGGATGAAATCTCTTCTAATTTTCGTGGATTTATTAACAGTGATTTCAAATCAAGTGATGAGTTTGGAGGGCAGATTAGAATAATAGAAATGCTAGTGTGAGTTCCAATGCTGCTGCCACTATGTGGTGTATATGGAGAATGAGAATAACAACATTTTCTATCTACAGGTATGGCGTCAACAACTAGTATATGGCGTCAGCAACTAGCGGAACAAGGGGGAAATCACCACAAGAGAAGTACTAAACTGAGGCCTCTGCCTTTCCATAGGATGCAAACATTTATAGGAGTATATAAATCGACTTAACCATAGGTTGTGGCGGAAAACTAAAACGAATCCGAATAAAGATATTCGAGGATAATAAGATGGGGTTTTCTTCATATTGCATGAGTCTATACCTCTACATCATGTCATCTTGCTTAAGGCGTTACTGAGGTCATCAGTCAGCAACCGGCGCACTGAGGCCATCTCAGATCACAGACTCAACACCGTAGTGGAAGCTTGAAGCTATTCGAGGATGGGGAAGCACTACTCGAGAATCAGGATTGTCGGAGAGGAATCCTTCGTGAGGACATCCCGGAGAAAATCGATGGCGATGAGACAAGAAACCAGATAAGAACTACTACTTGTAAATTAGTAATGCAAGGGCTAGAAAAAAGAGGCTGCCCTGCTCTTTTCCCCATTGGAAGACCTGGGTTACCTCCGTCCTCCGGAACCGAAGTCGTAGATGTAACTGATATTCTCCTCGCCGTCGCCGAGAACAAAGACCAAATGAGGAGGAGGAGAGCTCCTCGTCGGCGCCTTTAGCGCTCGTAAGGAGTTCGGGTGCCCACGCGAGCTCCCTTTATGGGCCGGCCCACTCTGCCATCGGTCCGCACTCCCGGGCATCACTCGCTCGCTTGCTCGATCGATCAAGTCGCGTCGCCTGCTCTTCATTTTTTTCTGCTTTGCTACTTTTCAGGGCAAAAATGGAGGGAATATGCTTGTAAGTTTTTCATAAATATGAAAAAATATGATTAAGAAAAAATTTCATTGAATAGGAAAAAAGTTCATCGGTTTTGAAAAGAGTTCATCGAATACGAAGAAAGCTCATCGAATTTAAAAAAAAAAGTTCATCGAATTTGAAGAAGAAAAGTTCATCGAATACGAAAAAGGTTCATCGATGTTGAAAAAAGTTCAACGCTTTTGAACAAAAGTCATCGAATTTGAGTTCATCGAGTTTGAAAAAGTTCATCGGATTTGAAAAAAAGTTCACCGAATTTGAAAAAGTTCATCAAATTTGGAAAAAAAGGTCATCAAATTTGAAAAAAGCTCATCAAGATTTAAAAAAATTCATCAATTTTGCAGAAAAAAACTTGAAGAAAAAAATTTCTCGAATTTGAAAAAGGAAAGAAATAAAAAGAAAAAACAGAAGAAAGATAAAAGAGAACAAAAACATGTAAGTAAACACAATAGCTTGGGTGGTCTGGTGGTTGTCGTGTTCTACTTTCAACTCGCTCGACGTGGGTTTGATTCTTGGCTCTCCCATGCTTTTTGCGCTTTAGAAACAGAAGAAAAAGACCCCAAAGGGGCACATTCGATTAATTTTGACCGTCAAATCATGTCAATCCAATGACCTAGACTACTTTAACGTCGAGCGCTCAACACGTTTAGCGTGTAGTTAATTTCATACCAAAAATAGTGTTAATCACATAATAACATGGAAATAATATCCTACTTAATATCCGCATGCACTTAATATATTTCCAATGCACGTACACATTGACTAGTTTGAAAAAGAGCAGAATCTATATCTATACCAATATAAAAAGAGCCAAAGAGGCAGGTCCAATTAATTTTGACCGTCAAATCATGTCAATCCAACGACCTAGACTGCTTCAATATCGAGCGCTCAGCACGTTTAGCGTGTAGTTAATGTCATATCAAAAATAGTGTTAATTACATAATAACACAAAAATAATATCCTGCTTAATATTCATATGTATTTAATATATTTTCAAATTAACGTGCATTACACATACACATTAACTAGTTTGAAAAAGAGCAGAAGAGAAGAAGAGCAGAAGGGCGAAGAGACGACGGTCTCCTACACGGTGTACAGTGGCCGAGCCTGGGCCGGTGTCCTGACAAGCCCAACAGGAAACTATAGAAAAATGCACCTAGTCTTAAAAGCCTATGGGTTCATGTCAGGCCCATTGATGGGACGAGACAGCCTCAGTCCCGTCATTTCTTCTTTTGACCATTTTAGAACTCGTGTAAAGTTAACACAAAGGTGAGATATTTGTTCATGTTCACGTCAAAAAGACATATTTATTTATGTTAAAAAAGTTGAAACATTTATTTTGATACGACCATAATAGTATATATATTTTCAACAACAGAAATTCCTTACATTTTTTACCCTTAAATCTCTAAAGTCCAAACCCTTGTAAATCACTCACTTAAGTGGTTGGAGTTGCCCGTTGTGTCTATGTGTTGAGTACTTTTCAAATCATCGGCCCCCAACCTTTTGGAACAAGCTTGCGTCCTGCTTTATATATAATAAAGCAGCAACCGAACAAAGTATACGGCATTGGCTTCGACCTAGCACCACAACACACCACGTACATCGTGGGTGTGCTTGGTTGTAGCATTCAGCATGTGGATGCAAAATAAACCTCTTTAGTTGTCTTGGCTACTTTTAAGTTGTGGCACTCATGCTTATTTAAAGCAGCCATGGATACGGTTGTGGAACAAATGTTTCCTCATGGCCAGGCTCCAGCGGACGCAGTGTAGCACGAGGTTTCTGAAGGAAATATGCCCTAGAGGCAATAATAAAGTTGTTGTTTATATTTCCTTATATCATGATAAATATTTATTATTCATTTTAGAATTATATTAACTGGAAACCTAGTACAAGTGTGAATACATAGACAAAACAGAGTGTCATAAGGATGCCTCTACTTGACTAGCTCGTTAATCAAAAATGGATAAGTTTCCTAGCCATAAACATGAGTTGTCATTTGATGAACGGGATCACATCATTAGAGAATGATGTGATTGACTTGACCCATCCGTTAGCTTAGCACTATGATCGTTTAGTTTATTGCTATTGCTTTCTCCATATCTTATACATGTTCCTATGACTATGAGATTATGCAACTCCCGGATACCGCAGGAACACTTAGTGTGCTATCAAACGTCACAACGTAATTGAGTGATTATAAAGATGCTCTACAGGTGTCTCCGATGGTGTTTGTTGAGTTGACATAGATCGAGATTAGGATTTGTCACTCCGATTGTTGGAGAGGTATCTCCAGGCCCTCTCGGTAATGCACATCACTATAAGCCTTGCAAGCAATGTGACTAATGAGTTAGTTACAGGATGATGCATTACGGAACGAGTAAAGAGACTTGCTGGTAACGAGATTGAACTATGTATGATGGTACCGATGATCGAATCTCGGGCAAGTAACATACCGATGACAAAGGGAACAACGTATGTTGTTATGCGGTTTGACCGGTAAAGATCTTCGTAGAATATGTAGGAAACAATATGAGCATCCAGGTTCCGCTATTGGTTATTGACCGGAGATGAGTCTCGGTCATGTCTACATAGTTCTCGAACCCGTAGGGTCCGCACGCTTAACGTTCGATGACGATCGGTATTATGAATTTATGTGTTTTGATGTACCGAAGGTAGTTTGGAGTCCAAGATGTGATCACGGACATGACGAGGAGTCTCGAAATACTCGAGACATGAATATTGATATATTGGAAGGTTATGTTTGGACACCGGAATGGTTTCGGATGAGTTCGGGCATATACCGAAGTACTGGGGGGTTACCGGACCCCCTCCCGGGGGGGGAGTTAATGGGCCTTAATGGGCCATGGTGGGAGAGAGGAGGAGGCGGCCAAGTGGGAGGCGCGCGCCCCCCAATCCCAATCTGAATTGAGAGGGGCCCCCCCTTTCCTTCCCTCTCTCTCCCTCTTCCTTCTTCTCCTACTCCAACTAGGGAAGGGGGGAAACCTACTCCTACTAGGAGTGGGAATCCCCCCTTGGACGCGCCACAGAGAGGCCGGCCCTCCCCTCCTTCACTCCTTTATATACGGGGGAGGGGCCACCCCATAGACACACAAGTTGATTCTTAGCCGTGTGTGGTGCCCCTGTTGGAAATATGCCCTAGAGGCAATAATAAAATGGTTATTATTATTTCCTTGTTCATGATAATTTTCTATTGTCATGCTATAATTGTGTTATCCGGAAATCGTAATACATGTGTGAATACATAGACCACAACACGTCCCTAGTGAGCCTCTAGTTGACTAGCTCGTTGATCAAAAGATAGTCATGGTTTCCTGACTATGGACATTAGATGTCATTGATAACGGGATCACATCATTAGGAGAATGATGTGATGGACAAGACCCAATCCTAAGCATAGCTCAAAGATCGTGTAGTTCGTTTGCTAGAGCTTTTCCGAATGTCAAGTATCATTTCCTTAGACCATGAGATTGTGCAACTCCCGGATACCGTAGGAGTGCTTTGCGTGTGCCAAACATCACAACGTAACTGGGTGACTATAAAGGTGCACTACGGGTATCTCCGAAAATGTTTGTTGGGTTGGCACGAATCGAGACTGGGATTTGTCACTCCGTATGACGGAGAGGTATCTCTGGGCCCACTCGGTAATGCATCATCATAATGAGCTCAATGTGACCAAGTGGTTGATCACAGGATCATGCATTACAGTACGAGTAAAGTGACTTGCCGGTAACGAGATTGAATGAGGTATTGGGATACCGATGATCGAGTCTCGGGCGAGTAACGTATCGATTGACAAAGGGAATTGTACACGGGATTGATTGAATCCACGACATCGTGGTTCATCCGATGAGATCATCGAGGAGCATGTGGGAGCCAACATGGGTATCCAGATCCCGTTGTTGGTTATTGACCGGAGAGTCTTCTCGGTCATGTCTGCGTGTCTCCCGAACCCGTAGGGTCTACACACTTAAGGTTTGGTGACGCTAGGGTTGTAGAGATATTAGTATGCGGTAACCCGAAAGTTGTTCGGAGCCCCGGATGAGATTCCGGACGTCACGAGGAGTTCCGAAATGGTCCGGAGGTGAAGAATTATATATAGGAAGTCCAGTTTCGGCCATCGGGAAAGTTTCGGGGGTCACCGATATTGTACCGAGACCACCGGAAGGGTCCCGGGGGTCCAACGGGTGGTGCCACCTATCCCGGAGGGCCCCATGGGCTGAAGTGGGGAAGGGAACCAGCCCCTGGTGGGCTGGTGCGCCCCCCTTGGGCCTCCCCCTGCGCCTAGGGTTGGAAACCCTAGGGGCGGGGGCGCCCCACTTGGCTTGGGGGGCAAGCCACCCCCCTTGGCCGCCGCCCCCTTGAGATCCAATCTCTAGGGCTGGCGCCCCCCTAGGGGCCCTATATATAGTGGGGGGAGGGAGGGCAGCCGGACCCTAGCCCCTGGAGCCTCCCTCTCCCTCCCGTGAGACCTCTCCCTCTCACTCAGCTTGGCGAAGCCCTGCCGAGAACACCGTTGCTTCCACCACCACGCCGTCGTGCTGCTGGATCTCCATCAACCTCTCCTTCCCCCTTGCTGGATCAAGAAGGAGGAGATGTCTTCCCAACCGTACGTGTGTTGAACGCGGAGCTGTCGTCCGTTCGGCGCTCGGTCATCGGTGATTTGGATCACGATGAGTACGACTCCATCAACCCCGTTCTCTTGAACGCTTCCGCTCGCGATCTACAACGGTATGTAGATGCACTCCCCTTTCCCTCGTTGCTAGATAACTCCATAGATTGATCTTGGTGATGCATAGAAAATTTTAAATTCTGGTACGTTCCCCAACAGTGGCATCATGAGATAGGTCTATACGTAGTTTCTATGCACGAGTAGAACACAAATCAGTTGTGGGCGTCGATATTGTCAATTTACTTGCCGTTACTAGTCTTATCTTGATTCGGCGGCATCGTGGGATGAAGAGGCCCGGACCGAACTTACACGTACGCTTACGTGAGACTGGTTCCACCGACTGACATGCACTGGTTGCATAAAGTGGCTAGCGGGTGTCTGTCTCTCCCACTTTAGTCGGATCGGATTCGATGAAAAGGGTCCTTATGAAGGGTAAATAGAAATTGGCATATCACGTTGTGGTTTGGGCGTAGGTAAGAAACGTTCTTGCTAGAAACCTATAGCAGCCACGTAAAAAACTTGCAACAACAATTAGAGGACGCCTAACTTGTTTTTGCAGCATGTGTCGTGTGATGTGATATGGCCAAAAGGATGTGATGAATGATATATGTGATGTATGAGATTGATCATGTTCTTGTAATAGGAATCACGACTTGCATGTCGATGAGTATGACAACCGGCAGGAGCCATAGGAGTTGTCTTAATTTATTTATGACCTGCGTGTCAACATAACCGTCATGTAATTACTTTACTTTATTGCTAAGCCGTTAGTCATAGTAGTAGAAGTAATAGATGACGAGACAACTTCATGAAGACACGATGATGGAGATCATGGTGTCATGCCGGTGACGATGATGATCATGGCGCCCCGAAGATGGAGATCAAAAGGAGCAAATGATATTGGCCATATCATGTCACTATTTGATTGCATGTGATGTTTATCATGTTTTTACATCTTATTTGCTTAGAACAACGGTAGCTTAAATAAGATGATCCCTCATGGCACCATTGCGAAGGTTCGTTGTTTCGAAGCACCACGTGATGATCGGGTGTGATAGATTCTAACGTTCGAATACAGCGGGTGTAAGCCAGATTTACACACGCAATACACTTAGGTTGACTTGACGAGCCTAGCATGTATAGGCATGGCCTCGGAACACGGAAGACCGAAAGGTCGAGCATGAGTCGTATAGAAGATACGATCAACATGAAGATGTTCACCGATGTTGACTAGTCCGTCTCACGTGATGATCGGAGACGGCCTAGTTGACTCGGATCATGTTTCGCTTAGATGACTAGAGGGATGTCTATCTGAGTGGGATTTCATTGAATAATTTGATTAGATGAACTTAATTATCATGAACTTAGTCTAAAATCTTTACAATATGTCTTGTAGATCAAATGGCCCACGCTAATGTTTCCCTCAACTTCAATGCGTTCCTATAGAAAACCAAGCTGAAAGATGATGGCAGCAACTATACGGACTGGGTACGGAACCTGAGGATCATCCTCATAGCTGCCAAGAAAGATTATGTCCTGGAAGCACCGCTAGGTGACGCACCCATCCCAGAGAACGAAGACGTTATGAACGCTTGGCAGTCACATGCTGATGATTACTCCCTCGTTCAGTGCGGCATGCTTTACAACTTAGAACCGGGGCTCCAAAAGTGTTTTGAGCAACATGGAGCATATGAGATGTTCGAAGAGCTGAAAATGGTTTTCCAAGCTCATGCCCGGGTCGAGAGATATGAAGTCTCCGACAAGTTCTTCAGTTGTAAGATGGAGGAAAATAGTTCTGTCAGTGAGCACATACTCAAAATGTCTGGATTGCATAACCGCTTGACTCAACTGGGAGTTAATCTCCCAGATGACGCGGTCATTGACAGAATCCTTCAGTCGCTTCCACCGAGCTACAAGAGCTTTGTGATGAACTTCAATATGCAGGGGATGGAAAAGACCATTCCTGAGGTATATTCAATGCTGAAATCAGCGGAGGTGGAGATCAAAAAGGAACATCAAGTGTTGATGGTGAATAAAACCACTAAGTTTAGGAAAGGCAAGGGCAAGAAGAACTTCAAGAAGGACAGCAAGGGGGTTGCCGTGCCCGGTAAGCAAGCTGCCGGGAAGAAGCCAAAGAATGGACCCAAGCCCGAGACTGAGTGTTTTTATTGCAAGGGAAGTGGTCACTGGAAGCGGAACTTCCCCAAATACTTAGCGGACAAGAAGGTCGGCAACACTAAAAGTATATGTGATATACATGTAATTGATGTCTACCTTACCAGTACTCGTAGTAGCTCCTGGGTATTTGATACCGGTGCGGTTGCTCACATTTGTAACTCAAAGCAGGAGCTGCAGAATAAGCGGAGACTGGCGAAGGACGAGGTGACGATGCGCGTCGGGAATGGTTCCAAGGTCGATGTGATCGCCGTCGGCATGCTGCCTCTACATTTACCTACGGGATTAGTCTTGAACCTCAATAATTGTTATTTAGTGCCAACTTTGAGCATGAACATTGTATTAGGATCTCGTTTAATTCGAGATGGCTACTCATTTAAATCCGAGAATAATGGTTGTTCTATTTATATGAGAGATATGTTTTATGGTCATGCCCCGTTGGTGAATGGTTTATTCTTAATGAATCTCGAGCGTAATGTTACACATATTCATAGTGTGAATACCAAAAGATGTAAGGTTGATAATGATAGTCCCACATACTTGTGGCACTGCCGCCTTGGTCACATAGGTGTCAAACGCATGAAGCTCCATGCAGATGGACTTTTGGAGTCTCTTGATTACGAATCATTTGACACGTGCGAACCATGCCTCATGGGGAAAATGACCAAGACTCCGTTCTCAAGAACAATGGAGCGAGCAACCAACTTATTGGGAATCATACATACTGATGTGTGCGGTCCAATGAGTGTCGAAGCTCGCAGTGGCTATCGTTATGTTCTCACCCTCACGGATGACTTGAGTAGATATGGGTATGTCTACTTAATGAAACACATGTCTGAGACCTTTGAAAAGTTCAAGGAATTTCAGAGTGAGGTTGAGAATCAACGTGACAGGAAAATCAAGTTCTTGCGATCAGATCGTGGGGGAGAATACTTGAGTCACGAATTTGGCACGCACTTAAGGAAATGTGGAATAGTTTCACAACTCATGCCGCCTAGAACACCTCAGCGTAATGGTGTGTCCGAACGTCGTAATCGCACTCTATTGGATATGGTGCGATCTATGATGTCTCTTACCGATATACCGCTGTCATTTTGGGGCTATGTTTTAGAGACTGCCGCATTCAATTTAAATAGGGCTCCGTCGAAATCCGTTGAGACGACACTGTATGAATTATGGTTTGGGAAGAAACCTAAGCTGTCGTTTCTAAAAGTTTGGGGATGCGATGCTTATGTCAAGAAACTTCAACCTGAAAAGCTTGAACCCAAATCGGAAAAATGTGCCTTCATAGGATACCCTAAAGAAACTATTGGGTATACCTTCTACCTCAGATCCGAAGGCAAGATCTTTGTTGCCAAGAATGGATCCTTTCTAGAGAAAGAGTTTCTCTCGAAAGAAGTAAGTGGGAGGAAAGTAGAACTTGATGTAGTATTGCCTCTTGAGCCGGAGAGTGGCACAACTCAAGAAAATGTTCCTGAGGTGCCTACACCGACTAGAGAGGAAGTTAATGATGATGATCATGAAACTTCAGATCAAGTTGCTACTGAACTTCGTAGGTCCACAAGGGCACGTTCCGCACCAGAGTGGTACGACAACCCTGTCCTGGAAATCATGTTTTTAGACAATGGTGAACCTTCGAACTATGAAGATGCGATGGCGGGCCCAGATTCCGACAAATGGCTGGAAGCCATGAAATCCGAGATAGGATCCATGTATGAAAATGAAGTATGGACTTTGACTGACTTGCCCGATGATCGGCAAGCCATAGAAAATAAATGGATCTTTAAGAAGAAGACAGACGCGGATGGTAATGTAACCATCTATAAAGCTCGGCTTGTCGCTAAGGGTTATCGACAAGTTCAAGGGGTTGACTACGATGAGACTTTCTCACCCGTAGCGAAGCTGAAGTCCTTCTGAATCATGTTAGCAATTTCCGCATTCTATGATTATGAGATATGGCAAATGGACGTCAAAACGGCATTCCTTAATGGTTTTCTTAAGGAAGAATTGTATATGATGTATCCGGAAGGTTTTGTTGATCCTAAGAATGCTGACAAGGTGTGCAAGCTCCAACGCTCGATCTATGGGCTGGTGCAAGCATCTCAGAGTTGGAACATTTGTTTTGATGAGATGATCAAAGCGTTTGGGTTTACACAGACTTATGGAGAAGCCTGCATTTACAAGAAAGTGAGTGGGAGCTCTGTAGCATTTCTCATATTGTATGTGGATGACATACTGTTGATGGGAAATGATATAGAATTCTTGGAAAGCATAAAGGCCTACTTGAACAAGTGTTTTTCAATGAAGGATCTTGGGGAAGCTGCTTACATATTAGGCATCAAGATCTAGAGAGATAGATCGAGACGCCTCATTGGTCTTTCACAGAGTACATACCTTGACAAGATATTGAAGAAGTTCAATATGGATCAGTCAAAGAAGGGGTTCTTGCCTGTGTTGCAAGGTACGAGATTGAGCACGACTCAATGCCCGACCACGACAGAAGATAAAGGAAAGATGAGTGTCGTCCCCTATGCCTCGGCCATAGGGTCTATCAAGTATGCTATGCTGTGTACCAGACCTGATGTAAACCTTGCCGTAAGTTTGGTAGGAAGGTACCAAAGTAATCCCGGCATGGAACACTGGACAGCGGTCAAGAATATCCTGAAGTACCTGAAGAGGACTAAGGATATGTTTCTTGTTTATGGAGGTGATGAAGAGCTCATCGTAAAGGGTTACGTCGATGCTAGCTTCGACACAGATCTGGATGACTCTAAGTCACAAACCAGATACGTGTATATTTTGAATGGTGGGGCAGTAAGCTGGTGCAGTTGCAAGCAAAGCGTTGTGGCAGGATCTACATGTGAAGCGGAGTACATGGCAGCCTCGGAGGCAGCACAAGAAGCAATCTGGGTGAAGGAGTTCATTACCGACCTAGGACTCATTCCCAATGCGTCGGGCCCGATGACTCTCTTCTGTGACAACACTGGAGCTATTGCCATTGCCAAGGAGCCCAGGTTTCACAGGAAGACCAGGCATATCAAGCGTCGCTTCAGCTCCATTCGTGAAAGTGTTCAAAATGGAGACATACATATTTGTAAAGTACATACGTACCTGAATGTAGCAGATCCGTTGACTAAACCTCTCCCTAGAGCAAAACATGATCAACACCAGAACTCTATGGCTGTTCGATTCATCACAATGTAACTAGATTATTGACTCTAGTGCAAGTGGGAGACTGTTGGAAATATGCCCTAGAGGCAATAATAAAATGGTTATTATTATGTTTCCTTGTTCATGATAATTGTCTATTGTTCATGCTATAATTGTCTTATCCGGAAATCGTAATACATGAGTGAATACGTAGACCACAACACATCCCTAGTGAGCCTCTAGTTGACTAGCTCGTTGATCAAAAAATAGTCATGGTTTCCTGACTATGGACATTAGATGTCATTGATAACGGGATCACATCATTAGGAGAATGATGTGATGGACAAGACCCAATCCTAAGCATAGCTCAAAGATCATGTAGTTCGTTTGCTAGAGCTTTTCCGAATGTCAAGTATCATTTCCTTAGACCATGAGATTGTGCAACTCCCGGATACCATAGGAGTGCTTTGGGTGTGCCAAACATCACAACGTAACTGGGTGACTATAAAGGTACACTACGGGTATCTCCAAAAGTGTCTGTTGGGTTGGCACGAATCGAGACTGGGATTTGTCACTCCGTATGACAGAGAGGTATCTCTGGGCCCACTCGGTAATTCATCATCATAATGAGCTCGATGTGACCAAGTGGTTGATCACGGGATCATGCATTACGGTACGAGTAAAGTGACTTGCCGGTAACGAGATTGAACGAGGTATTGGGATACTGACGATTGAGTCTCGGGCGAGTAACGTACCAATTGACAAAGGGAATTGTATACGGGATTGATTGAATCCACGACATCGTGGTTCATCCGATGAGATCATCGAGGAGCATGTGGGAGCCAACATGGGTATCCAGATCGCGTTGTTGGTTATTTACCGTAGAGTCGTCTCGCTCATGTCTGCGTGTCTCCCGAACCCGTAGGGTCTATACACTTAAGGTTCGATGACGCTAGGGTTGTAGAGATATTAGTATGCGGTAACCCGAAAGTTGCTCGGAGTCCCGGATGAGATCCCGGGCGTCACGAGGAGTTCCGGAATGGTCCGGAGGTGAAGAATTATATATAGGAAGTCCAGTTTCGGCCATCGAGAAAGTTTTGGGGGTCACCCGTATTGTACCGAGACCACCGGAAGGGTTCCGGGGGTCCACCGGGTGGGGACACCTATCCCGGAGGGCCCCATGGGCTGAAGTGGGGAAGGGAACCAGCCCCTGGTGGGCTGGTGCGCCCCCCTTGGGCCTCCCCCTGCGCCTAGGGTTGGAAACCCTAGGCGGGCGCCCCACTTGGCTTGGGGGGCAAGCCACCCCCCTGTCCCCCCCTTGAGATCCAATCTCTAGGGCCGGCGCCCCCCCTAGTGGCCCTATATATAGTGGGGGGAGGGAGGGCAGCCGGACCCTAGCCCCTGGCGCCTCCCTCTCCCTCCCGTGACACCTCTCCCTCTCGCTGAGCTTGGCGAAGCCCTATCGAGAACACCGTTGCTTCCACCACCACGCCGTCGTGCTGCTGGATCTCCATCAACCTCTCCTTCCCCCTTGCTGGATCAAGAAGGAGGAGACGTCTTCCCAACCGTACGTGTGTTGAACGCGGAGGTGCCGTCCGTTCGGCGCTCTGTCATCGGTGATTTGGATCACGACGAGTACGACTCCATCAACCCCGTTCTCTTGAACGCTTCCGCTCGCGATCTACAAGGGTATATAGATGCACTCCCCTTTCCCTCGTTGCTAGATAACTCCATAGATTGATCTTGGTGATGCGTAGAAAATTTTAAATTCTGCTACGTTCCCCAACACCCCCCTCCACATATTTCCACCTCGGTCATATCATCGTAGTGCTTAGGCGAAGCCCTACGCCGATAACTTCAACACCACCGTCAACACGCCGTCGTGCTAACGAAACTCTCCCTCGGCCTCAACTGGATCAAGAGTACGAGGGGCGTCACCGAGCTGAACGTGTGCAGATCGCGGAGGTGTCGTGCGTTCGGTACTTGGATCGGTTGGATCGAGAAGACGTTCGACTACATCAACCGCGTTACTAAACGCTTTTGCTTTCGATCTACGAGGGTACGTAGACACACTATCCCCCTCTCGTTGCTATGCATCCCCTAGATAGATCTTGCTGATCGTAGGAAAAAAATTAAATACTGCGATCCCCAATAGTGGCATCCGAGGTCTATGCGTAGATGTTATATGCACGAGTAGAACACAAAGGAATTGTGGGCATGGGTACATACATATTGATTACCGTCACTAATTGTTTCTTGATTCGGCGGTATTGTTGGATGAAGCGGCCCGGACCGACATTACATGATCGTGTTCATGAGACTGGTTGTACCGATGTGCTTTGCACACAGGTGGCTGGCGGGTGTCAGTTTCTCCAACTTTAGTTGAATCGGATTCAATGAACAGGTTTCTTTCTAAAGATCAAAAAGCAATCACTATAGCGCGTTGTGGTTTTTGATGCGTAGGTAAGAACGGTTCTTGCTAAGCCCGTAGCAGCCACGTAAAATTTGCAACAACAAAGTAGAGGACGTCTAACTTGTTTTTGCAGGGCATGTTGTGATGTGATATGGTCAAGCAGTGATTATATAAATTGTTGTATGAGATGATCATGTTTTGTAACACAGTTATCGGCAACTGGCAGGAGCCATATGGTTGTCGCTTTATTGTATGAAATGCAATCGCCATGTAATTTCTTTACTTTATCACTAAGCGGTAGCAATAGTCATAGAAGCAATAGTTGGTGAGATGACAATGATGCTACGATGGAGATCAAGGTGTCAAGCCGGTGATGATGGTGATCATGACGGTGCTTTGGAGATGGAGATCAAAAGGCACAAGATGATGATGGTCATATCATATCACTTTTATTGATTGCATGTGATGTTTATCCTTTATGCATCTTATTTTGCTTAGTACGGTGGTAGCATTATAAGATGATCTCTCACTAAATTTCAAGGTATAAGTGTTCTCCCTGAGTATGCACCGTTGCTACAGTTCGTTGTGCCGAGACACCACATGATGATCGGGTGTGATAAGCTCTACGTTCACATACAACTGGTGCAAGCCAGTTTTGCACAAGCAGAATACTCGGGTTAAACTTGACTAGCCTAACATATGCAGATATGGCCTCGGGACACTGAGACCGAAAGGTCGAGCATGAATCATATAGTAGATATGATCAACATAGTGATGTTCACCATTGAAAACTACTCCATCTCACGTGATGATCGGACATGGTTTAGTTGATATGGATCACGTGATCACTTAGATGATTAGAGGGATGTCTATCTAAGTGGGAGTTCTTAAGTAATATGATTAATTGAACTTTAATTTATCATGAACTTAGTACCTGGTAGTATTTTGCATGTCTATGTTGTTGTAGATAAATGGCCCGTGTTGTTGTTCCGTTGAATTTTAATGCGTTCCTAGAGAAAGCTAGGTTGAAAGATGATGGTAGCAATTACACGGATTGGGTCCATAACTTGAGGATTATCCTCATTGCTGCATAGAAGAATTACGTCCTGGAAGCACCGCTAGGTGCCAAACCCGCTCTAGGAGCAACTCCAGATGTTATGAACACCTGGCAGAGCAAAGCTGATGACTACTCGATAGTTCAGTGTGCCATGCTTTACGGCTTAGAACCGGGACTTCAACGACGTTTTGAACGTCATGGAGCATATGAGATGTTCCAGGAGTTGAAGTTAATATTTCAAGCAAATGCCCGGATTGAGAGATATGAAGTCTCTAATAAGTTCTACAGCTACAAAATGGAGGAGAATAGTTCTGTCAGTGAACACATACTCAGAATGTCTGGGTACCACAATCACTTGACTCAGCTAGGAGTTAATCTTCCGGTTGATAGTGTCATTGACAGAGTTTTTCAATCACTGCCACCAAGCTACAAAAGCTTCGTGATGAACTATAATATGCAAGGGATGGATAAGACAATTCCCGAGCTCTCCGCGATGCTAAAGGCTGCGGAGGTAGAAATCAAGACGGAGCATCAAGTGTTGATGGTCAACAAGACCACTAGTTTCAAGAAAAAGGGTAAAGGGAAGAAGGGGAACTTCAAGAAGAACGGCAAGCAAGTTGTTGCTCAAGTGAAGAAGCCCAAGTCTGAACCTAAGCTTGAGACTGAGTGCTTCTACTACAAAGGGACTAGTCACTGGAAGCGGAACTGCCCCAAGTATTTGGCGGATAAGAAGGATGGCAAAGCGAAAGGTATATTTGATATACATGTTATTGATGTGTACCTTACTAATGCTCGCAGTAGCGCCTAGGTATTTGATACTGGTTCTATTGATAATATTTGCAACTCGAAACAGGGGCTACAGATTATGCGAAGATTGGTTAAGGACGAGGTGACGATGCGCGTGGGAAATGGTTCCAAAGTCGATGTGATCACCGCCGGCACACTACCTCTACATCTACCTTCGGGATTAGTTTTAGACCTGAATAATTGTTATTTGGTGCCAGCGTTAAGCATGAACATTATATCTGGATCTTGTTTGATGCGAGACGATTATTCATTTAAATCAGAGAATAATGGTTGTTCAATTTATATGAGTAATATCTTTTATGGTCATGCACCCTTGATGAGTGGTCTATTTTTACTAAATCTTGATAGTAGTGATAAACATATTCATAGTATTGAAGCCAAAAGATATAAGTTTAATAATGATAGTGCAACTTATTTGGGGCACTGCCGTTTAGGTCATATTGGTGTAAAGCGCATGAAGAAACTCCATACTGATGGACTTTTGGAATCACTTGATGCTTGCGAACCATGCCTTATGGGCAAGATGACTAAAACTCCGTTCTCCGGAACAATGAAACGAGCAACAGACTTATTGGAAATAATGCATACTGATGTATGCGGTCCGATGAGTGTTGATGCTCGTGGAGGGTATCGTTATTTTCTGACCTTCACAGATGATTTGAGAAGATATGAGTATATCTACTTGATGAAACATAAGTCTTAAATACTTGAAAAGTTCAAAGAATTTCAGAGTGAAGTAGAAAATCATTGTAACAAGAAAACAAAGTTTCTATGATCTGATCGTGGAGGGGAATATTTGAGTTACGAGTTTGGTCTTCATTTGAAACAATGCAGAATAGTTTCGCAACTCACACCACCTGGAACACCATAGCGTAATGAACGTCATAATCATATTTTATTAGATATGGTGTGATCTATGATGTCTCTTACTGATTTGCCACTATCGTTTTGGGGTTATGCTTTAGATACGACTGCATTCATGTTAAATAGGGCACCATCGAAGTCCGTTGAGAGGACACCTTATGAACTGTGGTTTGGCAAGAAACCCAAGTTGTCATTTCTTAAAGTTTGGGGTTGCGATGCTTATGTGAAAAAGCTTCAACCGGATAAGCTCGAACCCAAATCGGAGAAATGTGTCTTCATAAGATACCCAAAGGAGATTGTTGGGTACACCTTCTATCACAGATCCAAAGGCAAGATATTCGTTGCTAAGAATGGATCCTTTCTAGAGAAGGAGTTCCTCTCGAAAGAAGTGAGTGGGAGGAAAGTAGAACTTGATGAGGTAATTGTACTTGCTCCCTTATTGGAAAGTAGTTCATAACTGAAATCAGTTCCAGTGATTCATGCACCAATTAGTGAGGAAGCTAATGATGATGATCATAAAACTTCTGATCAAGTTACTACCGAACCTCGTAGGTCAACCAGAGTAAGATCCGCACCAGAGTGGTATGATAATCCTGTTCTGGAAGTCATGTTACTTGACCATGACGGACCTACAAACTATGAGGAAGCGATGATGAGCCCAGATTCCGCAAAATAGCTTGAAGCCATAAACTCTGAGATGGGATCCATGTATGAGAACAAAGTGTGGACTTTGGTTGACTTGCCCGTTTATCGGCAAGCCATAGAGAATAAATGGATCTTCAAGATGAATACTGATGCTGACGATAATATTACTGTCTACAAAGCTCGACTTGTTGCAAAAGGTTTTCGACAAGTTCAAGGAGTTGACTACGATGAGACCTTCTCACCCGTAGCGATGCTTAAGTCCGTCCGAATCATGTTAGCAATTGCCACATTTTATGTTTATGAAATTTGGCAAATGGATGTCAAAATTGCATTCATTAATGGATATCTTAAAGAAGAGTTGTATATGATGCAACCAGAAGGTTTTGTCGATCCAAAGGTGCTAACAAAGTGTGCAAGCTCCAGCGATCCATTTATGGACTGGTGCAAGCCTCTCGGAGTTGGAATATACGCTTTGATAATGTGATCAAAGCATATGGTTTTATACAGACTTTTGGAGAAGCTTGTATTTGCAAGAAAGTGAGTGGGAGCTCTGTAGCATTTCTGATATTATATGTGGATGACATATTGCTGATTGGAAATGATACTGAATTTCTGAATAGCATAAAAGGATACTTGAATAAGAATTTTTCAATGAAAGACCTTGGTGAAGCTGCTTATATATTGGGCATCAAGATCTATAGAGATAGATCAAGACGCTTAATTGGACTTTCACAAAGCACATACCTTGATAAAGTTTTGAAGAAGTTCAAAATGGATCAAGCAAATAAAAGGTTCTTGCATGTGTTACAAGGTGTGAAGTTGAGTCGGACTCAATGCCCGAGCACTGCAGAAGATAGAGAGAAAATGAAAGTCATTCCCTATGCTTCAGCCATAGGTTCTATCATGTATGCAATGCTGTGTACCATACCTGATGTGTGCCTTGCTATTAGTTTAGCAGGGAGGTACCAAAGTAATCCAGGAGTGGATCACTGGACAACGGTCAAGAATATCCTGAAATACCTGAAAAGGACTAAGGATATGTTTCTCGTTTATGGAGGTCACAAAGAGCTTGTCGTAAACGGTTACGTCGATGCAAGCTTTGACACTGATCCGGATGACTCTAAGTCACAAACCGGATACGTATTTTTATTGAATGATGGAGTTGTCAGTTGGTGCAGTTCTAAGCAAAGCGTCGTGGCGGGATCTACGTGTGAAGCGGAATACATAGCTACTTCAGAAGCAGCAAATGAAGAAGTCTGGATGAAGGACTTCATATCCGATCTAGGTGTCATACCTAGTGCATCGGGTCCAACGAAAATCTTTTGTGACAATACTGGTGCAATTGCCTTGGCAAAGGAATCCAGATTTCACGAGAGAACCAAGCATATCAAGAGACGCTTCAATTCCATTCATGATCAAGTCAAGGAGGGAGACATAGAGATTTGCAAGATACATACGGATCTGAATGTTGTAGACCCGTTAACTAAGCATCTCTCACGAGCAAAACATGATCAGCACCAAGACTCCATGGGTGTTAGAATCATTACAATGTAATCTAGATTATTGACTCTAGTGCAAGTGGGAGACTGAAGGAAATATGCCCTAGAGGCAATAATAAAGTTGTTATTTATATTTCCTTATATCATGATAGATGTTTATTATTCATGATAGAATTGTATTAACCGGAAACTTAGTGCATGTGTGAATACATAGACAAACAGAGTGTCACTAGTATTCCTCTACTTGACTAGCTCATTAATCAAATGTGGTTAAGTTTCCTAGCCATAGACATGAGTTGTCATTTGATGAATGGGATCACATCATTAGAGAATGATGTGATTGACTTGACCCATCCGTTAGCTTAGCACTATGATCGTTTAGTTTATTGTTGTTGCTTTCTCCATAACTTATATATGTTCCTATGACTATGAGATTATGCAACTCCCGAATACCAGAGGAACACTTAGTGTGCTATCAAACGTCACAACGTAACTGGGTGATTATAAAGATGCTCTACAGGTGTCTCTGATGGTTTTTGTTGAGTTGGCATAGATCGAGATTAGGATTTGTCACTCCGATTGTCGGAGAGGTATCTCTGGGCCATCTCGGTAATGCACATCACTATAAGCCTTGCAAGCAATGTGACTAATGAGTTTGTTACGGGATGATGCATTACGTAACGAGTAAAGAGACTTGCCGGTAACGAGATTGAACTAGTATGATGATACCGATGATCGAATCTCGGGCAAGTAACATACCGATGACAAAGGGAACAACGTATGTTGTTATGCGGTTTGACCGATAAAGATCTTCGTAGAATATGTAGGAACCAATATGAGCATCTAGGTTCCGCTATTGGTTATTGGGCAGAGATGAGTATCGGTCATGTATACATAGTTCTCGAACCCGTAGGTTCCGCACACTTAACGTTTGATGACGATCGGTATTATGAGTTTATGTGTTTTGATGTACCGAATGTAGTTTGGAGTCCCGGATGTGATCACGGACATGACGATGAGTCCCGAAATGGTCGATACATGAAGACTGATATATTGGAAGGTTATGTTTGGACACTGGAATGGTTTCAGATGAGTTCGGGCATATACCAGAGTACCGGGGGGTTACCGAACCCCCCCCCCCCCTGGGGGAGTTAATGGGACTCAATGGGCCATGGTGGGAGAGAGGAGGAGGCGGCTAAGTGGGAGGTGCGCGCCCCCCAAGCCCAATCCGAATTGGGAGGGGGGTGGCCCCCCTTTCCTTCCCTCTCTCTCCCTCTTCCTTCTTCTCCTACTCCAACTAGGGAAGGGGGAAAACCTACTCCTACTGGGAGTAGGAATCCCCCCTTGGGTGTGCCATAGAGAGGCCGACCCTCCCCTCCTCCACTCCTTTATATACGGGGGAGGGGGCACCCCATAGACACACACGTTGATTCTTAGCCGTGTGCGGTGCCCCCTCCACATATTTCCACCTCGGTCATATCATCGTAGTGCTTAGGCGAAGCCCTGCGCCAGTAACTTCATCATCACCATCAACACGTCGTCGTGCTGACGAAACTCTCCCTCAGCCTCAACTGGATCAAGAGTATGAGGGACGTCACCGAGATGAACGTGTGCAGATCGCGGAGGTGCCGTGCATTCGGTACTTGGATCGGTTGGATCGCGAAGACGTTCGACTACATCAACCGCGTTACTAAACGCTTCCGCTTTCGGTCTACGAGGGTACGTAGATACACTCTCCCCCTCTCGTTGCTATGCATCTCCTAGATAGATCTTGCATGATCATAGGAAAAAATTCAATATTGTGTTCCCCAATAGTTTCATACTTGGGAAGCCCCGAAGATGAGACGCTTCGGCCTTAACTTCCAATACACTTCATCCATGGTCCAAACCCCTATTCTCTCACTACCTCTTCATTGTCATCGATGGTCGGCTCTGCTCCACCACCATACCGCATGAATCCTTGCCCCCTTACACTAGTGTTCATCTTTGGTGGCTCGTCAGCATTGAGTCGAGGAGCCTCAAACCCGGGGATTTGGCGAAGATGCTAAGGGCCCCTTCCCCCTTCTGCATCCGCTCAACATGTATTGATCCCCCATATATAGCATGTACCTCGACTGCGGCCGGTGGGAGTTCTACTTCGGCGGTGAGGCACTTTCGACGCACTTCCCTGGACATCCGTACTAGTCGAGGCTGCGATTGCAACAGCCTTCACGGCAACCACGATTGAAGCGTAGGGAGCTTCTTCTTTCGTGCTGGTTGCAGCAACTCCAACTCTGACGGCCACCATAAGTACCTCCAACCACAATTTTGCTAACATTTCTATATATATGTAGAATGAGCGACGTGGTGGGGTATTGGATACATGGTTAGAGTTTTTAGGTCGATTCACGATGCTTGCTACTCCACCTATGAGGGCAATGCTATTTTCCCGGAGAGGGTACACGGTCATGTTTTTTATATCTGTAGATTCGATTGATTGTGGTAGGCAATGTGCATGCCAATCCATAGATTCAATTGGATTTCATGCTTACTCGTCTTGCTTATGCTTTGCAAGTCAATCTGCATGCCTTTGGTTATGCTTTACTGTGCACTGCATTAGTCTTGGATCATACTAAAGGGGGAAATATATCGACTAGAGGGGTGAATGGACATGACAATATCACCCGTCACGTTGACTCGGGATCCACTTTCCAGGGAACCACTTGTAGGATCGGAAGTATGTCTAGAGGGGGGTGATTAGACTACTTGACCAAATAAAAATCTAGCCTTTTCCCAATTTTAGTTCTTGGCAGATTTTAGCAGCTTAGCACAAACAAGTAATCAACCTACACATGCAATTCTAGGAGTATAGCAGTGGAATGTAAAATAATTGCATATGATGGTAAAATGATGAGTTTGAGGGAGCAAACGCAATGTTGACATGGAGATTTTTGGTGTGGTTCCGATAGGTGGTGCTATCATACATCCACGTTGATGGAGACTTCAACCCATGAAGGGTAACGGTCGTGCGAGTCCACGGAGGGCTCCACCCACGAAGGGTCCACGAAGAAGCAACCTTGTCTATCCCACCATGGCCGTCGCCCATGAAGGACTTGCCTCACTAGGGTAGATCTTCACGAAGTAGGCGATCTCCTTGCCCTTAAAAACTCCTTGGTTCAACTCCACAATCTTGTTGGAGGCTCCCAAGTGACACCTAGCCAATCTAGGAGACACCACTCTCCAAGAAGTAACAAATGGTGTGTTGATGATGAACTCCTTGCTCTTGTGCTTCAAATGATAGTCTCCCCAACACTTAACTCTCTCTCATATGATTGGATTTGGTAGAAAGAAGATTTGAGCGGAAAGCAACTTGGGGGAGGCTAGAGATCAAGATTTATGTGCTTGGAATGGAATATCTTGACCTCAACACAAGTGTAGGTGGTTCTCTCTCAGAAAATGTGTATTGGAAGTGTAGGCATATTCTGATGGCTCTCTTTACGAATGAAGAGTGGGTGGAGGGGTATATATAGCCTCCACACAAAATATAACCGTTACACACAAATCACCAAACTCGATGGGGCCGAATCATTAAACTCGGTGGGACTGATTTAGTTCAAAATGTGAACGTTAGGATTCTCGGTGGGACCGACAAGTCAACTCGGTGGGACCGATGTCATTAGGGTTAGGGCATAACGTAATCTCGGTGAGACTGACTACACAAACTCGGTGAGACCGATTTTGGTAATAGCCAAACAGAGAGTTGGTCTGGCAAACTCGGTGGGACCGATTCACTCTTTCGGCTGGACTGAAACATTACAAAAAGGAAACAAAGAGTTTGCATTGCAATCTCAGTGGGACCGATCGCTCATCTCGATTAGACCGAAACGTTACGAAGGGAAACAGAGAGTTTGCAACCCCATCTCGGTGAGACCGAGATCCCTATCGGTGAGATCGAATTGATTAGGGTTTCTGACAGTGGCTATGTCAACTGAACTCGGTGGCTCCGGATGAGGAACTTCGGTGGGGCCGAGTTGTACTTTTTGGTTTAGGCCATATGTGGAAGTGAGAAAGTAGTGGAGGGTTTTGGAGCATACCACTAAGCATTTTGAGCAAGATTCTCATTAAGCAACACCTCATCCTTTCTTAATAGTATTGGATTTTCCTATAGACTCAATGTGATCTTGGATCACTAAAATAGAAAATGTAGAGTCTTGTGCTTTGAGCTTGAGCCAATCCTTTGTCCTCAGCATTTTGAAGGGTCCACTTTCTAATCCATGCCATGCCAAACATTGAGCTTTCCTGAAATATTTACCTTGGAATAGCATTAGCTCAATGAGCTATATGTTGTTAGGAATTACCAAAACCACCCAAGGATAGTTGCACTTTCAATCTCCCCCTTTTTGGTAATTGATGACAACATATAGATCAAAGCTTCGACAAATGATAAATGAGATTGAAAAAACATCGTCGCTTTGAGAAGTATGTGATAAGCAAGAGCTCCCCCTAAATTTGTGCATTATTTAATATTTGCTTTTGAATGAAAATGCACAGTCGATTAGGATCATGGGTTACTCTTCCATGTCACATACATCTTGGTGGAGTGCTCAAAATGATAGAGATTAAAGACATGCACTCATCACCAAGCAAAGTGAATGATCATAGTAGGATATGAAAGATAGCATTATCCAACAAGCATTAAGGGTAGCATATGATCAAACACTTGACCAAGCAAGTATCTCACAAGGACAGAAAATAGTATCACACAAGCACGCAATAAAGTTTCAAACCAAACCAAATAAGTGCAAAGAGAGATAAAAACCAACACTCTCTCTCGAAGCCTATGATCTATACATTTTTCTCCCCCTTTGGCAACAAGTTACCAAAAAGTTGAAAATACACAGTGCTAAACAACTCTCAGGCTTGATCTTCGGGGGGTGGAGTAGATAGGACTCCAACGACGAATGCTTCCGATGAACTAGTTGGAGCAGATGGAGTGGGTGCTGGAGGTGGCACTGGAGCTGTGGTTGCTGGTGCTGACACCGAAGCACGAGTATCTGTCACAAGCACTGCAGCAGACCATGGACCTCGTGGCACTCGCTTGAAAGCATCAGTAGTGGACTTGCCCTTCCTCTCCTCTGCTTCCTCCTGTAGCTGCTCAACTGCAGATTGGATCTTAGTTACCTTGGTATCTAGATCATAGAACTTTTGCTCAACAATCCTCTCCATGCTCTCCTGGTTCTTGGTCAGGGTGTCCAAGCCCTTCTCAATCCTCAGGGTGGATTGGATCAGATATCCAAGCTGGTCTTGCTTGGTCTTCAATAATACCTGAGATGCCTCCTCAATAGTTGGCATCTTTGCAGCCTTTTCTACCCTTGCCTTCTCTCTCTTCTCATGTGCTTGAGCTGAAGATGGTTCATTTTCATCCATCACCACAATGTTGTATTCAAATTCAGGATAGATGGGCAGGTACTCCTTGTCCAAAAGATATGTGTCTGTGCCCATTTTTGAGTTAATGAGCTCCTGATAGCATATGGATCAGACTGTCTCCATAGTCTCAATCTTGCATCCTTCCTAATTTTCATGTTTTCTGCAACTGGGTGAGCATCAGTGTGGTCAGGGATCTTTGGCTTCAGCTTCCTCAAAACAACAGAACCATCTTCCTCTTCTTCTTCAGCAGCTTGAGGCACTGGGGCCTTGTTCTTCTCCTCAGCGGGGATGTTCCTGGTGCTCCTCTTGGGTTTTGGCTTTGGAGCTAGAGCAGCTGTCTTGGGAGCAGTTTTGGGCTTAGATGGAGCATCCCCTGATCTTATTGCATCTCCCATGAGCTTTTGAGCTTTGGGTGCTGGTGCAGCATCCTCTTCCTCTTCATCATCATCTCTCATAATTGATTATCTGCCAAGCACTCTGGCAGTGGTCTTCTTAACCCTTTCCTTCCTTTTCTTGCCTTCTCCAACTGCCTCTTCAGATGGCTTGGAGGTTTCAGCAGTGGATGCTCTAGCTTTAGACATGGGAACTCTCTTTGCTGGTGCCTTCTTGTGCAACCCAGGCTTGACTGTAGCAGGTGAGCCATACTCTTTCTTCAGCACTTTCTTCTTTGAAGTGGCTTCATCTTCAACAACCACATAGTCTTCATCTTCAGAGTCAGAAGTCCTCTTCTTCCTCGTTCTGGTAGCAGCCTTTGGCAGATTGCTTGGAGTGCTCCTGTTGCCTTCCTCATAGCTGCTAGAGGGACTAGTGCCATCACTTAACTGAACCTGTTCCTCTGACTTGTTCTGGCTGTCACTTTGGTCAAACATCTTGCAAGTACACTGTCACCAGACCCTGTGAATAGGTTATAGATGAGGTAGAGTAGATGAGCATCACAAAGTACATGAGTTTTTGCAAAACAGATGACTTAAAAACTTAGTTTTAGTTCTTCACAGAAAGCATTTCGGATCTACCGATTTGTAAACTCGGTGACACCGAAGCAGCTTTTGGAACCTGAACTAGTGAACTCGGTCAGACCGAGTCACAGTTTGGTGGTACTGAGACTGCTAGAGTTTCACAGAGAATCAAACTCGGTCACACCGATTTGCAATTTTCAGTTGGACCGAAAATGCATGTGCTCTGGCCTAAGCCAAAATCGGTGAGACCGATTTCTACAACTCGGTCGGTCCGAGATGAATTCGGCGGAGACCTAACCCTAAATTTTCAAATCAAAACTAATCTATGGGACGTTTTTGCTGGACAGGATGATTTCAATCATGGCAAGAAACATGGCAAACCAATGTGCTAAGAATCGGAGTGAAGGATTAGCACAACGATCGAGTTCGTACGCTAGTTCGGTGACGAACTTGCTATGGCGGCAACGGCGGTGAAGATTTCCGTTGACGGTGGTGGAGACCAGCGGCGGGAGGTCGCTGGCGACGAGAGGATGATCCGAAGACTAGAGGAGGCAGAGCAGGTTACGCGCGGGCGAAGGGGTTCGGAGAAATTTCCAAAATTTAACCCTGCGGTATATATAACCTGACCCTGTCGGTGTGATTGAGTGGAACGACTCGGTGGCACCAAGATGCAAAACTGCAAGCAGTTACTGCAACTCGGTGTGACCGAAAAGTTCTAATCGGTTGCACCAAGATTGAAAACCCTAGATCAACTTGGTGACTCGGTAGGACCGAAAAGGATGAATCGGTCAGACCAAGATGCACAAAGAGGTTTTGGGGGTTTAAGTCTATGACGAATCGGGATCTCCGAGTGCTCCTCACACAGAGTGGTTCAAATCTGACTTGATCAAACTTTGTGATGTAGCATGAATAGAGTTTGAGATGAGAAAAGCATAGATAGCTAGAGGGTGTTCTTAGGCATGCTTGTCCATCCATTTGGCAAAAAGAGAAAGAGCCAAACAATCAAAGCAACAAACGGATGTCCTCGGATGAGTAAAATATGCAATCAACATGCTCACACAATAAAGTGGCAAATGAAATATGTGACAAAGCATGCACAAACATTCTAGCATCTATCAGGCAATTGGCGATGACTAGGTCATCTATATATGAGTATATTGGCTTAGGAGTCAAATGAGAACATTTGATCATAGGTCATACTCATCGTTTAAGCACAAGCGGGGTTACCACTTTTACATAAAGCATTATTGTGTTCACACCATTAGATTTGCTTTAGCTCATAGATTTGAGTAAAGCTCCCCCTAGATGTGATATTCCCCCTAAAGGGAATGAACTAACCTTGGGTTTTGTCGATGATGACTTCATGTAGGTGTTGAAGATGTAGATGCTCAATGTTGATGTAGATCATTTGGAGCAATCCTTTGGAGTGAGTTGCACTTTCAATACCTACACGGGTTACTCCCACAAGGAACAAACAAGGATATCCATAGACATAGAGTGACGTATGCACAAGATGATGTCCATGAAATCATTAAGTTACCTTGTCCCTTGTCTTACCAACAAGAGGGTTTGTGACTCCTTGAACTAGTCCAAGATATGGAAGTAGTTTGCACTCATCCTTGCCAGAATGATAAGAGTGAAGTATGTTGGCAGAGTCATCCTCGGGAACTCTCTAGTTCTTCTTCTTCCGGATCCACACCAACTTGATGGGAACCCTTGGAGTCATAATTGTACTTGATGAAGTGGAACTTGATGTAGTCTTGGGAATCCACTTGACCAAGGCCTTAGGTGCTTCTTCAAATGCATCAATTTCCTCTTGAAGCTTGTCCTTGCCTTTTTGCTTGTGGTCTTGTGGTGGAAGATCGTCTTGAGCTTGTGTTCGTTTGAAAGAAGTAGGATCATACTTCTCTTGTTGAGGAACAAACTTCGTCTTGGGGTATTGATCTTCTTCCCACTCAACCCCATTGGCATTGAACTTTCATTCAAAACCAACACCTTGATTCTTCCGGTGTCTTCCTTGCTTGCGCACAATTTCCTCAAATTGCTTACTTCCGGCAAGACTCTTGTAAAAGCCTTTCTCTATGATTCCCTTCAATAAGCTATTTTCTTGCTCAAGTGTAACTTGGCTAAGAGAATCATTAGTTGAATCAAGAGAACTACTAGAAGCAACAATATTGGATTTAGCATGATTATTGTTACTACTAGATGAAGAATCTTTCTTGCTCTTATTGTTAGATTTAACTTGTGGCATGTAAGTAGACAAGAATAAACGCTTGGCAATGTAAGAAGAACTTTTCTTGCGAAGATCATCATTGATTGCCTTTAAAAACTCATGCTCTTCCTCAAGGTTGAGCTTTTCAAAGCGTAGATTATCATGAGTCTTTAAGAGTTCTCGATGATTTTCCAAGGTAGTTTCATGAGCTAACTTAAGAGTGTTTAGTTCTTTAGTTAGACGCTCAATCTCCTTTTTATCATCATCATTCGTTTTATCTTGATTATAATGATTAATAGTATGCTCATCATAGTTTTCATCACTAGAGTTGTCAACAAGTAAATCATCATCTCTTAGCAAATCATCTTCATCACTATTGAAATCAACATACTCGGGGTGTGTTACCTTTGGACCTTTAGCCATGAAGCATCTCCCAATTCCTTCATTTGGTGAGTCAAATATGTTGTAGTAGTTGGTTGTCACAAGTGCTAGTCCGGCAACACCTTCATCTTGAGTATAATCGGAATCGAAGTGATAACTTCTTCCGGAGTGATCGTCGGAGTCAGAGCTGGATACTCATTCACCAACATGAGATTGATGTCTTCTTTTTGTGTAGCTCCTTGATGACTTTTCTTTTCTTTCCGAATCCTTGCTTCTACGAGAGTGTCTCCGTTCATAACGACCATCTCTACTCCTCCTTTCTCTTGGTAGTGATTCTTCTCTTCTACTCCTTCTTTTGGGAGAATCTTCTCTTCTTTTGTAGGGGGGCGTACACTCATTGGAGTAGTGTCCGGGTCTTCCACAATTATAGCAATTACGCTCACGACTAGAAGATCTTTTGTCATTGTAGGACCTTGACTTGGAGTTTCTTTCTTTGCTTCTATTCTTGTAGAACTTGTTGAAGTTCTTCACCATTAAGCTCAATTCTTCATTAAAGATTTGTTTCTCACTTGAAGATGTGGGAGTATCACATGAGGCTTTGTAAGCACCACTTGACTTGTTGTGAAGCTCCTCCTTATCCTTGAGTGACATCTCATGTGCAACAATTCTTCCAATGACTTCCGTTGGCTTGAGATCTTTGTAGTTGGGCATCATTTGGATCAATGTGCACACGGTATCATATTTTCCATCCAAGGCTCTTAGGATCTTCTTGATGATGAATTTGTCGGTCATCTCTTCACTTCCTAAGCCGGCAATCTCATTTGTGATGAGAGCAGGCCTAGAGTACATTTCAGCGACACCTTCACCATCCTTCATTTTGAACTTGTCAAGTTGACTTTGAAGCACATCCAATTTGGATTCTTTGACGGAGTCGGTACCTTCGTGCATATCAATCAAAGTATCCCAAATTTCCTTTGCATTCTCAAGACAGCTGATTTTGTTGAATTCTTCGGGGCACAATCCGTTGAAGAGAATATCACAAGCTTGAGCATTGTATTGTAGCATCTTCAACTCTTCCACGGTAGCTTCACGGTTCGGTTCTCTCCCATCAAAGAATTCACCTTGCAAGCCAACACACACAATAGCCCAAACGGCGGGGTTATGTCCAAGAATATGCATTTTCATCGTATGCTGCCAACTAGTAAAATTAGTATCATCAAAGTAAGGACCTCTATGGTGGTAACTTCCCTCGCTAGACGCCATACTCTCCTAGGTTGTGAAACCAAGGCTATGACTACCAAAAGCTATGGAAATCAAAGCAAATGGAGACCAAAACTCTGATACCACTTGTAGGATCAAAAGTATGTCTAGAGGGGGGTGATTAGACTACTTGACCAAATAAAAATCTAGCCTTTTCCCAATTTTAGTTCTTGGCAGATTTTAGCAGCTTAGCACAAACAAGTAATCAACCTACACATGCAATTCTAAGAGTATAGCAGTGGAATGTAAAACAATTGCATATGAAGGTAAAGGGATGAGTTTGAGGGAGCAAATGCAATGTTGACACGAAGATTTTTGGCGTGGTTTTGATAGGTGGTGCTATCGTACATCCACGTTGATGGAGACTTCAACCCACGAAGGGTAACGGTCGCACGAGTCCACGAAGGGCTCCACCCATGAAGGGTCCATGAAGAAGCAACCTTGTCTATCCCACCATGGCCGTCGACCACGAAGGACTTGCCTCACTAGGGTAGATCTTCACGAAGTAGGAGATCTCCTTGCCCTTACAAACTCCTTGGTTCAACTCCACAATCTTGTCGGAGGCTCCCAAGTGACACCTAGCCAATCTAGGAGACACCACTCTCCAAGAAGTAACAAATGGTGTGTTGATGATGAACTCCTTGCTCTTGTGCTTCAAATGATAGTCTCCCCAACACTCAACTCTCTCTCATATGATTGGATTTGGTAGGAAGAAGATTTGAGTGGAAAGCAACTTGGGGAAGGTTAGAGATCAAGATTTATGTGGTTGGAATGGAATATCTTGACCTCAACACAAGTGTAGGTGGTTCTCTCTCAGAAAATGTGTATTGAAAGTGTAGGCATATTCTAATGGCTCTCTTTACGAATGAAGAGTGGGTGGAGGGATATATATAGCCTCCACACAAAATCTAACCGTTACACACAAATCACCAAACTCGGTGGGACCGAATCATTAAACTCGGTGGGACCGATTTAGTTCAAAATGTGAACGTTAGGATTCTCGGTGGGACCGACAAGTCAACTCGGTGGGACCGATGTCATTAGGGTTAGGGCATAACGTAATCTCGGTGAGACCGACTTTGGTAATAGCCAAACAGAGAGTTGGTCTGGCAAACTCGGTGGGACCGATTCGCTCTTTCGGTTGGACCGGAACATTACGAAAAGGAAACAGAGAGTTTGCATTGCAATCTCGGTGGGACCAATCGCTCATCTCGGTTAGACCGAAACGTTACAAAGGGAAATGGAGAGTTTGCAACCCATCTCGGTGAGACCGAGATCCCTATCGGTGAGACCGAATTGATTAGGGTTTCTGGCAGTGGCTATGTCAACTGAACTCGGTGGCTCCAGATGAGAAACTTCGGTTGGGCCGAGTTGGACTTTTTGGTTTAGGACATATGTGGAAGTGAGAAAGTACTGGAGGGTTTTGGAGCATACCACTAAGCATTTTGAGCAAGATTCTCATTAAGCAACACATCATCCCTTCTTAATAGTATTGGCTTTTCCTATAGACTCAATGTGATCTTGGATCACTAAAATAGAAAATGTAGAGTCTTGTGCTTTGAGCTTGAGTCAATCCTTTGTCCTCGGTATTTTGAAGGGTCCACTTTCTAATCCATGACATGCCAAACATTGAGCTTTCCTGAAATATTTATCTTGGAATAGCATTAGCTCAATGAGCTATATGTTGTTAGGAATTACCAAAACCACCCAGGGATAGTTGCACTTTCACCACTACTCAAGCATAGTAGTGGAATGCTTTCGGCATGTTCCCAAAATTCTGGGGGGAGGGGGACAAGTTGTTTAAAGAAAAGTAGTAGTACCAAAGTAATGTTATACATAACAAAAGACAAACTACGCCGAAGCAATAGACTATATGAAGTAAACTAGTACGACTGAGATAGCGACGGAAGTAATCTAGCTAGAAGAATAACTAGGTAGCAGTAAATGTACTTAAGTCTAGCAAACATGCAGATGTCATTAAGTATAGTAAGCGTAAACACAAAGTGGAACATAATGATATGTAGAAGAATAGAGATAAACTCAACAAAGTTTTCAGAGAGAGGTAAGAGCAATTTCTTTAGAACCAGCAAAATGCATGATGTAAATTGGACGAACAAATAAGAACCCGGATGCCTGGTGAAGACAAACAATTTGATGACCTGGTTCAAGTTGACAACTCTACATATGGTTGGAGGGGCTAAGATTTAACCAGAAGACCATGCATGTCTTCAACCTATTTTCCTTGAGCTAAGATCACTCGAACATAGCCCAACCACTCATGGTAGATCTTCAAGGTGACCTCCAAGCCTTTACAGACTTGTTCTTCAGCTAGTCCACGGGCTGGAGGCTCTAAACGGATACATAACCGTCTGGAAGATGCACAATTTCCAAGAATAACAGGTCTTTGGTGAACTTAGAACAGATTCTTCAGTGACACTCAACCACTTGGGATTTTAAGGTTGTGGGTTTTTCCTCACTCAGAGTTCACTCGAATTCTTCAAGATAATGGGTGGCCGAGAGAACATGCATTGATTCTAATGGAGCAGCCAACCAACTTATGGTAGAGGATCGAGCTATTTATAGGCCCTGTTTGGTTCGGCTGTGGATTTCTAAAAGCAGCTGTGAAAAATCTATTATGGAAAAACAGCTGTGGAAAATCTGATGTGAAAAAGATGTAGGTCATTTGGCAAACCAGCTGATACAGCTTTTTCAGATTTTGGCCCGCAGAAGAATTAGATTTTGGAAAGCACGTCTTGGGCTGCTTCCTCTTTTGGTTCAGATTTTGGCAGCGGATTTCTGAAATCGGATTCTGCTGGATTCGCCCTTTGGTTCAGATTCTGCTGCGCGGCAGCGGAATCCGTCGATAAAAGCTGAACCAAACAGGGCCATAGTCGGTGGTCGCAACCCGAGGGCTGAAGTGACCATTGGAGGGAACGGGCATGTCAACGTGCTGGCGCAACGGTCAAAAATTAAAAATCTCAAATTCCTCACGTAGGAAAACCCAAATACATGCTTCCTGACTCCTCAGCGAAGAAATTAAACCTGGGTGTAATGAAGAATCACCTTCAACACGCAAGCTTGATGACTTTTGCCGAAAGGAGGTTTCCATGTCTTCAACTCTGGAGAAATAAATTCGACTTAGCAAAAATGAAGACACACTATCTTAGTAACACCTGGACCCCGCCTTAACAGTACGTTTTGCCTTATTGACTTAAAAAGGAATAAAATGAACAAGTAAAGAGTTAAGTCTTCACACTCCAATTCATGGTCTAATTCTTCAAAGGGTCCACACGTCTTCAATTTTCCCTTCACATTTTTAGGGATCATACACCATTGGTAAACCAAATCCCACTACAAAATGTGCTATTTTGTGACGAAAATCCTCTTAATGAAACAAAATGTTGCCTCAGATCATTTTTCGTGACGGAAACCGTCAGCAGTTGATTTCGTCGCAGGGCAACCCCCTTGGTAATTTTGGTAATGTTCCGGCCTGATTTTAGGCGATGCTTTTGGACGTCTCAATTCATTTCCATTTTTCGTGACAGGTTTAAGTGTTGCCTAAAATGATATAAGGGTTAGTTCTCGGCAACAAAAAAGATGTCCAAGGGGTTGAAATGCGTGATCTTGGATTTTGTTTGCCATGGCAAAGTTTTAGACATGTTAAAGTCACATTTGTTTTCCCTATGACTTAAGTTGCTCAAACTGAAATCTAGTGATTCCTTTTCGTACATGCTCACGTTGATTCTGTCAATACTGTGGTCTGACATTTCTATATTTTTTTAGTACTACCTCCATTCCATAATATAGTGTGCCCGCACTTCTCGAGATCCAAGTTTGACTCTAAATTTAACCAACGAGACCAATTGCGGCAGGGGCAAAAATTATATCGCTGAATTCATATAAAAAATACGAATTCAGTGGTATAATTTTCACTCCCGCCGCGGTCGGTCTTGTTGGTTAAATTTACGTTCAAACTTGAATCTGGGGAAACGCGGGCGCACTACATTGTGGAATTGAGGGAGTATTTAACAATTGTGTATCACGGTCATTTTCATAGGAAACAACTAACTTCCTTAACATACCATAATATAATGCATGCCACAGTTCACCAAAATCTCATGACAGAAGGATGGCTAGAAAGTAGTATTTTTTTTTGGAAACTGCATCTAAACGATGCATGCAGTCATCTTATTAAAAAATCTTAAAGTAGCACAAAGTCATAAAAAAATTAGAAAGTACTTAATTAGTGTACGCGTACAGCATAGCAACATGATATTCGATAGCACATCTATGAACGGACATCTTGTCTTTATAGTGCATAATTAGATATAGTACAACAAACATTTGATACATCAGCACGTGTTTGCCAATAGTAAAGGTCAACAAACATTTGGTAAATGGAATGCACGTACAGATGCCATTTTTTGAAAATTTTGATATTTTATTTGCATTTTGCTGGGTTCATATGAATTTTCAAAGTAATGGTCAAATGACTTTAACTAGACGAAAGGGCATTTGGGCGACCTAAAAAGCCTTTTGGGCAAAATTTGAGCACAACGGGTCACAGTTTCTTGCCACTGACTAGAGGCGCTCTTTTTTAAGCGAAAAAAGATCTCAAAGAACCCAGCTGAAGTGTACACGGAACATAGGTTCAGAACATAGTTCACTACGTACGCTGTATACCCCATGCCCCCTCCCTCATCACCCACAAAACTGTTGCACAGAATCAAAGCATCACTTAAACGACCTACGTGCTGGGTCCTGAATCCACTCGATAGCACTGCAACTTGCCGAGGAAGATGCGCTGTACTACATTTGATGGTTAGCATCCGCCGATTCAGCAATCCCGTGAGATATCTCACGGGGAAGCACAGTTTCTTGTCGATCGGCCTCTCGGGATCCAATCTGATCTCTGCGAGCGTTGCATGCATGCGCATGAAGAACCAAAACTGCATTATTAGGACGCTCTGGATCAGTATGGAAGGGTCCAAGGTATGCCCCAGCAGCTGGTACAGTGTGGAGAGTGAGAAGGTGGCGAGCTTCGTCTGCAATCTGCATCGCCATGAGCGGACAAGGCGCCCGTGACCTGCCTTCCTTTGGAGCTGGTAGATGGAGAGGCTAGGCCTGGCTGTGTTGATTGTGATAGATTAATCGACCCGTCCATGCATGGTTTATTAGTAGGGACGAGAAGACGGGCAATCTATAGTGGACGGCTTAACGACGAAAGCAAGCACACAATAGGATGATCCCTGGTTTCCTGATGAAGCGATGAGTCTGTCCGTAGCCGTGGAAGGATGCTTGTCATGCATGAATTAATGGATGGATGGATGATGTGCTTTTGCGTACACATATGCATGTGAGATGTTCTGCGTCTTTGTTAATAGTGCTGTATTGGTTCCCCGCAAAAAAAAAAAAAAAAAAAATAGTGCTGTATTGGCAGCTCAGGTGTCGATGTCAAAGTTAGTATTAAGTTGATCATTCTGCTTGTCGTAAGAGTTGAACTGAACCTACGGATTGTGGATGCGGTCGACTGGCCGGTAACTGTTTAGGATTGCAGTATGAAAAGCTGGCCGGTGAAAACATTTGTACACTTTGTAAGCTTTTGGCTGCTAGCTGGTGCACGTCGCGTACACGCTTTGTGTCGTACGTACGCACATCACATGCCAGGCCAATTCATGTGATCCTTGAGCATCATCCGATCGAATCACGTGCAGCTGATCGATCCAGTACAATAGTAGAGTAGCGCGAGCATTGTAGTGTGCCTTGTACTGTCGGCTCAGGGAATGAGCAGTGCGGCGAGTTGATCCGTTCTAATCTCAGCTGAGGAATATTTGATCGACGACAATGTGCAAGATAGTAAGTATATTATGTGCCCATTACAACATCTACAGCCGGGCGTCCTCGAACCCTCCTCAAACGACTTGGACGGGCGCCACGGTTACTGATTGGTCAAAAAGTCCAATTTAGATGAACCGGCTTTAAACGCCCGGCTGACGGGCATTCCTTATATAGGTAAAATATGGGACAGATATAGGGTGGCCTGGGCGTGATTGGACGCGTCCGCCATGTTGGACCCAGCTCATACTAGCTTACCCGACTCACATATATTCGTTGACATCCAATTCTCGAACCAAATCCTAGTCACTTCACTTCACTCCCTACCACTCCACTCTCTCAACCAAGCTCTCGTCCGGCAATCTCCGGCCTTCTTCAACATGACGGGCAGCGGATCCGAGTCCTACACCTTGAGATCCATTGATCCGGAGCTCGTTCCATGCGGCCTCTAGGAGGAGATGACCGTTCATCTTGCGCTCCGCCGTTTCTGGGAGGAGGCCGCCCAACGGCAGCACTCGGTACTCCTTTCGTCGGGAATCCATTGCATCCGCTCAAATGGCGCATGGATCCGACATGAGGTGTGTTGCCACTACATCACCAAAGGCGGTGCGATCTCTTTGGCGTCTGGACGCGGCGGCGGATGCGCAACCGCTTCGTTGGCGCGCTGAGGTGGAGGTGAACACATGGACGTCGTCCGACGCAAATATGGCGCTGCGTGCCCACTATGCAAGCCAGCGGGTGTGGGAGGCGACGACAGCCCTCGCGGCGGTGGACATTGTTGAGGTGGTGTCACATTCTTCAGCACCCCATATGATGCACGACCAGTCCGGGCGCCGCAACCGCGTCATGGTGGACGTCACCAGCTCCTTCCACGACGGATCCATCATCGATCTCACGTCCACCAGCGCTCCGGACTCCGACAAGAAAGAGTAGGACATGGGAGACGGCGGCGCCTTGAGTCTGCGAGCCGGTGTGTGTGTCACATGTCCTACTCTACCTCGCCGGCTATCGAAGCAACACTTCAAGGGCCGCAGCCAGCCGCCAGACATGACGAAGCAACACATACTGATTCCTTAATTGGGATTTCATGTTGCATGTAATAATATGGATTTAAGATTTGTTAATTAGAATGTCCGATTATAGAAGAAATTGTTTAAGACGGATCACTGTTTGCGGGTGTTTGAGAGGTCAAATTTGTTGTATGCAGCGCGAAGAGCAGCAGCAGAGTGACGATAACAAGATACACAGCCGATTCGATGGTAGCGCCGTGCCAGCTTGCTGCTAGGTGGTGGTCATTCGGCCGACGAGATGTGAATGTGACGAACCTTGTCCTCTTGTTGACCCGTGAGGACAAGCTGTCGAGATGTGAATGTCACGCTGTCTGCGAGTTCCATGAAACCCGCGGATTCTAGAATACGGTGGTCATTTTACTTCCTTGCGCTGTAGTAAATCCGGTCGCATAAATCATCAACTAGACTACGGAGTAGATATGTAGAAAAACTCATGCAATATACGCGGTGGATTCCAGATTACCAGGGTTTACCATAGGGGGGATGGCATGATATGCATAGTTAAAAAGTCAATTGAACACAGTTGGTAGCTAGCTTCATCCGAAAGTCTTTTTTTTACAAAATTCAACATTTTTTTTAGGTTTTGCTATTTATAGGGTATCCAAACTTTTTGTTGCGTAAGTCATTTTTTCTTCTTCTTCATAAGCGTGTGATATCTCATCAGAAAAGAAGCAACCCCATTATCTATCTTTAAAATATGACGAGGGTGCAGTTTCACTGGGGAGCAGCAATCTCACTACCTATCTTAGGGGTGTGGGGCGCAGGGGGTCGCCGGCGGGGCTTAGAGGAATGGCCGAGGCGTTGGCCAGCAATGGCAGTGAGAGGAGGTTGAGGGAATGGTGGAGCAAGGCGGTTCGCAGTAGTGCCCGCCGGCCACTGGTGGTGGAGGCCAGCTATTGGGGCTGGGCGGGCCGGGGGCGTGCGTGAGGAGGAAGAAGATGAATAGTATGTGGTATGTTTCAGGCCGTTGGATGAAGATCTGACGGTTCAAATGAGAACTGTCTGATGCAACACTTTTTTCAAGTGCACTCTCCCTTTTTTTAATTTTTTCATATATCTTTTTTAATAGTTTAATTTGAATTGTTTTTTTTTGTTTGTAGATTTTGGAATCCAACTAATATCAAAATTTCAACAGGGACGGAAATGAAAATGCAAGCAAGGCCCCAAAATGTACAAACAAAAAGGCCAAAACCCCTATATAAACCCACGCCACACTCCTCACTCCCTCGCAGTGACCGACACTCTCCTAGCTCAAGCTAAGCTCCGCAGCCATGGCGGCCACCAGGTTGCCTCTCCTCCTCCTCCTCCTCGCCGCCACCGTCGCTGCGGCGGCCGACCTCTCCGTCTACCACAACGTCCACCCTCATTCCGCCTCCCCGCTCGAGTCCATCATCGCGCTCGCCCGCGACGACGACGCGCGCCTCCTCTTCCTCTCCTCCAAGGCCGCCTCCGCCGGCGCCGCCTCGGCGCCCGTCGCCTCCGGCCAGACCCCGCCCTCCTACGTGGTGCGCGCCGGGCTCGGCTCGCCGGCCCAGCCCATGCTCCTGGCCCTCGACACCAGCGCCGACGCCACCTGGGCGCACTGCTCCCCGTGCGGCACCTGCCCCGCCAGCAGCCTCTTCGTCCCGGCCAACTCCTCCTCCTACGCGCCCCTCCCCTGCTCCTCGTCCATGTGCCCCATCCTCCAGGGCCAGCCCTGCCCGGACCGGGACCCCTTCGACAGCGCGGCGCCGCTGCCGTCGTGCGCCTTCTCCAAGCCCTTCGCCGACGCCTCCTTCCAGGCGGCGCTGGCCAGCGACTGGCTGCATCTGGGCAAGGACTCCATCCCCAACTACGCGTTCGGGTGCGTGGGCTCGGTGAGCGGGCCGACGTCGAACCTCCCGAAGCAGGGCCTCCTGGGCCTGGGCCGGGGCCCCATGGCCCTGCTGTCCCAGGTCGGGAACATGTACAACGGCGTCTTCTCCTACTGCCTCCCGAGCTACAAGTCGTACTACTTCTCCGGGTCGCTCCGGCTGGGCGCCGCCGGGCAGCCCCGGGCGGCGCGGTACACGCCGATGCTGAGGAACCCGCACCGGTCGTCGCTCTACTACGTGAACGTGACGGGGCTGAGCGTGGGGCGGTCCCCGGTGAAGGTGCCGGCGGGGTCGTTCGCGTTCGACCCCAGCACGGGCGCGGGCACGGTGGTGGACTCCGGCACGGTGATCACGCGGTGGACGGCGCCCGTGTACGCGGCGCTGCGGGAGGAGTTCCGGCGGCACGTGGCGGCGCCGAGCGGGTACACGTCGCTGGGCGCGTTCGACACGTGCTTCAACACGGACGAGGTGGCGGCCGGGGGCGCGCCGGCCGTGACGATCCACATGGACGGCGGCGTGGACCTGGCGCTGCCGATGGAGAACACGCTGATCCACAGCAGCGCCACGCCGCTGGCGTGCCTGGCCATGGCGGAGGCGCCGCAGAACGTGAACGCCGTCGTCAACGTCGTCGCCAACCTGCAGCAGCAGAACCTCCGGGTCGTCTTCGACGTCGCCAACTCGCGCGTCGGCTTCGCCCGGGAGTCATGCAACTAGTTCATGCATTTGGGTGTACGTACTACGTACTACGTGTGCGTGTGAATTTGCGGCTTAGTAATTTTCAGTGTGTGCGATAAGGAATGTGGCATCAAAGTTTGTCAGAACTAGAGAATTACTGTGCTGGTCGTCGTGACTATTTACTGGTGTGATGTGTGGTGCATTTAATTAAGGAACTTGTTTGTTTCGTTTGGCTGCTGCGCAAGGTGTACGTTCGAGACTTTCACGCTGCACATACGTACAAGTAGGGTTAATGCAAAAGCTGGCTCGTTTTGGAGTGTACTGACAGCCCGTGCTGCCAATCTGCACAGTGCCCAGACCAATGGGGCTTCCAATCAAAGCTCAAAAAAAAAAAAATTGAAGTTTGGACAATCGTGTTGCTCATGATGATATTGTCGAAATAGGACCGATGGTGGTTTAATAATGTTTTCACTATTAGTCCTTGCAGCTTCTTTATTACGTGCAGTCAAGACATGGAGTTTCTGCCACTTGACAAGAGTGGTAAGCTATGTCAAAAACATTGAAAAAAGGCACCAAGTTTCTACTTCAGAATGCATATGCACTCGGGTGAACAGTAAAAATAAAAAGAAGAGGTAAAAATAAAAAAAATCTTGATTTTTCATTTCTTTTAGCATGAGTGCAGTAGGGAAGGCTCTACCATCTCTCATTTCTATTTAAAAAAATTGATAATGTACATATGGAAGGGTCGTAGGGGAATGAGAATGAAAAAAATTACAAAGTGCCAGGCCAAGCTTGCATACCATCTTCAGAATGGGCTTTTCCCTGTTCATTACGACATTACCATTTGGAAATCCTCTTTGAAAGAATAGCAACACTAATCCATATCTCTCTGTTTGTTTTCAGATATGATAGCATTCATGTGCATCCAATGATAAGAGTTTCTCTGAAACAAATGCTTTCCATTCCATTTTGTCATTCAGTCATAATATCAAATATATTTAAATCTGTGTTCCACACCGTGACCATTGTCATCCCTTTTTATGAAAATAACATATAAAAAAGATGATGGATGAGATCCCCATTGGTACCTTCGTCCCAACGCACACAAGTAGTGTCATCAATGTGAAAATGTTTCTTGGAAAGCAAATCCCTGCTATTAAGTTTGTCCTAAATGGGTAACCAGAAAAGAATTTTTGTTTACACAAGCAACTGATTCCCATGTCCATCTGAAGGGAGCATCAATGTTTGGTGGTGGGGTGGGGTGGGGGTCGAGTTAATTCATAAAAAAAATGTTGGAGTATTTCAGTCCACTCCAGTTGAAAGTCCAAATGTCAGTGGTATAATTGAGATCGATGCCATTCATAATGCTAGCAAATTCATCACACCGTTGGAGGACGATGCCTGGCAATTGTAGATGGAACATATCGTATATGTCATTATCAGATATGGCTTTAATTAGCGGGAGATAATGTGATCTTTTTTTGTTTTTGCAAGTCAGTGAAGTTGAGGAAATCTTTCCTTCATGCTGTCATCATGCCAATTGTCATTTCATAATAGAATAAATGAACCATCATCAGGGCTACATGTTGTGATATTCTTAAAATCCTCAATAAGTTTACAACAATCTTTCCAGAAGAATCGATCAGTGTTGGAGGAAGCATTATGAGTAGTACCATTGTTGTAATAAGCTCTCCATACAAGATAGAACCCTACTTATAAAAAAAGGTTAACTCATGAATTTGTAAACTTTTTTCATAAGTAGGGTTCTATCTTGTTGTCTCGGGCCTTTGACACCAAGGCCGCATGCATTCTTGGGCAAGCAGTCATTATCCCATTTGTATGGACATTTGCCTTGCTTGTTAATATCTTTAGGGAAGAAATGTTCTGCCAAACTTTTTAACATGATCAGTGATAGTAAACGTCACTCTAACTGAACACAAAGAAGCTTCAAATGTACTAATCTTCTAGAGTATGTGGAAGCATACTGTGAAATACTGTGAAATACTCTGATCAGAATTTATTTCCTTGACTAGTGGAAGAATTTCAGATGTTCAAAGGCCAATGAAAGACAATCCTAGATTTACTTGTTTTTTCATTGTTAAGTCTTTCATCAATGTGCAAAAGTTTCATGATGAGAAAACAATCGTGATGTTTTGAGCAAAAGTAATAAAATTGATGTTACAAAAAAAATTGAAAGCATTTTGGAGCACTTTTTGGTTGTCACACGCATTCTATCAAGTGCGTGAAAATAAGTAGAAAACTAGTAAACGTGTTGCCAAAAACCCAGTAATTTTTATTTTTGCCTTCAGATTTTCGCTGTTCATATCAGTGCTGTCTTTTATATTTTATCATGGGTAAAATTGTATTTGTCACAACATAAAACATAGTGAAATTGCATTTTTACTATCAAAATGTCCATTAGAAACATGCACTCGTGTTGCTAGAGCATTCTCCATGTGTTTTCTTATTTTTTATTTTTTATTTTTTATTTGTTTCGACAGCAGCCGTAATTTCCGACGTTGTTTTTATATTTTCAGAGATTGTTCGGAAAATATATATTTTGGAGTGGAGGGAAATAATTCTTTTCAGGAGTTTATTTTAGCAAATTTTGAGGAGGTTGAAAATAAATGTATACTCCGTAAACTAAAAAGAGAGCAGGCCGGGCCCGAGGAGTGACGCAGATTACTTTCCTCTCTGCTCCTGGGCTGCCCTCCAGTGGGCCACTTGGGCTCTCCTCGTTTTATTCCTTCTTTGCATTCCCGTGCGAACGCTTGATTCTTAAGCACTCGTCCCCTCCTCTCCACACCCACCCAGAGGACAGAACCCCCAAAACCCTACGAGCAAGCCGCCGCCGCCGCCACCGCCTCCGTGTCCCCGGCTACGATCTCCGGCCACCCTCCCGCGCGCACCTCCGGCCATGGCTGAACCCGAGGTAGCGGCCGCCGCAGCCGCGGCCATGGAGACCGAGGCCCCGGAGGCGAACCCTAGCCTGAAGAGGGAGCGGGAGGAAGGGGACGACTCCGGCCCGGTGGCTGCGGCCGAGGAGGCGGAGGAGGCGCCGGCCAAGAAGGCGAAGGTGGAGGAAGAGGCGAAGAAGGCGGAGGATGTCGCCGGGAACGGGGAGGAAGAGGGGGCCAAGGGTGAGGAAGGGAAGCCCGTCAAGCTGGGGCCCAAGGAGTTCGCCACGGCCGTCGACATGTTCGACTACTTCTTCGCGCTGCTCCACTCGTGGTCGCCGAACCTCGAGTTCAACAAGGTGAGACCGTCAGCGTTAGGATTCAGCCAATCGCTTGTGCCATGGTGATGTTATTGGTGTTGCGCCTATATTGTGATTTGCTATGAGTATTGCGTTTGTAGTCCGGTCCACGGTAGTCACAAGCTGGTAGGTTGATTTGATTAGCTGGGGGAGTTCGTGGTGCCTGGGCCTGCGTTAGGCAAATCGTTTTTTACATCGATTTGTTCCAAGTAAACTAACTAATTGTACTCGACAAATGCACTGTGAAGGTTACAAATTTGCAGTTGGTCGAGGTTGAACGAACTGGTTGTAAGTTGGATCTAATATTATGCCATGCGTAGACCTCACAGCTTCCTGATTTGACCCTTTACCTGTTTAGAGGTCTAGTTATTTACTTTCTAATGCAATTATGTATCCTGAAATGTTAGTTTACTAGGGTGGTAGCAACCTATTGGTTTGATTTGATTAATTTCAGTGTTCTAGTATACTTGGATTAAGCAAGGTTGATCTTCTACTTCCATTTACCTGTGTTTATTATTACTCCCTCCGCCCAAAAAAGTGACGCAGATTTAGTACATAGTTAGTACAAAGTTGTACTAAATCAGCGACACTTATTTTGGGAGGGAGTGTGAATTATCATATATAGTGTTAGATTACACCTGCTAATTAAGGTCTTCTTTCTTTGACTGGGTTGTTTGGGTTTCCATATGACTTTTGTCATTCAGTGGTTTGTGGTTGTTTTTGGTGCATAAGTTGAATATTTTTTCATGGTGCTCTGCCCCAAGTGTGTGTAATAGTTTGTCTTTAGCGTTCATGGTCAGCGTTGATATCACAATCACAAGTTGATCTAGTCAAGACATTAACCTTCTCTTTCCATATGAGTTTTGTAATGAGTGTATATGTGGTTGTTTTTGGTGCATAAGTTGAATATTTTTTCATGGTGCTCTGCCTGAAGTGTATGTAAATAGTTTGTCTCTAGAGTTCATGGTTAGAGTTGATATCTCAATCACACTTAGATCCTGTCAAGACATGAAAACTCATTGGTTTTCTGGTTCCATACGAGGTTTGCTATTGGTTGGTTATCTCTTTTTTTCCGGTGCATCTTATTTGCCCTCCTCGCACAATGTTCTGTGTTCTGCTCCAAAATATTTTAGTCAGTTGAATTTAGTATTGCTGTCAATCAGGAGGATATATAGGCCATAAGCTGTGTTGTGTTGATCTGATCCTGCAGATTAAGGATTTGGCGTTAATATTGACTATGTAAAGTCATTGCGTGAATATTGTTAACATTCCTTCCAAGTTTGCAGTGCCTATGTGGTTATGCAATACTGGAGAGTGAACCTTTTGCTCTTTCTGCTGGGCATTGCTAGACTTATGAAAACTTGCGGTGCTTTGCTATGTAAACTTTATTACAGCTTAAGGATGGTATAAATGAAATAAATTTGACTTGTCTTCTATTGCGTTGGTGTAATCTTATTTAAATTTGATTTAGAAACTTTGAATTGGCTGGCCCAGATTGTGCTGCATATATTCATTTATCATATTGATATGTTGACCACTTCTTAGGATCATGTTACTTGATGCTTTTGATTTGCCTCTGGTGTATTGTATGCCCTTCAAGCTTTAGTTATTATCCAGATGAAAGTTTGTTATTGCATCTGGGCTGTGAAACAATGTAGGATTATGTTAGTTGATGCTTTTGAGTTGCCTCCAAGGTACTGTATGCCCTTCAAGCTTAGTTCTTATTATCCAGATGAAAGTTCGTTATTGGCATCTTCATTCGGACGCAGAGTGCTAACTTGAATATTACCTTTTACAGTACGAGCAGATGGTGTTGGAGGACCTGGTGAAGAAAGGCCACGCTGAGCCCGCCAAGAAGATTGGATCAGGCGTGGAAGCCTTTGAGATCCGCAACCACCCAGTGTGGCAGAGCCGCTGTTTCTTCATCCGCAGGGTTGATGGGTCCGCCGATGATTTCAGCTTCCGCAAGTGCGTCGACAACATACTCCCTCTCCCCGAGGACCTGAAGGCCGGCAACAAGAACTCAAATGGCAAGAAGGGTCACCACTTTAAGGGCAACGGTGGCAGAGGAGGAGGACGAGGCGGTGGCCGTGGTGGAGGTGGCTTCCGTGGCGGTCGCGGCCGGGGCAGGCGGGGCAACTAGGAACCAACAATATTCCCCACAATTTTGCGTGCCCAATGCCAACCCTTGCAGCTGAGGCATTTATCATGAGCTATGCGTGTTTGTTTGCCTGTCCTAGAGACCCATTATCCACCTATATGTACTACTGCGCGACTGATATATGATGATCCTTGGATGCTTTGCCATCATGTTGTTTCCGCTTTCTGTTATTCGGTTATCACTCGAGCTTGGCGTGAATTCAAGGAATATTCCCCGTGGCGCCCGGCCGGTGCTGGTCTTTTTACGACGGCGAGGTGATGATGATTCTCTGCGGGTGATCACCGGAATTGACCGCTGGGTGGCCGCTTTCTCCGGGAAGGGAAAAAGAATGGATGCTTTCTTGGCCACTTGTAGGCATATTTATCCGGCTATGCACTAGTGCTGTCTCTCCCTTTGTCTGCTGAATTGCCGGCTTGTTCAGCCACCACTAGGCTACGGGTCGGCCGAATGGCTGGCACTGCTGTTGCTGGATTCTTGGCGGCTCCATGGGAATTCCGCAGCCTTTGGCAACGGTGATTGTCAGTGAAACTCTGTGCGCATATAGGAAGAAGAAAATAATAATATGCCCGTGTAATATCCTATTCGAACCAGACGTAGCAACTGGGTTTGCTCGGTGACGTGCGTGCTTTAGGTAGGAAAAAAAGTTTGGATGCGCACGAACGGGGTGTGTCCGTGTGTGTGTGTGTGTGTGTGTGTGGATAAGATCATAAGATCCACATCGAGCTGCTGCGATTGGTCTTTCCTGCTGAAATCAGCGTGCGCCGCTGTCGCCGTCTGCCGGAGCCTTGGAAGCGTGACGGCGTCGCTAGCAAAATCGCTCCGGCAACCCAGTTTAGCTCGTCACCCTCCCCGTGTTCTTAGATACTGTGCGTGGCAAGGGCTATGCTTGACATGGAGAACAATAAGGGCATCTTTGATTCAAAGGGCTTCTATAGGATTTTTAAGGGATTGGAATCCTTATGAATTTTCTCTGTATTGGTCGTTTAATTCATAGGAATTTTTCCAAAAATTGACTTGCAAAACAGCCATTAAAATTTACTTTGATACCTGTAATCTGAGTTTGTGGCCTTGTATAAGGGAATGGAGGGATTCTAGCATCCACCCTTTCCCGCAAAAAAAAAGCATCCACCCTAACCTTTTGTACGAAATCCTTTATTTTTTCTGTGATACAATCAGACAAACTCAAATCATATAGAAATCCAATGATCATATCATTTCAATCCTATATTTTTCATATTCCCGCATTTTTGCAATCCTGCGAATCAAAGAGGCCCTAACCTTTGCCAAAAGGGTTGATTAGATGTTCATTCCCCTTTTTTGCGATGAATTAGATGTTCGTCTTACAATGCACGCTAAGTCAATTTGCATGCTTGCCCGCAAAAAAAAGTCGATTTGCATGCAAATTAATCTCTCGAAAGTTGCAGACTTCTCTATTCATGAGAAAAGTGTTTTTAGGATTTTTTTTTTATTTTTACAATATTCATAAAGAGAAGTGGAAGGACAAATAGCGACGTGATGTATCGCCACACCCAATCTTTGGCCTATATGAGTATAGGACTTAGCACTCATCTGCGTAGCATATTATTATTTTTGGTACAAGACAACAGTATATTTATAAGAAAACATGTTTTGCATTGTAACCGATGTAACAGTTCAATACTCCCTCCTTTTCGGTTTATTTCGCTCGTCTCACTTTCATACTTTTTTTCATATTGTAAGTCTTTTTTACACTGTTATCCTGTAACATCCACGATGCGGCTATATCTCTCACGTGTCGGGGCATGACTTAGAGGCATAACCGCATTGTAGGCAATGTCGCAAGAGGGGTAATCTTTACACATCCCATGTACTGAATAAGGAAAGAGGTACATAGTTAGCTTACAATCGCCACTTCACACAATAGCATAAATATATCATTACAATCATCCAGATACAATCAAGGTCCGACTACGGAACCAAAATAAAGACAACCCCAAATGCATAATGTCCCCGATCGCCCCAACTAGGCACCACTACTGATCGTCTGGAAAGAAAACGTAGTATCGTCCTGAGTCCTCATCGAACTCCCACTTGAGCTCAGTCGAATCTCCTGGAATGGTATCATCGGTCCCTGCATCTGGTTTTGAAGTAATCTGTGAGTCACGGGGACTCAGCAATCTCACACCCTCGCGATCAAGACTATTTAAGCTTATAGGTAAGGTAAAAGGTATGAGGTGGAGCTGCAACAAGCACTAGCATATATGGTGGCTAACATAGTAAATGAGAGCGAGAAGAGAAGGCAATGGCACGATCGAGAAACTATGATCAAGAAGTGATCCTAGAACAACCTGCGTTCAAGCATAACATGAGACCGTGTTCTTTTCCTGGACTCCGCCGAAAAGAGACCATCACGGCCACACACACTCTGTTGATTCATTTTAATTAAGTTAAGTTTCAGGTTTTCTATAACCGGACATTAACAAATTTCCATCTGACCATAACCGTGGGCACGGCTTTCGAAAGTTCAAAACCCTGCACGGGTGTCCCAACTTAGCCCATCACAAGCTCTCACGGTCAACGAAGGATATTCCTTCTCCCAAGACAACCCGATCAGACTCGGAATCCCGGTTACAAGACATCTCGACAATGGTAAAACTAAACCAGCAAAGCCACCCGAATGTGCCGACAAATCCCGATAGGAGCTGCACATATCTCGTTCTCAGGGCACACCAGATGAGCGCTCCGTACAACTAAAACCAAACCTTGAGTTTCCCCAAGGGGGCGCTGCAAAGGGCTCTAGTTTGGACCAACACTCGGAGGAGCACTGGCCCGGGGGTTTAAATAAAGATGACCCTTGAGTCCGCGGAACCCAAGGGAAAAGAGGCTAGGTGGTGAATGGTAAAACTAAGGTTGGGCCTCGCTGGAGGAGTTTTATTCAAGGCGAACTGTCAAGGGGTTCCCATTATAACCCAACCGTGTGAGGAATGCAAAATCAAGGAACATAACACTGGTATGACGGAAACTAGGGCGGCAAGAGTGGAACAAAACACCAGGCATAAGGCCGAGGCTTCCACCCTTTACCAAGTGTATAGATGCATTAAAGTAAACAAGATATAATAATGTGTTGGAAATATGCCCTAGAGGCAATAATAAAAGCATTATTATTATATTTCCTTGTTCATGATAATTGTCTTTATTCATGCTATAATTGTGTTATCCGGAAATCGTAATACATGTGTGAATAATAGACACCAACATGTCCCTAGTAAGCCTCTAGTTGACTAGCTCGTTGATCAACAGATAGTCATGGTTTCCTGACTATGGACATTGGATGTCATTGATAACGAGATCACATCATTAGGAGAATGATGTGATGGACAAGACCCAATCCTAAACATAGCACAAGATCGTATAGTTCGTTTGCTAGAGTTTTTCCAATGTCAAGTATCTTTTCCTTAGACCATGAGATCGTGTAACTCCCGGATACCGTAGGAGTGCTTTGGGTGTGCCAAACGTCACAACGTAACTGGGTGACTATAAAGGTATACTACGGGTATCTCCGAAAGTGTCTGTTGGATTGACACGGATCAAGACTGGGATTTGTCACTCCGTATGACGAAGAGGTATCACTGGGCCCACTCGGTAATGCATCATCATAATGAGCTCAAAGTGACCAAGTGTTTGGTCACGGGATCATGCATTACGGTACGAGTAAAGTGACTTGCCGATAACAAGATTGAACGAGGTATTGGGATACCGACGATCAGATCTCGGGCAAGTAACATACCAATTGACAAAGGGAATTGTATACGGGGTTGCTTGAATCCTCGACATCGTGGTTCATCCGATGAGATCATCGAGGAGCATGTGGGAGCCAACATGGGTATCCAGATCCCGCTGTTGGTTATTGACCGGAGAGCATCTCGGTCATGTCTACATGTCTCCCGAACCCGTAGGGTCTACACACTTAAGGTTCGGTGACGCTAGGGTTGTAGGGATATGTATATGCAGTAACCCGAATGTTGTTCGGAGTCCCGGATGAGATCCCGGACGTCACGAGGAGTTCCGGAATGGTCCGGAGGTAAAGAATTATATATAGGAAGTGCTATTTCGGCCATCGGGACAAGTTTCGGGGTCACCGGTATTGTACCGGGACCACCGGAAGGGTCCCGGGGGTCCACCGGGTGGGGCCACCTATCCCGGAGGGCCCCATGGGCTGAAGTGGGAAGGGATCCAGCCCAAAGTGGGATGGGGCGCCACTTCCCCCTAGGGCCCATGCGCCTAGGGTGGGGGAAACCCTAAAGGAAGAGTCCTAGGAGGGGAAGGCACCCCCTAGGTGCCTTGGGGAGGAGGGATTCCTCCCCTTGGCCGCACCCCCCTAGGAGATTAGATCTCCTAGGGCCGGCGCCCTCCCCTTGGCCCTCCTATATATAGTGGGGAGATGGAGGACTTCTTACTTTGATCTTTGGTGCCTCCCTCTCCCTCTCCAACACCTCCTCCTCCTCCATAGTGCTTGGCGAAGCCCTGCCGGAGTACTGCAGCTCCACCATCACCACGCCGTCGTGCTGCTGCTGGAGCCATCTCCCTCAACCTCTCCTTCCCCCTTGCTGGATCAAGAAGGAGGAGACGTGGCTGTTTCGTACGTGTGTTGAACGCGGAGGTGCCGTCCGGTCGGTGCTAGGATCTTCGGTGATTCGAATCACGTCGAGTACGACTCCCTCGTCCCCGTTCTTTGAACGCTTCCGCTCGCGATCTACAAGGTACGTAGATGCATCTAATCACTCGTTGCTAGATGAACTCCTAGATGGATCTTGGTGAAACCGTAGGAAAATTTTTGTTTTCTGCAACATTCCCCAACAGTGGCATCATGAGCTAGGTCTATGCGTAGTTCTCTTGCACGAGTAGAACACAATTTATTGTGGGCGTTGATGTTGTCAACTTTCTTGCCGCTACTAGTCTTGTCTTGCTTCAACGGTATTGTGGGATGAAGCGGTCCGGACCAACCTTACACGTACGCTTACGTGAGACCGGTTCCACCGACTAACATGCACAAGTTGCATAAGGTGGCTGGCGGGTGTCTGTCTCTCCTACTTTAGTTGGAGCGGATTCGATGAAAAGGGTCCTTATGAAGGGTAAATAGAAGTTGAAAAATCACGTTGTGGCTTTCACGTAGGTAAGAAAACATTCTTGCTAGAACCCTACTTCATCCACGTAAAACTTGCAACAACAATTAGAGGACGTCTAACTTGTTTTTACAGCAAGTGCTTTGTGATATGATATGGCCAAAGTTGTGATGAATGATGAATGATCTATATGTGATGTATGAGATGTTCATGCTATTGTAATAGGAATCACGACTTGCATGTCGATGAGTATGACAACCGGCAGGAGCCATAGGAGTTGTCTTTATTCTTTGTATGACATGCGTGTCATTGAGAAACGCCATGTAAATTACTTTACTTTATTGCTAAACGCGTTAGCCATAGTAGTAGAAGTAATAGTTGGCGAGCAACTTCATGGAGACACGATGATGGAGATCATGGTGTCATGCCGGTGACAAGATGATCATGGAGCCCCAAGATGGAGATCAAAGGAGCTTTGTGATATTGGCCATATCATGTCACTATTATTATTTGATTGCATGTGATGTTTATCATGTTTTTAGAACGACGGTAGTAAATAAGATGATCCCTCATAATAATTTCAAGAAAGTGTTCCCCCTAACTGTGCACCGTTGCGACAGTTCGTTGTTTCGAAGCACCATGTGATGATCGGGTGTGATAGATTCTAACGTTCACATACAACGGGTGTAAGACAGATTTACACATGCAAACACTTAGGTTGACTTGACGAGCCTAGCATGTGTACAGACATGGCCTCGGAACACAGAAGACCGAAAGGTCGAGCATGAGTCATATAGAAGATACGATCAACATGAAGATGTTCACCGACGTTGACTAGTCCGTCTCACGTGATGATCGGACACGGCCTAGTTAACTTGGATCATGTTATACTTAGATGACAGGAGGGATGTCTATCTAAGTGGGAGTTCATCGAATAATTTGATTAGATGAACTTAATTATCATGAACTTAGTCTAAAATCTTTACAATATGTCTTGTAGATCAAATGGCCAACGTAGTCCTCAACTTCAACGCGTTCCTAGAGAAAACCAAGCTGAAAGACGATGGCAGCAACTACACGGGCTGGGTCCGAAACCTGAGGATCATCTTCATAGCTGCCAAGAAAGATTATGTCCTACAAGCACCGCTAGGTGACGCACCTGTTCTCCCTGCAGAACAAGATGTTATGAACACTTGGCAGGCACGTACCGATGACTACTCCCTCATTCAGTGCGGCATGCTTTACAGTTTAGAGCCGGGGCTCCAAAAGCGTTTTGAGAGACACGGAGCATATGAGATGTTCTAAGAGCTGAAAATGGTTTTCCAAGCTCATGCCCGGGTCGAGAGATATGAAGTCTCCGACAAGATCTTCAGCTGTAAGATGGAGGAAAACAGTTCTGTCAGTGAGCACATACTCACTATGTCTGGGTTACATAACCGCTTGACTCAGCTGGGAGTTAATCTCCCGGATGACGCGGTCATTGACAGAATCCTCCAGTCGCTTCCACCGAGCTACAAGAGCTTTGTGATGAACTTCAATATGCAGGGGATGGAAAAGACCATTCCTGAAGTATTTGCAATGCTGAAATCAGCAGAGGTAGAAGTCAAAAAGGAACATCAAGTGTTGATGGTGAATAAAACCACTAAGTTCAAGAAAGGCAAGGGTAAGAAAACCTTCAAGAAAAACGGCAAGGGAGTTGCCGCGCCCGGCAAGCAAGATGCCGGGAAGAAGCCAAAGAATGGACCCAAGCCCGATACTGAGTGCTTTTATTGCAAGGAAAGTGGTCACTGGAAGCAGAACTGCCCCAAATACTTAGCGGACAAGAAGGCCGACAAAACGAAAGGTATATGTGATATACATGTAATTGATGTGTACCTTACCAGTACTCGTAGTAGCTCCTGGGTATTTGATACCGGTGCGGTTGCTCACATTTGTAACTCAAAACAGGAGCTGCGAAATAAACGGAGACTGACGAAGGACGAGGTGACGATGCGCGTCGGGAATGGTTCCAAGGTCGATGTGATCGCCGTCGGCACACTACCTCTACATTTACCTACGGGATTAGTTTTGAACCTCAATAATTGTTATTTAGTGCCAAGTTTGAGCATGAACATTGTATCAGGATCTCGTTTAATACGAGATGGCTACATTTAAATCTGAGAATAATGGTTGTTCTATTTATATGAGAGATATATTTTATGGTCATGCTCCGATGGTGAATGGTTTATTCTTAATGAATCTCGAGCGTAATGCTACACATATTCATAGTGTGAGTACCAAAAGAAGTAATGTTGATAATGATAGTCCCACGTACTTGTGGCACCGTCGCCTTGGTCACATAGGTGTCAAATGCATGAAGAAGCTCCATGCTGATGGACTTTTAGAGTCTCTTGATTATGAATCATTTGACACGTGCGAACCATGCCTCATGGGTAAAATGACCAAGACTCCGTTCTCAGGAACAATGGAGCGAGCAACCAACTTATTGGAAATCATACATACTGATGTGTGCGGCCCAATGAGTGTTGAGGCTCGCGGTGGCTATCGTTATGTTCTCACCCTCACTGATGACATGAGTAGATATGGGTATGTCTACTTAATGAAACACAAGTCTGAGACCTTTGAAAAGTTCAAGGAATTTCAGAGTGAGGTTGAGAAAACGTGACAGGAAAATCAAGTTCCTACGATCAGATCATGAAGGAGAATACTTGAGTCATGAGTTTGGCACACACTTAAGAAAATGTGGAATAGTTTCACAACTCACGCCGCCTGGAACACCTCAGCGTAATGGTGTGTCCGAACGTCGTAATCGCACTTTATTGGATATGGTGCGATCTATGATGTCTCTTGCCGATTTACCGTTATCTTTTTGGGGCTATGCTTTAGAGACTTCCGCATTCACTTTAAATAGGGCTCCGTCGAAATCCGTTGAGACGACACCGTTTGAATTATGGTTTGGGAAGAAACCTAAGCTATCGTTTCTAGAAGTTTGGGGATGCGATGCTTATGTCAAGAAACTTCAACCTGAAAAGCTCGAACCCAAATCGGAAAAATGCGTCTTCATAGGATACCCTACAGAAACTATTGGGTATACCTTCTACCTCAGATCCGAAGGCAAGATCTTTGTTGCCAAGAATGGGTCCTTTCTGGAGAAAGAGTTTCTCTCGAAAGAAGTAAGTGGGAGGAAAGTAGAACTTGATGAAGTATAACCTCTTGAACCGGAAAATGGCGCAACTCAAGAAAATGTTCCTGAGGTGCCTGCACCGACTAGAGAGGAAGTTAATGATGATGATCAAGATACTTCTGATCAAGCTCCTACTGAAATTCAAAGGTCCACAAGGACACGTTCCGCACCAGAATGGTACGGCAACCCTGTCTTGGAAATCATGTTGTTAGACAACGGTGAACCTTCAAACTACGAAGAAGCGATGGCGGGCCCGGATTCCAACAAATGGCTAGAAGCCATGAAATTCGAGATAGGATCCATGTATGAAAACGAAGTATGGACTTTGACTGACTTGCCCGTTGAGTGGCGAGCCATAGAAAATAAATGGATCTTTAAGAAGAAGACAAACGCGGATGGTAATGTGACCATCTATAAAGCTCGGCTTGTCGCTAAGGGTTATCGACAAGTTCAAGGGGTTGACTACGATGAGACTTTCTCACCAGTAGCGAAGCTGAAGTCCGTCCGAATCATGTTAGCAATTGCCGCATTCTATGATTATGAAATATGGCAAATGGACATCAAAACGGCATTCCTTAATGGTTTCCTTAAGGAAGAATTGTATATGATGCAGCCGGAAGGTTTTGTCGATCCTAAGTATGCTGACAAGGTGTGCAAGCTCCAACGCTCGATTTATGGGCTGGTGCAAGCATCTCGGAGTTGGAACATTCGCTTTGATGAGATGATCAAAGCGTTTGGGTTTACGCAGACTTATGGAGAAGCCTGCGTTTACAAGAAAGTGAGTAGGAGCTCTGTAGCATTTCTCATATTATATGTAGATGACATACTTTTGATGGGAAATGATATAGAACTCATGGACAGCATTAAGGCCTACTTGAATAAAAGTTTTTCAATGAAGGACCTTGGAGAAGCTGATTATATATTAGGCATCAAGATCTACAGAGATAGATCAAGACGCCTCATAGGTCTTTCACAAAGCACATACCTTGATAAGATATTGAAGAAGTTCAATATGGATCAGTCTAAGAAGGGGTTCTAGCCTATGTTGCAAGGTGTGAAATTGAGCTCGGCTCAATGTCCGACCACGACAGAAGATATAGAAGAGATGAGTGTCATCCCCTATGCCTCAGCCATAGGTTTTATTATGTATGCCATGCTGTGTACCAGACCTGATGTAAACCTTGCCGTAAGTTTGGTAGGAAGGTACCAAAGTAATCCTGGCAAGGAACACTGGACAGCGGTCAAGAATATCCTGAAGTACCTGAAAAGGACTAAGGAAATGTTTCTCGTTTATGGAGATGACGAAGAGCTCGTCGTAAAGGGTTACATCGACGCTAGCTTCGACACAGATCTGGATGACTCTAAGTCACAAACCGGATACGTGTATATTTTGAATGGTGGGGCAGTAAGCTGGTGCAGTTGCAAGCAGAGCGTCGTGGCGGGATCTACATGTGAAGCGGAATACATGGCAGCCTCGGAGGCAACGCATGAAGCAATTTGGGTGAAGGAGTTCATCACCGACCTAGGAGTCATACCCAATGCGTCGGGGCCGATCAAGCTCTTCTGTGACAACACTGGAGCTATTGCACTTGCCAAGGAGCCCAGGTTTCACAAGAAGACAAGGCACATCAAGCGTCGCTTCAACTCCATTCGTGAAAATGTTCAAGATGGAGACATAGATATTTGTAAAGTACACACGGACTTGAATGTAGCAGATCCGTTGACTAAACCTCTCCCTAGAGCAAAACATGATCAACACCAGAATTCCATGGGTGTTCGATTCATCACAATGTAACTAGATTATTGACTCTAGTGCAAGTGGGAGACTGTTGGAAATATGCCCTAGAGGCCATAATAAAAGCATTATTATTATATTTCCTTGTTCATGATAATTGTCTTTATTCATGCTATAATTGTGTCATCCGGAAATCGTAATACATGTGTGAATAATAGACACCAACATGTCCCTAGTAAGCCTCTAGTTGACTAGCTTGTTGATCAACAGATAGTCATGGTTTCCTGACTATGGACATTGGATGTCATTGATAACGAGATCACATCATTAGGAGAATGATGTGATGGACAAGACCCAATCCTAAACATAGCACAAGATCGTATAGTTCGTTTGCTAGAGTTTTCCAATGTCAAGTATCTTTTCCTTAGACCATGAGATCGTGTAACTCCCGGATACCGTAGGAGTGCTTTGGGTGTGCCAAACATCACAACGTAACTGGGTGACTATAAAGGTATACTACGGGTATCTCCGAAAGTGTCTGTTGGGTTGACACGGATCAAGACTAGGATTTGTCACTCCGTATGACGGAGAGGTATCACTGGGCCCACTCGGTAATGCATAATCATAATGAGCTCAAAGTGACCAAGTGTTTGGTCACGGGATCATGCATTACGGTACGAGTAAAGTGACTTGCCGGTAACGAGATTGAACGAGGTATTGGGATACCGACGATCAGATCTCGGGCAAGTAACATACCGATTGACAAAGGGAATTGTATACGGGGTTGCTTGAATCCTCGACATCGTGGTTCATCCGAGAGATCATCGAGGAGCATGTGGGAGCCAACATGGGTATCCAGATCCCGCTGTTGGTTATTGACCGGAGAGCATCTCGGTCATGTCTACATGTCTCCCGAACCCGTAGGGTCTACACACTTAAGGTTCGGTGACGCTAGGGTTGTAGGGATATGTATATGCAGTAACCCAAATGTTGTTCGGAGTCCCGGATGAGATCCCGGACGTCACGAGGAGTTCCGGAATGGTCCGGAGGTAAAGAATTATATATAGGAAGTGCTATTTCGGCCATCGGGACAAGTTTCGAGGTCACCGGTATTGTACCGGGACCACCGGAAGGGTCCCGGGGGTCCATCGGGTGGGGCCACCTATCCCGGAGGGCCCCATGGGCTGAAGTGGGAAGGGATCCAGCCCAAAGTGGGCTGGGGCGCCACTTCCCCCTAGGGCCCATGCGCCTAGGGTGGGGGAAACCCTAAAGGAAGAGTCCTAGGAGGGGAAGGCACCCCCTAGGTGCCTTGGGGAGGAGGGATTCCTCCCCTTGGCCGCACCCCCCTAGGAGATTAGATCTCCTAGGGCCGGCGCCCTCCCCTTGGCCCTCCTATATATAGTGGGGAGATGGAGGACTTCTTACTTTGATCTTTGGTGCCTCCCTCTCCCTCTCCAACACCTCCTCCTCCTCCATAGTGCTTGGCGAAGCCCTGTCGGAGTACTGCAGCTCCACCATCACCACGCCGTCGTGCTGCTGCTGGAGCCATCTCCCTCAACCTCTCCTTCCCCCTTGCTGGATCAAGAAGGAGGAGATGTGGCTGTTCCGTACGTGTGTTGAACGCGGAGGTGCCGTCCGTTCGGTGCTAGGATCTTCGGTGATTCGAATCACGTCGAGTACGACTCCCTCGTTCCCGTTCTTTGAACGCTTCCGCTCGCGATCTACAAGGTACGTAGATGCATCTAATCACTCGTTGCTAGATGAACTCCTAGATGGATCTTGGTGAAACCGTAGGAATTTTTTTGTTTTCTGCAACGTTCCCCAACATAATGATATCCCAACAATAAACATGTTCCAACAAGGAACAAACTCCAATCTTCACCTGCAACTAACAACGCTATAAGATGGGTTGAGCAAAGCGGTAACATAGCCAAACAACGGTTTGCTAGGACAAGGTGGGTTAGAGGTTTAACATGGCAATATGGGAGGCAGGGTAAAGCATATGGTAGGTATCGTAGCATAGGCATAGCAATAGAGCGAGCATCTAGCAAGCAAAGATAGAAGTGATTTTGAGGATATGGTCATCTTGCCTGCAAAGTTCTCCGAGTTGACGTTAGCTTGATCCTTGTAAGCGTACTCAACGGGTTCCTCGATTACGTACTCGTCTTCCGGCTCTACCCAAAGCAAGAACACAAGCAAAGGGAGACACAATCAAACACGATGCAATGCACAATCAACATGATGCAAAACATGGCATGATATGCGGGATGTGATATGCGATGCATATGCATGTTTCTAAAATGAAAGATTTAACCTGGCCTCAACTTGGAAAACCAAGAGTGCCACTGGAAAAATGAGTTGATTTCGGTCGAAATCGATATAAAGATCACCGGAATCGGATGCACGGTTTGCCAATGGCAAGCAAAACAATAATGGCGCAAAGCTGCGATTAACAGCACGAGGCCATCTAAATGCATCAAGAACAACAAGCTACTGCACTCTAACATAACAACAAATCACATGGCAGTGATCCACTCAAGATGCTTGACAAAAGATGAACACTGAGCTATGGCTAATTCACACAATAGCAGGTTCAAATAAGCATGGCAAAAGTGCAAAAGATATCAGGTTACAGGCTTAGTAAAAATAACAACATGTCAGGAATTTAACATCAGGAAGCAATGTTTAGAGCAAGATAACAACATGCTACATGAACATATCATGACAAGGCAAGGCATGACATGAAGCTACTCAAGCATACAACAAAAGTCCCTTACTTACCATAAGCCAAAAGGGGTCAGAAAATACAATGGCAACCATGTGAACATAGCAAGTTTCGTTAACAGGTTCAGACTTAGCAGAAGACTGGAACATGGCAAAACAGATTCGCGTAGGCATGTTTACGAGCTCGATGCACTCACCACAAGGCATTGCATGACAAAGTAAGCATACCCCCAGCAAGTATACATGTCATAGAAGCTAAACATGCCAAGAACAACCTCATAGAATGCATGGATCAATTACAACAACCTCGGCAAAATTGCTTAACACATAAACAATCTGCCAGAAACATTTTATAGCAAAAGTAGAGCAAGATTTAGTCATGCTAGAGCACTCCATAATTGCAAAGAAAGACATGGATGGATAGAACACAACTATATCTCAAAAACATCCTTACTGAACATGCTCAAAAGAGGCATGGATCACTCTGTAGCAACATCACTCTATAACATACATGGCATAAACATATTATCAGGGAAAAGACTTGGAAGATTTCTAAGTCCCTGAAATCAGCAACATCACGAGAGCTACTTTGCATGCTTGTGCTAGTCATCACAGAGATCACAAAAATACATGGCATACACCCCTGTAAAGATGGCATGACATACTTCAAAACACATGTAGGGCTCAAACTCATAGGAGGCACACATTAAACATGGCAAAAATGACAAATGCCCAAACTCTGCTAAGAATCTGAAACTAACATTGCATAGCACTCTTGCAACAGTATTTAGGGCATCAAGATGAGCTCAAATGAACATGATGCAATGGAACAAAATGAAGTGCTCGTCGAGACGAACAATTTGATATGCTACACGCCCAAAACGGAGTCACGGATGCAAAGTTATGACATGACAAAGAATGCTAAAAATTACTGGGACTTAGGGAAAAAGTCAACCCGGCTAGGGTTTGTCCAGATCTGGATCGGGTGGCACGCAAGACGAGGTTGAACGGATCCTCGCCGGAGTTGACGAACTCGCCGGATCTTCGAGGGGAAGGGGTCGCCGGAGCGGGGATCGCCGGATCCGACGTCGGGGCGGCGCGGGCGGCGGTCGGGGTCGGCGGCGTGCGGAGAGGAGACGACGGACGG
>NC_041386.1:2454222-2491929 GCF_002162155.2 Triticum dicoccoides | reverse complement strand
GGCGGAGGCGGCCGGCGACGCGCACGGGCGGCGAAGCGGCGACTGGACGGCGCGACAACGAGGAGGCGCGCGCGGGCGGGCGGCGACGGCTTCGGGCTGGGAGGGCCCCGCCTGGGCCCCGGCGGGCCGGCGCGGGGGAAGTGGGCGCGGCCCACGTGGCGGCGTGCGACTGGTCGGGCGGCGGCGGGCGGACACGTCCGTCGGTGGGGAGCTTCGTCCGGCGGCGGAGGGGGGATTAGGTTAGGGTTTCATCCATGATTTTCGGGGGGAGATGCCTTTTTATAGGTAGAGGGAGTTAGGAGGCTCCAAATTGAGCACGGTTTTCGGCCGCGATCATGATCGAACGACCGAGATGATGGAGGGGGTTTAGGTGGGTTTTGGGCCACTTTGGAAAGGTGTTGGGCTGCAACACGCACGAGGCCTTTACGGTTCCTCGGTTAACCGTTGGAGTATCAAACGAAGTCCAAATGGCACAAAACTTGACAGGCGGTCTACCGGTAGTAAACCAAGGCTGCTTGGCAAGTCTCTGTCCAATCCGAGAACGTTTAACACCCACACACGAAAAGAGGTACAAAGGGACACCGGAGGACATAGGAGCGCCGGAATGCAAAACGGACAACGGGAAAAATGCTCGGATGCATGAGACGAACACGTATGCAAATGCGATGCACATGATGACATGATATGAGATACATGACAAAGACAAAAGCAACACGAAGGCAAAAACCCGACAACGAGAAAATATCATAACTTAGTGCCAGAAATGGCAAGAGTTGAAAAACAAATATGGCAGGTTACATATGGGGCGTTACATATCCATTACATGTTCATATTTTAAGATGCATTAGATTGATACACGCAAATATTAAAAGAAACCAACAAATGCATGTAACCATTCCACTCATTTGGTGGTCATCCATGCATACACTATAATTAATGCAGATTAAATTTTGAGTAATTTTATTAACTACACGACACATTCCTCCACTCGCCATCTACCTTGGTTGATGAGATTTCGGATTTCAGCCCTATAAACCGGAAAGGAGGGAGTACCAAACGACAAAGCTAAACAAATCCACTTTCTCACGGAACTATCTAAACACACCGCTCCGGCAACTCGAATGTGAGTGACGAGGGCTGAGACGGTCCGCTGCTACTCCAAGTTCTGAAAGACCCTTGCATTGCGCTATTTCCAGAGATTCCACGTAATGAGAATGACCATTGAATCAAAACCTCTCCTGATGCATTAAAAAAAAAACTCTCCTGATTCATATATATAATACTCTCCTGATTCTCTTCAACAAAGGTTTTCTTGACCTCAGATACCACTCCGCAAGGCAGTCACACTTTGTTGGGACCGAAACCTAAATCTGAAGCTCCATGAAGCATTTGCACCAAAGCTCTCTCGCATTCACATATTGCATAAGTATGTGATCCACGTTGTACTCCTCCTGATTGCAAATAAAGCAAGGCGAAGTGCTCTGTTGCAAGATAAATATATTTGAAGTAGAGTAAAGAAAGACGGCACACTGTAGGTAAGAAATGAATACAAGATCATACATGTGGATATTTTGGTTGGGACATGAGTTGGGTAATAAATCTTCCTAACCCCATGTACATAAATATAAGGGTATGCATTGGTTCAGAAAACTTGCGTGCCATATCCTTCCGTGTTACATCTAGCACTTAATACTAACATAACTGTATTTTTTTTGCGGTGAATGATTTTAAGCTGAAATATACGACCAAAACATCACATATAGTACAACGGGGAGGAACATTTATCTTAAACGTTAAGAAACATGAGACAATCACATTATTTTCTCATTAACCTTTTTTTACCAATTTAGCAAAACCTCATGTGACATGTGACATGTCAATTTAGCAAAACCTCATGTGACAATCATAAGCCCTCAAATTGTAATGCAAATTATACATGGTCGTCGATTTTGTGCTATTGTTTTCATAACACAAATTGTGTGTGCGCGCATGTTTTCCCCAAGAAAACATTCCTTTTTTACATCATACGAGATGAAGAACTCCACACAAGAAATAAGAAGTTGAGAGGCAATATGGATTTATTTATTTTTTTACATATTTTTGATTAAAAAATACAAGTGCAACATTTCTTTTACCCTTGGTCACCTCAGCGTTTGACGGGCGAGGGGCACCGGCGTAAATTCATATTCACCAACACACATAGTACTCCTTCTGTCAGATAATGTAAGACGTTTTTTGACACAATTATAATGTTAAAAAATGTCGTACATTATGGGACGGAGGGAGTGCATGCCAATGTTTTTCTCGTGACGAGGGAGTACACCACGGCGTGCATTCGATCGTCCTCTGTGCAGTTAGCCCTACATATCAATCATCATACCTTGCAAAAAAGAAAAAGAATCATCATGTCAAAAATACAGCTATCTCAACGAAGGGATACCTTCGTTTTTTTTTTACCTGCAAAAAAAACGAAGGGATCTGTATTTCTGGAAGCCGGATCCCCTGACGTTGGGCCACTGACGCGTGGGTCCGGGTTCACACGTCAGCGAGTGCGCCGTACGTCAGAGGAGCTGCGTCCGTATTTCTGCATCTGTAAAGGAAACGAAAAGGGCGAGAGAGCCCACCCAGGCAGCAAACCCGGAAATTAAAATTAATAACCAAACTCAATCAAAAAGGGAAAAAAAATTACACGATTTCTGCGCCCTTCTCTTCGGCGTCTTCGCTACTCTCCGCCAGCGGAGCCCCAACACGACCAACCCTCCCCGCCGGCGCCGCCGCTCGCGCAGGCGCGGGCGATGTACAAGCTCGGCGGCGGCCGCGGCGCCGGGCGCGGCGGCGCCGGCGCCAAGCGCCCGCCCGCGCCCCATGGCCGCGGCCGGGGCGCCTCCTCCTCCATGGGCAAGGGCCCGCCTCCCCGCGGCCGCGCCGCCGCCGCCGCCGCGGCCTCGGCGGCGGCCGCCGCCCAGGCGGCCGGGCGCGAGGAGTCCTTCAGCCTCGAGTCCAGCGGCCCGCCCGCCTTCGCGGCAATCATAAGGCTCACCCCCGACCTCGTCGACGAGATCCGGCGGGCGGAGGAGGCCGGCGGCGGCGCCCGCATCATGTTCAACTCCAGCATCAACCCTGCGGAGAACGTGAGCTCTCCCTCGCCCTCCCTCCGCCGTCTAGTTTTTTTTTTCCCTTTCCCTTCGAGTCGGTTACGAAGTTTAACCTAACCAATTTGGATGTTCTACGCATTACGGTTGTTTGGTCGAGGGCGACCCTTTCTGTTTTCCCTTTTCCGTCCATGACATGACACTGTTCCTGATTCTGGGGTAGGTTCGTAGGTTCATTGTGTGTTTGGTTTTGCATTCAGATTGCTCGAATTTACTGCTGGGTACTTGAACTCTGAACTGTTAGCACGTGTTGATCTCTTAGCTCATCTCATGTTAGAACTGCCAATTTTCATTTTATCATTGTGTGGTTTTTCCCCTCCGCTCCGGTTTTTAGAGGACGGCCTTTTAATTGAATCCTTTCAGTACGTGGTGGTCCGGATGAGTCTGATTTGGCTTAAGACTGCATGGTTATTGTTGGGTGGAGTTCATGTTGTAGATTATCCAAATTACTTTTCAATTCGCAGTTAGTTTGATATGCTGGAGGGAAATGCTCTGTTACTTTCTCATTGGAGGCCTCAGTTCAGTGTTCTGCCTGGGGATTGGTTTGGTGACTTCGGGCACGAGCTCTCAAGTTTTTGCATGCATTTCCTTTCCTGCCTAATATGACTTTCCTTAGAATTTCTGCACAGTGGGAGCAAGTGTATTGTTTGTTGATGATTCTTTTGTGTAGTCCGTGCAGCATACAGTAAGCCGCATACAATCTGATTTGAAGCTGTTGAAATTTAACTGTGCCTCCATACTATCTAACATATAATTCTTCTCAGAACAATTATCTACCTATAATTTATCATTTTGTGCAGTTCAGTGGGTTCTTGGCTTGGTACATTCTATGCTGTAAGCTTAAGATTAGTTTGGTGTCTTATGTTGTTTAGGATCATTAAAAGTTTTCCTTTGAGTGACGATCCAAACTTTAGGTTCCAACTTCATGAGGCCCATTTGAATGATTTAGTTGAAAACGTTTTTGTTAATTTTAGTGCATAACAAGCTGACAAATTTCTCACTGGTTCTTTTGTCTTTAGTGTGAGATTTTTTTAGGTACTGTAACTTGGTGGTGCTTTTGGAATTACTAATAGTGGGATATGTATGTTTCCTTTTAGAAAAAAACGATCACCCATATAAAGATTTCTCGCTGAAGAGTCTCATGAATGATGGGCTCCAAAACCCATCACTTGTTTCAAATAGAACCCTGCAAAATCTAAAATCTATCCCCATTTCCCCTTTTCGGAATAAATTAGTGCTGACGAACTCTTCAAATCTAAAAATTAATTATATACAATGAACTGTTTTATGATATGCATGAACTGAAATCTGGTTTTTAAAAAAAGAGGAAAATAGCAGCTAGCTGGTATTTTGGGTCTCTTGTGAAGACTGGATTCTTACCTTTCTACATTACATGTCAAGTCTACTGGGACTGAACTCTTATGTCTGGCTGGTTATTTCTGTGGATCCTTGTTGTACTATTTTGTTTCGTTTGTAGAATAAATATCAGTTCCATAACATGTTGCTTCAACACCACTAAATATTCTGTTGTATCTACTGTAGTAAGCTTTGTTAAGTGATAAGCTTACTAGTTATAAATTTGTGTATTTGCGCTTCACATGTGTATGGAACTTACTTCTTATAGTGTCCAATAGTTAGAACTGTACTCCATCCGCCCCAAAATAATAGTACAAAGTTAGTACAAAGTTGAGACACTTATTTAGGGATGGAGGGAGTAGATCATTTAGGATTTGAAGGTTGCTGGAAGATCAGCAGTTGACTTGGTATTCATGATCGCGTTGTATGTGGTTTGATGAGAAAATACAAACATGTTTTACGTACATAGAAATGGAACAGTAAGGCCTGCAGTTGACTTGGTATTCATGATCGCGTTGTATGTGGTTTGATGAGAAAATACAAACATGTTTTACGTACATACAAATGGAACAGTAAGGCCTGTATTCATGTATCCAGTCATGCAATTTTCTGTTGTTTAAGTAATAAATAATACCAGTGCCATGATACTTGTGCACTGGAGTATTTATAACTGCTGTCTCCTTATTTACCTTAGTACCATGGAGGAGGGTTTAACTTTGAAAGAAATAGTACCCCCCCCCCTCCCCCTGTTACTGGTTTTTGGCATGACGCAAAGCTCGTGCAACATGAGAATTACTGTTGTGCATTTAACTTGTTTAACTGAAAGTTCTTTTCTTGAACTAGGTTATCGAGGTTGATGGTAAAGAATTCAATTTTGCATGGGCATCCGAACGGGGTGAGTTATGTGATATTTATGAAGAACAACAGAGTGGAGAGGGTGGAAATGGCTTGCTTGTGGAACGTGGATCTGCTTGGCGCAAGGTGACTGTGGACCGCACTTTGGATGAATCAGCAAAGAACCTTGTGAAAGCGCGCTCAGAGGAGGCTGAACGTCTCGCGAAATCTCGAAAGTTTGTCTGCTTTCCCTGATACATAATTCTCTCACTGATTAATCATCATCCTGATTTATAGGTTTCTTAGATCTTTTCTAAGTACTGCATATAAGTCCAATTTTTTACTTATGCATCCTTGTTTAATTTTCTGTTGTATAGATCAATTGTGCTGGACCCTGGGAATCCATCTGTCAGGAATCAGGCCAAGTCAATGGTTGCAGCCGGAGAAGGTTTGAACTTTGATAACTCGTTTTGTTTTTCTTGAACGAGTTCATTATTTCTACCTCACTTTTACATTCATGCTTCGATAGTAGAAATGTGTGATGTGCTCAGTTTTTCTATGTGCAATGTAAATGCTGGTTTTGAATTTGATTAGTGCCGAAGGTTCGTTAGACTGTATAACGGCTAAAGTTTGTATGAGATTGTATAATTTAGTGTTGCTATCTCTTCCAGGTAATATGCGGAGGGGGAAATGGAACCAGAAGAAGGACAATTTCAATAAGAAGCAAGGTTTCAATTCTCTCTGATCTTCTCTTTTGTAGTACTTTATTCTTTCTATGTATATAAATGTCCTTCTATTCTACCACTAAAAAAACCTGCATTACCATGTACCTGACTTTGTTTTCGTGGGTCTACTCCAGCTACTGTCATTCCAACCAAATCAATTTCTAAAGTAAAGCTGCCTAACAGTATTCCCAAAGGAAGTATCTCGACTTCACCTGTGCCTTCTCCTGAGCAACCTGGACCAAGCATTCATTCATTTCCTGTTGGGTCAGATGCAAATAATGAAGTCATAGTACCTTTTGATTTGAATAAAGAGGAAAACAATAAATTTGAGAAAGCAACACCAAATAGGATCTCTCGAGGACTAAATCATGGGGCAGGTTCTGTTTCTGCAAGTGTTGAGGATAATACAACTGATTTGCGAAGCCTGCTGATATCTACACTCTCAGAAAATCCAAAAGGAATGAATTTAAAGGTAACCCCCCCAACCTCCCCTTTAGCATGTGCAAATAGGAAAAGGAATCCAGAAGTTTTAAAATGAAGTACCAGTAAGTTTTAAATATTGCAAGCTTCCATGCTAACTTAACTGCACTTGTTTGAAAGACAACCATAGTTCCATGAGTTTGCTGTATGAGATGTCACTTCAATTATGGCTGACCTTGTGGTCTGATGACAGTTCTGTATCTTATGATTTTTTCACCTTTATACATGATGTACTGTGATATCATCCATAGTTGGCTTGATCATATGCTACAAATGCTTTTGTTCATGATCTTAGATGCCTTTGTTCTTGTCATTTGTTTAGTTGCCTGATTCCCGAAGGCTTACCCCAAAAGGAATTTCCTGATGTTTCTCTTCACTACATGTTGTGAAACATATGTAGGCCTTGGAGAAAGCTGTTGCAGATGCAATTCCAAATGCTTCAAAGAAAATAGAGCATATCCTTAAGAATGTGAGTAACAAACATTATCCACCACCTTTTTTCTCGGTAAGGAAACATTAAGAATATATTGTGATGCACACTTAACATATTTTTATTTATCCAGGTTGCAGATTGCCAGTCATCAGGGAGATATTTGCTGAAACCTGAACTGGAAGTAGAAAACTCTAATCATGCATCTGGCAGTGGAAGGTATTATCTTTCTCCTACAAGTTCAGTTCCGTGCTTCTTGTTTAACCGGGCATTGCCTTCATGATGCCCTCTCCATAGTTTTGTGTATAGTTATTTTCTGCATGTTTGCTACTTCCGCCCACAAGCACCTCAGTATCCAACTGATGTATCTAACAGGACTATCGATGAGAACATCGAAGAAATTGCTCCAAGCTTAAGCATAGATGATCCTGATATTGAGAAGATTGAAATTGGGGGCTCCCCGGTTTCAGCTGCAGGAGACGAAAAGGTCAATGACAGTGATGGCAAAGCAGGTAGCTCTAGTGAGAGTGGAAGTGATAGTGATAGCGACAGTGACAGTAGTGGCAGTGGAAGTGATAGTGGCAGTCAGAGTAGAAGTGCTGGCAGTGGCAGTGGGAGCAGCAGCGACAGCGATAGTGATGCTTCATCAAGCAGCAAAGAAGGATCTGATGCATTTGTGGATATTACAAGTGATGATAACAAGCCAGATACAGCACGTAGGAAAGTAGCAGATGAACTGAAGTTGTCTTCCTCGCCAAGAGATTTCCCAACATTTGATGGCGATGATGAGCAAATTGATATTGGAACAAATCTCGATTATAAGAGCACATCATCACACATTGATCTGAATAATTTGAATGTCGACAATGATGAGCCGGCATATGCCGCTACAGCAACTGAGAAATTCGGTGCAAGCAATGTAGACATGCCATCAGAATTTCCAGAAAGCGAAAACATGGTGAGTACCAGGTTAGATCCAAGTATAGTTGATGGCGAATATCCTGCAAACAAAATGTCTTATGAGGACAATTATTTTGATGACCCCTTAGCAGTGAGTAGTGAGAACATACCTAATGAAGAAGCTATTCAGTTCACGGAGCAGCATGGTAGCAGAAGAAAGTCAACCTCAAAGGATGGAACAAACCATGTGCCCACAAGAATATCAGAGAAAGGTGCCAAACCCACCTTGAAAAGGTTTCCGGGTGATGAGAATGCTATTACAAAGCCAGAAAGTGCCAAAAAGGCCAAGGTTGACTTTGCCTATTCAGGAGCTACAGGTTCTTTATCAGCACAGAGACAGAACTTGCCTCCTGACAAACATATCAATGAGAGGTCAAGCAAGGAGACAGGGAATGTTGGATGGGACACACATACTGAGCTACAGGTACAAGATATTAGTCCTAAGGAAGGAAGGCCTGTGACTCCTGGAGATCTACAAAAGATAAATCAGAGCCAAAATCTGCCCATCCCAACTCACTCTGAAGGAAAACAAGAAAAGATCATGAAAACAAGCTCTAAGAAGAAACTAGATAAGGTGCAGAAACCTTTGAATAGTATGGATGGCAGCCCTGGGAATGTCAATTTTGACAACACTGATGATTCTGCTGCAAGAAAAAGGGGTAGGCATGGGGGATCTTCTCTTGATGGGAAAAAGCACAAGCGCTCAAAGGATCCTAATATTGATACAAATCCCATGAATTTGACCAAAGGTGTCAGAGGAAATGTTAACCACAACATGATGATGTCTCTTCCTGAATGCGCTGAAACTAATGGCAAGCCACCAATTTTGCAAAGAAACAGTGCTGAGAAATCATCTCCAAAAAAGGTGCTCCAGAGAGAGCATTCTGATCTCGAGTTGGGTGAACTTCGTGAGTTTCCTTTGGAAAATGACAACGGGAGGACAAGGAAACAACTTGAGAGAAATAGTTCTTCTAAGTCGCTTGATGGTAAAGCAACTAATGTAGATAATTTCTACCCCAATATGAATACCAGGAAGGTTGCTCTATCTGCTTCCCATGATCAGAGGAAACCATCACCGCAAGAATTTAATACTGGAGGTAATATAAACCAGGAAGGATTCCCAAGGAAGACAGCCGGATACGACTTTGATAATAATAGGTCTCAGCATAGAGGAAATGTTTCACAGGGTCGGCAATTGCCAAGGACTGATGATTCAGATTCAGAGAACGTATTATATCCAGACAGATTGATAGAGAAAACAGGCAAAAGAGAAACAAAAATGGCACAGGGTGGAATGCTAGATCATGTAGATCCGAAGAAGACTACTCCCAAGCTTCCTCAGAATGGTACCAAGAATGGCATAGAGTGTAGAACACGGAAATCAATTTCACCTGCAGAAAATGAGGAAAGAAGTAGGAATAACTCTTTGATAGAGACTGAGACAGGTAGGAAGAGAAGAGACAGTTCTTCGGAAGAAGACAATCTATTCTTTAAGAAGTACGATAAAGCTAAGCCAGAACTGAAAGGTCCAATAAAAGATTTTTCACAGTAAGTGACAATATACTAGATGCGTTTTTATGCCCTTTTGAAGTATTTCTGCTAGTGCATTTAATTTGTTTAGCTTGTTTGCACACTCGTCACCAAGATTTACACTACCTTGTGAAAATATTTGATTAAATCAGAATTTTCCTTGAGATTTTTAGCTGATGCTAGAAATAATTTTCTGCTCTAACATACACACACGCCTGTGTACGGTCGCAAAATATAAGGTGTATTCTGTTTTGCCAGAGCAAGACTTTGACCAACAATTACTTTACAAAATCAGAGCAATGTAGTACTCCCTCCGTTCCAAAATAGATGAGTCAACTTTGTACTAAAGTTAGTACAAAGTTGACTCATCTATTTTGGAACGGATGGAGTAAGTGTTTTGTAATGAATTTTCTTTTGACTAGAAGATCAAACTAAATAATATAATAAGGTCTGATGAGTAATGTTTAACAAATTGGGATTTTAAGGACATCATTTTCATGTCACATAAACTATAGAGAATTATTGATCAAGGACTTGTTGTAAATAAACAAAATAAGTCATATATTTTGGGACAGTCATGGAGGGATTACAGTTTACCTCTGGGGTAATTTTTGTGTCTCGAAATCCAATAATGATAACAGTACTACACTTAGCACAAATATAGGTCCCAGTCATACAGAAGTGTAACGCAGCATCATATTCACTAAGAGATTCAAAATGCAACTGTTTTCCTTGAGAGATAGACCACACATAGGCAATTACTCAATAGCTGGTATATCTTCGTTGCAGTCTTACTTTTTGTTCATGCAGGCAACTAACTGATTTTATCCATTTTCAGATACGAAGATTATTTGCAGGAGTACAATGAGAAATATAAGGTCTACTCTTACTTGAACAGTCAGATAGAGAAAACACAGTATGTGCTGACCTGAATTTTTCCTTCTAAAATTCCCCTTTGTACTCTTTTTTAAATCCTTCAGAGTCCATGTTCTATCTTCTCCTATAACTTAGCATGCTTTTTATGCAGGTCTGAGTTCCTAAAGGTTCAGGAGGATTTCAATGTTGCCAAAGAAAGAGACAAGGATAAGTACTATAACATTGTTGACAGACTCAGAGACATGTACCATGAATCGGGAACAGTATGCTTTCTGCCTGCCTTTTTCTTCATTGATTGAGCCTGAGTATACATGACTTTTTACAGTTAACTGATAATCTGTGCTTTGGGTGGTGTGTGCGTGTGTGGTGGGGTGGGGGGTGGCATTGCATTAATCAAGATCTTGGCATTCTCTGCATTTCTTCATTATTTCTTACTGAGGACATTATATTCTCCAGAGGCATAAATTGATGAAGAAGGTCTTCGTATTGCTTCATGAAGAATTGCAGGTGTGTAATATGATCTTTGAGTATGCTTTTTGGTAGTTGACTCCAGTTGATTTCATTATCATTTGAGTTGACCTCCATGTGTTTTGTTTCACTTCGGTTTGTGGCATGTATTTTGATTCTATTGGTTATTAATTCCCCAGAGTATCAAGCAAAGAATGAAGGACTTCGCAAAGGACTATTCGAAGGATTAATGGTCCACCCTCATATCATGTCAGTGGTTTTGAAGTAATCTTTTGCCTGAAGTACGTTGATACATCTTACAGATGACAATGACTTTCTGCCCATGCATGCAGGGCATTCGCAACTGTTTTTTCAGAAGCTGTTACCCAGCATCTACTCTGAAAAATGTCAGGAACCTCGCTTCATGCTTTGCCTTTCTAAGAAAGGAGTCCCTGGTTTGAACATTCAGATAAGGCATTCATCAGGTGACGGAAAGCTGGGAAAGCTCACGGTTTCATCAATTGTTCTGCTGAATTTCCTAGTGATCACAGCAGCAACAATCGAGGGTGATGCGGTGTGGTACAAGGAGTAACACCAACGCCTCCACACGCGCCATGTCCGTGGCAGTGTGAAGAGGTGAAACTTACCTAACAGCGGTACTGTTGAAGGCGGTTTTACAACATCAATTTTGCAGGCAGGTACTCCCTGTGTTCGGAATTAGTTGTCTCGGATATGGATGTATCTAGAACTAAAATATGTCTAGATACATCCATTTCTGCGACAAGTAATTCCGAACGGAGGGAGTAGATAGGAACTGTGCCGGGACGGGGTTCCCCCTTTGTAGATTTTTTCCTTCTTTCTTTCTTTCAGTGAGATCCCTCCCCGTCCTAGCTTTTGTATCAATGTGATCAACTCAATTCTGTTTCACCTTGTACATAATCTGTAGACCAAACTAGAGTAGTATTTGATGGAGGTGGGGTAATCACGGTGTATTCCTCACGTAACGTGTTGATGCAGTGAAGCTGTTGAAGTGTGTTAACATGGGAAGTGACGAGCTTGTCAAAACTATTTATCTTTGGCCAGTTCTTCTCAGTACTGTAGATGTAGATTAACGTGTGTGATTGTTTTTAGAACTAATAAGATCTACTCCCTCTGTTCCTTCGTTCAAAATATAAGGTGCATTAATTTTTTAAAAGGTCAAACTTATCAATGTTTGTCCGCAAATTTATTGAGAAAGATATCAATACAGACACTACCAAATCAATATCATTAGATCATCATGCAACTTTCATATCTATTTATTTGATATATTGAAGGCGTTAATATATCTTTTCTATAATGTCAACTCTAGAAATGTTAGTTAAAAAAAACTCTAGAAATGTTAGAAGTTTTGAGAAATTAATACATCTTAGGGCATCTACAGCTGGACTAGACCGTCACAAAATTTGACCCCTCAAAAGTTGGCGGACGCGCATGATCAATTCGATCAATGTTCGTTTTGAGTCCCTATTCGTCTATGCATGCAGCCATGTCCCTCACTTTTTTTACCTATACGTCCGATCATATGCATGTGATTGACGGGGAGGAAGAAAAAATGGTTCGTGGTGGGTCAAATTCTATGTGAAGAAAAAATGGTTCGTGATGGGTCAAATTCTATGTGACGGATGCATGACCACTGACGGGATATATCCGGGCCTCGTATTGTCCCCTATATGGCTGAGTATGAGGAGTGCTGCGGGTTTAGGAGGCTTTGAGTGGTCTGGTTGAGTTAACCTTTTTTCCTTCTCTTTCCTGCCCGGTCAGTAGTCCTAATTTTGCCCAGTCAATTTGAAGAATCCGTCTGTAGATACTCCTATGAAGTACTACCCTTGTCCTGGTTTATTGGTCTCTTTTGTTTTTTGTGTCAAATTTTAACTTTAGATTTAACTATCAAAAAGTTAATGCATGTCACAAAAACTATGTACAAATACAGGGATACATTTTGGGTGACATGCATTTATATTTTGTTAGTTAAATCTATAGTTAAAAGTTGACACAAAATACAATGAGGACCAATAAACCAGGACATAAGTAGTATGTTTATTGATTAAGTAAAAAAAAGGTACAAAAATCAGAGTAACTAAAACATACACCATCTACAAATATGTCAATAAACTCTGAAAGTTACAAATGTTCTATGGAGCACAGAGTCAACATCTCTAAGTTTGTCGTTCATATTCTGATATCTCCATGCTTTAGCTGGTGATGAAAACTAAAGTTCAAAAGGCTGAAAACTGTGCATGTATTTTAAGCAATAATTGATCATCAATTTGATTGATAAAATACGAGTCATATGTCGTAAAAATTATACTCTCTCCTTTTGACAATGTAGTGCATATTAAGTTTTCAAAAGTCAAACTTGTCTACACTCGACCAAGTTTATATAATAAACTATCAACATGTAAAGTGCTAAACAAATAAGATATAAAAAATACACTTCTTGATGAATCTAATGATACTAGTTTTGTATTGCGGATATTGATATTTTTTCTATAAATTCAGTTAAACATTTACATGGTGGACTTTTCAAAATTCTAATATGCACTACATTTTGAAACGGAGGGCGTACCATTGATTTTTTTTAAATGTCAATTCAGCGAGATATATTTTGTCGCATATAACTAATATTGTAGTCAATTTTTCTTCAAATAATCGTGTAGGCCTCGTAAACTTGAACAGAGGGAGTATGTTTTGAAGAGCCGCACGAGTCGTTCACCCCAAAGAGGCCAGAACATAATGTCGTTAAATGAAACATGGTCTTGGTTAACCCCCCACAAAACATGTGAATAAATTGTTGCTTGGGAGCGACACTAAAGAAGACAAAATCTGATTAGTGTGTGCCTAGTATGGTGAACCACTAATGATCCCATCCAAACTCAATGGATCAAATGTAATGACTGATGTATGTCGATGTATGAATCTTGTCATGGCATATTCAGTTTGATGCCAAAAGAATTAGCACATCTCAGATTTGGTAGCAAACTAGATAAGATGCTTACCTTTCTTCCAACCAGTTTTTTAACTCATATGGTTACTACGTCTGCAAAGGCATGGTTTAACATGATATTAAAGAAGACATGATATTTAGTGTGAAATAATATAAACCTCAAAACTAATATTATTTCCTATATATGTCATCATATTTAGTGTTGTTCCTTATATATATTGTGCTAGTTAGTTTTCCTTGTAGGTTCTAAATGATACTAGGAAGGGATACCAGAGGCAACGAAGAACTTTTATCTTACCAAAGTTTGGCAGGGTACATTTGGATGGTTATCAAAGCTCACTCTATCAATTTTTGGGGCATGCCAAAAAATTGGTCTTTATGTCAGTTGCCATTTACTCTTTTTTGCATAGCAATGACTCTTTGTTCACTTTTAACTTTTTTTGCTTTTCGATGTTGACTAACTCAAAAACCAAACATACAACGTCCAAATGCCATAAGCATTTGCGAACCAACCTGTGGTTCAATGGTTAGGAGTATAATGGTATCTCCAACCCACGAGGGTTTAAATTCTAGACTTGGCACCGGTGCTCGCATTTTTCTTTATTTATTTTAGACTTTCCGGCGATGTTCGTTCAGTGATAGGAGATGTTCCCGTCAACTACGAGTCGCCTACGATGACTTCGTCAATCTCAAGATGTTGTGCCGGCTCAGTATCTCGGAGGTGCTCATAGGGGTAGCGTGCGTGCGTTCATAGAGGTGAGTATATGTACGTGTTTGTGAGCATCTGCTACTGTACCGTGTTAAAAGATTGCATAGGCATTTTTACATGAAAGAAATAAAACAAGCTCTCGAGGATACACTTCAAGGTTCTGCGCCGTGCTCATCTCAACCATCCACTACCGGTTGGCTCGGGATCCGGAAGACTAGAATATAATCTGTCCTTTAGGTGAGATTGTGGGATTAACCAAAAATAATAACCATATCTAGACAATCCAAAAAATTCTGAAATTATTTGACAACATGATGTATGTATACAACTCAAAAAAAATAATAATAATGACAAATTCAACTATGAATAGTGTCAGCTTGGGTGAATAGTGCTTGACAACATCCGTTTTTTTTGTTTATATAAGTGTAGATTGAATCAGTAGGTGAAACTTCTTAAGGTTGTACATCAAACATGGATTCATGTCTACAAATTTTTTCAGAATTTTTGAACATGTTTTATGTTTATAAGAAAAAGTTAATCTCATTGATTCTCACCTAAGAGCAGATCCCCCCGGATCAGACGGCCAGGAGCGCGCCTCCCATCGACGAAAAGAGACTAAAAGCTGGACCCACCTGTCAGTCAGATCCCGTTTCATCGGCGGCAGACCCCACGCGTCCCTGGTCCCACTAGCCGCTTTCTCCCCCCACTGACCCACTCCAACCCGGCTCCCTGGAACCCGAAGCAAACCCCCGCACCGCACCCATCCATTCCCCGGTTCCGTTCCGCCCCCCTCGGCTGGAAGGCGCGAGAGCTTCCGGAAGCATCCACCGAATCGGCGGCGGGCGATCGGGGAGTGTCGCTGCCGCTGGGGTCGCGCTCGCCGGCGCCGGAGATGGAGATGGAGATGGACGCGACGGAGAGGCTGCGGTGGCGCTTCTCGGACGGCGGCCTCACCGATCTGCTCGACGCCCGCAGCCTCCACGGCTCCCCCGTAAGCCCCCCTCGGAATGGCCGAGCCCTCCCGCCCTCTCCGCGTTCTAGGCCTGGTGGCATCTCTTCGTTCTTAGCTTCGGGCGAAGTTTCTGGCTCGAATCGCCGAGGGGTTTGCATTTGTACGGCGGTGTTTCTCGATCGGGCTGACATTTGGAAGGGCTTATGAACGTGGGGAGGGAGGGGAGTCCGTCGCTGTTTGAGTCGTTCCTATGTTGGCAACGGGTTGGCGCGGATTATGGTAGCCTTTTTGATCAATTATTAGTTCGGGGTCTGGTCTCTGGTGTAATGCTGCCAATAGCTCGACTGCTTGAAGTCTGAGAGTGACGCAGTTGCTTGTTGATGTATGTATCGGTTGCGTAGCTGCGCAGATATCTGAACATTGGGGTAGATGCTTCTCAGGAAATTGGAATTGATTCTGAACATTGGGGGACGCCAGTATCACCTGTTTTATACTGTTATGTGCAGGTGAGTTACTTAGAATGTAGGCGAAAGAATCAACAACCCTCCTAATGCATTTTTGATGGTGGGCTGTTTTTTAGGCTGAGGAGAACAATATGGGCTGTGGCTAGTGAGTTGTTCGATTACTTGGGCAATGTTACTGGGTACCAATGTCTACTGTATTAGAAGTTGGAACTGTGATGTGAGTTTGGGAGGTCATTATCTATGTGCTATGCTCTTGAACCAGCTTCTTATCACTTTGACCTTGTGTTTGTATATGGTCTCCTTGAATGGGAACTAATTATTATTATTATTATTATTTTTGCGGGAAGAATGGAAACTAACCGTGAGATGAATTCATGGGAACTAGGATTTTTGTTCAAAACCTTGTGTTGGATTCTTGGACATTCTGCAATCATGCATATTTTAGTCACATTAGCAGTCATAGAATAAACACTGATACAACTAGATACAATTAACGATTTTTTCTTTTCCAGGACATTGGAAAGAGAATGCAGTTCCATTCTTCTCTAGTACAAAGGCTTGCTTTAGAAAAGGAGATTGAGGTATTTGACTCCTTTTGTTGTTTATCTTATCATATGCTAGTTTCTTCACAAGAACAGGGAGGTTTGCTTGTTTCCTGTGTTGGAATTTTATTTGCTTAGAAGGAAGCTGAAATAGTGAAGTTCTTCGCTGTATCTTTGATTTTTACTGGATTGCCTTTTGGTTTCCCGTGCCATTTAACAGGGTCACGTAGGTTGCGTGAATGCTATTGCATGGAACTCAAGTGGCTCACTTCTGATATCAGGATCAGATGACACTAGAGTAAGTTTCTGGACGCTAATTTCTCATCCATTATTTTCATGCTCTCTGTAGCTGGTAGAGTTGCATGAACTATTTACTTGTCTTGCAACATACAGTAGAATTTTTCCTGCAGTTCTTTGTTGACTGAGATTTGAATTTTTGTTACAACCTTAAGTGGAAAGCAATCTGAATGATATAACATCATTTTCTTGCAAAATAAATGTTGCTCAGAGTTAGAGATGACACAATCTTGAAGTTGAACATTTTCTATATATGATTTTGTTTCCAATGGTATATCCTTGGACTGGAAAAGGGCGGAGAGTTTGATGGTTGATTCAGTTTACTGCTGTATCAATACGTGTTCTGCAGGTCAACATCTGGAATTATGCTAATCAAGAGCTGTTGCATGAAATTGATACTGGACATTCAGCAAATGTATTTTGCACAAAATTTGTACCGGAAACATGTGATGAAGTAGTAGTTTCAGGAGCAGGAGATGCTGAGGTACAACCTTTTGTGGGATGTGTTTTCACTTTTATCTTTCCGTGTTATTCTGAGGCATCCTTTCAGGAGAAGTTTATTGATTCTTTTTCAGGTTCGTGTTTTCAATTTGTCTCGTTTAAGTGGCACAAGGCCTAGGGAGATTTCCATGGAGCCAGCTGCAGTTTACCAATGTCACTCAAGGAGGGTCAAGAAACTAGCTGTAAGATCCTAGTCTTATGTTGAACGCCATGATTGGAATATGGAACCGTATAGCATGAAGAAAATTTGTCTTTGAATTGCATCTAAGCTTGATGTTGTTCCTAAATGTATGCCCTTCTGGATTTTAGTATCTTTTCGAGAAGAAAGAACGATGTCTTATTTTCAGATCTTTGCACCACTTGAGAGATGTTCTACTTACTGATGCATTAAGATTCACACTGCCTGGTTCAACATTCATAATTATGTTTATATGCAATATGTAGGTCGAAGGTGGCAACCCTAATGTAGTGTGGAGTGCAAGTGAGGATGGTACTGTAAGACAGCATGATTTTAGGGAATGCAGTTCCTGTCCTCGTGCAGGATTGGTTAATCAGGAATGCCGTAACGTGCTTGTGAGTATTCTAACTGTTGGGTTCCGCTTCTATTGTGGTTTCTCGTTGAGCATCTGATTCCACTTGAATTTAGCTTTTGTCCTTGAGAGCCAAATACAAGTGGCCAGTTATAGTATGGTAGCACATTTTGTATTACTTTTAAATGTTTCTCTGTTTGAATTTTGACGTGGTTCTCTTTTTTGTTCCATGAACCCTTGAACAAGTACAGACAGAACTAAATGAGCCTATGTTGTTTTATGCTTGTGCATCACATTGCTATTTACCAGATGAATGGACCTGTAATGCTTCATTTGTGTGGACTATGGTAATATAATTAGTTTAACTTTGCAACCAGCATGTTGTTGCTTTCAGTCACTTCCTCTCAGGATTGGTATGATCTCTGATGTTTATTATGAGTCCTTTTGGAAATGCCATGATAAATATACCCGTAGGATAAATGCTGGCTGTAAAGTTAGTTTAGCTGGGTGTGGATTTGGTTTTGATTCCAGTTTCTACATTACATGTGTTTTTGACAGCTAGATCTACGATGTGGAGGAAAGAAGTCTTTAGCTGATCCTCCCAGACAACCGCTGTCGTTTAAGTCTTGTGATATAAGCTCAGTTCGTCCCCATCAGCTCCTTGTTGGTGGGAGGTAACTTGTTGTCATAAATTAGTCAGTGCATGACAGACCTTGCCCTTCAAATTAAAAAACATCACCTCACAACTTGATTTTTGTGCAGTGATGCGTTTGCCCGGCTGTACGATAGGAGAATGCTTCCACCATTGAGCTCATGTCAAACAAGAAGGAAGCCACCGCCTTGTATAAAAATGTTCTGTCCATTGCACCTTGCTGAGAATGTGAGTTTTTCTCTGTGCTTGAATAGCTTCTTGTGCTGCTCCAGATAGTGCATGGTAAAGGCGGCAGTAGTTATTGCTTGCTGGTATCATATGGACTGCTCTTATATTTTAGAGCTACGGGGTTGCTTGAACTTGATTGTTTGAGAAAATACTTTCCTGAAGAGTTCCGTTTTCTCCCAGAAATCGTGCTACAGTATTTGGCATAGAATTGGCAGCTTTGTTTAGTTTGAGTTCAGAATTCTGTTACCTGTTGCTTTCAAAGTGACTTTTCTGTTACATTCATTGACATTTGGCCTCTGCATTTTGTAATCAGAGGAAGTCAAATTTGCACCTTACCCATGTTGCGTTCAGCCCGAATGGGAATGAGGTTCTTTTGAGTTACAGTGGTGAACATGTATATCTATTTGATGTCGACCCAGGTATGATTGTTCAGCCCCCTTTGTGTATGCATCCTCATTTTTGTTATCACACTTTTGCTTGCTTTCTGTCCACTGCCAGTGTTGATATCTTTAATACTATTCTGGTCAATTTATCTGTGTATATTTTCAGACAATACGAGTCCAGTGAGATACACAGCAGATGATGTACGTGATCAGTTATGTTTACTGCCTTTTCACAAGGAACCAAGAAAACAAAAGTCAAAACGGGATAAGTTTCCAGCTAAGAGAAATTTGTGTAGGGTGAGCAATCTTCTCTCTGTGCACTTGCTTGGGTGCGCTTGCGCTTCTCACTTTCGTAAACATGGCCTCTTCGTATCACACTATCACATATGTTGCCTGGTTTGCGAGACATGTTGAACTTCTCTGCCTTTCATGGCACCTGTTTCAGGTAGATATGTTGAAGAAACTTATGCAAGTCGTGATAAAATCTCTGGAGACTGGCACAAACCTAATGCATGGCATTGAAGCATGCTGTGAAATACTTGAGGCCCTGGAATCTGATATTGATGATAGCACGAGACATGATTGTTTGTGTACCCGTGCAGGATTGTACCTAAAGGTTTGCTATCATTTGTTTATCGGTTATCAAATCTCTGTTCTGTAACTCAAGCGGGAGCTACGTTCACCGGACCCTGCGCAAGCAGGAGCTACATGCACCGGGCTGCCCTTTTTTCAAATCTCTGTTCTGTAAAAGAATACTGAACTTATGGTTTGCAGCGGAGGTGGAAAAATGATGTTTACATGGCTATTCGGGATTGCAACGAAGCAAGGAGTATTGACTTTGCATCGTTCCAGGCACACTTGTTCATGGCTGATGCACTGTTACAGGTAAAAATGTGTAATTATGTCAAAGGTTGTATGCTTATACTGCAAATAATGCTGTACCATCGTCCATCAAACAAAATTGGTCTAACCCTGGTACTTTGAGTTGCTTTGTGCACGGTAACTCGAGTTGCTTTGCCTTTGTTAGGAGATTCTAAATCTGTGTTCAAGCCTGTTTAGAATGTTCTGTTTGTGCTACCTATTCTTTTGTCAGACGAAAATGAGCATATTCTAAAGCAATTCTGCTTAGGTGGATGCTTAGATCATACCGATTTGATCACCCCTTTGGTTAATCATGTCTGCTATGATTGGCTCCTTGTAATCCACAACCACATGCCTACCAATTGATGCGTCTTGTTATCTCACTAAAATTCTTTATCTCCTAAATCCTCCTCGTTTAGTCTGGAGTGATAAATGAAGAGATGGAAACTCGGTACATTCTCCATCTCTTACAAATATTTGCTTTGCCTTTTGTAGTTAGGAAGACTGAAGGAAGCATGTGAATATGCAGAAGCTGCACATAGTCTTGTTCCACCAAATTCGGTGTCTGCGGAACAGGTGGAAAATATAAAGAAGCGACTTGCTGCTGGTGAGTACATTTGACATAGAAACAATTGTTTTGTCCCGCATAGCTACACCATGTGAATTTAATATTTGGGGATTGTTATGTACTCACAGCTTCACATGCTAAAAGATGGCCTCTCCAGTGCACATAGCTCAGTAACCTGTTAATATTCCGTGTTTGGTATTATTTCTATGAAAATGTTAGTGCTCACAAGAAACATATACATGCAAATGTACCAGTACTTTTCTATATATAATATTCCATATTAATTTTCCACGTAATTTCTGCTGCCACAGCTGTTCGTAGATCCATTGTATTTATTTTATAGCTTCTCGTATTGAACTTGAGGATTTATTGGGATTGGGAATTCTATGATGCCAATGGATTCAAGATTTTATTGTTGCTTGTATCCAGAATATGTGATATGTTGCTGTTAATTTTTTGAAAGATCTGATGGATTTATGTTGTTCAAACAGCTGAACTTGAGAAAAATAAAAAAGATCAACAAGGAAATACTAACACTGATGCGCGGCATGGACGGTTACGGTCATTGAGTGATCTACTGTTCAGATCAGATGTTAGTGGGTCATCATCACAGGAGGGCCGAGAAGATTCAGATTACGATGATGAGATGGAGTTAGACTTTGATACATCAGTATCGGGTGATGAAAGCCGTGATAGTGATCCAGGTGCTGTTCGAGGTAGCTTACGTCTAAAATTGCACCGAAGAGAGGACAAAACTAATGAGCAGACTGTTGGGAATGGATCAGCTGAGTCCACTTGTAATGGCGATTCTGCCTATGAGGTTCTTTCTTTCTCATCCTACTCTTTTATCTGAATGTTAAAGTCCCTGGTACGGGTTTCTCTTTTTCGTGTCCTATATTTGTACTTGCATGGCTTTAATACCATCCTGTTGTGCAATGTAGCCGGATGTTGCCATTGATATGAAACAAAGATATGTTGGGCACTGCAACGTGGGGACAGATATAAAGCAAGCTAGCTTTCTTGGTGAACAAGGTTAGACTATTAAGCTGTTTCTTCTTGCATGCATGTTCAGTTTTTGTTTAAGTCGATAGTCCAGCTACCAGCCGTTTGTATGACGGATAACAGAAGACATCGACCTTTTATAGAAGGCGTACAGCTGCGCACCTTTCATGCACCTGTTGCTAGGTTTGGTGTGGGCTTTTTCCTTACCTTTCTGAGTGAAAAATCCTTTCTTGGTCGGTTTCTTATCATCGGTAATGCTTTTGGATTAAAATAAGAAGTGCAAAGCTCTTGCACATTCTCTATTTAATCAAATACCCTCAGATGTTCAGAAAACAAGTCATGAACCAATAAAGAGGTTAAACTATCCTAGATTGTGGTGTGGCATATAATTAGCTTCTGCAGAATCACTTGCTTTGATTTGAATTTATGCAAATTTACCAAATTATCACAAAAGTACACTCCAAAGAAAAGTTATCACCTGAGCAGGCATTATTTGGCATGCATATCTCAAAATAACATGTTTAATGAGTTCCTGTTCTAGCCACTGCTATTACGAACCAGACCCACTTGTGATGGCCACGTTAATTTTTGCGTGTTATGCGACGACTGAGACGGAGCTGCCACGTTGGCCAGCTGACTAGGTCTGCCTTATTGCTCTGATACTCCTCCGTGATTCTCACCCTGCTAACATCAACCAAGAGGTACAGACTGATGTATAGTCTCAGCAGCGAAAATTACCATGTGTTACTTAAAGGTAGGCTCGTTGATCAAAGTTGGACGTGAACTCATTAGGGTGTATTTTTGCGATAGATATGTCAGAGTGGACCTATAGTTTTATGAAACAAACCCGCATAAGAGTGTAGTTTTGTCGAAAGTAAGTCTTAAAGCTTAATTTGATGATAGTTTACTCAAAGTATGTGTATACCATTAAATTTAATGCAATTCATATGTACTATAAATGTGCCTAATGCTGTATTGCTCTTACGTTAGGGGAATTTATTGCCAGCGGAAGTGATGATGGTAGATGGTTCATATGGGAGAAAAGAACAGGAAGGCTTGTTAAAATGCTTGCAGGGGATGGAGCTGGTAATTGCAATTTCATTTCTTACCGTGGCTATCCTTGAGTGCTGTTTCTCATGTGCCCCTATATCTTCTTTAGTTGTGAACTGTATACAGTCTCATCCCTATGATTGTGCTGTTGCGACGAGTGGAATTGACAATACAATAAAGGTATATGATCTGATCTTTTTCTTTTCTTGAAGTACTTAAATAATTTGCCCTCGCTATTCACTTTGTCTTTGTTTATTGCTAGTTATGGACACCGGACGCAGAAGGTACTTCTATGGTTGATGGACCAGAAATTGATGTGTTAAGTGCCATAGAGAACAATCAGAAGAAGTTATGCCGCAACCGTGAAACTTTGTTGTAAGCTGTCAAAACTTCCTCAGGAGTTTAGCCATATGCTATTTTGACTTGCAATGAAATTACCACATCTATCATGTGGTACCATGCTGTTTCTTTTGATCTGTCTACCAAGTTTACATAGAAACTAGCTACTAATGATTTTCCTATGTTACGTATCTATGTGCAGGCCCTTTGAGTTTTTGGAACGATTTGGGGCGCATGAATTTGCTGAAGGAAGCTTGCATCCTTTAGAGTGTGCGCAGACTTGATATACTATTGCTTGGGTTGCTGAGGTACTGCTGTTTGCTGGAGATCTTAGGGCATTCCCAACATTTTACCCGGGACAAATCTGATAAATATGCATTGAGCTGGGTCACTGGATGCAAATAATGTGAAACTTCACATTTGCTCTCTGATTTCGGCTTTTGATTTGTTCTTTGTTTGACTTTTCAGGAAAAGGGCGAGGGGCATTTAATCCAAGACAACAAGCAACCAGTGTTTAGGTAAAAATGAGATTGCAAGGTCGTGCTGCAATCATAGCCAGTGTTTCGCACACCTGCTTAGATAATATTGCAGGTGTGCCGTGTCGGTATTGAGTTCTTGCTTGACAGTAAAGGCTGTTTGTTGGTGCATTCACTTGTACAGATTGTAGAAAAGCGAAGTCTTGTAATAAGTAAATCATCTGTACATGCTTCCATAATAGAGCCGTCTGCTGTGACGTTTTTCTGGTTTGTTAGTCGAGTTCTAGGGGCAAAGGTCGGCGACTTGGATGCTACGTCGTTGGGCAAGTCTACTGACAATACACAGGTGAGACTTGGGGCAGAGGCTACAGTAGAGTAGAGACATACTGTATGTTGCTCTGTTCTGCGGTTCTGCCTTTTGTGGTTTTGGATCCCAAATGAATGTTTACACGATTGCTTTTAGTTCCGTGTAAGTGACGTGATGCAGTAGAGACATCACCATCGACAATTCAGCCTACGTCGTAGGTTGACGGGCAGGCAAAGTGGGTATGCAACACGATCGAACACACAAAAGGCGAAGTGGACGTGTTTCTCTTGGAGTTGGAAGTGCGTGATGGAACCACATCGACGCTAGGCTGGTAAGATTAGGTTCCTATAATCCCTTCCTAGACCCCACCTTGTGTGGGAGTTTCTATGCACTGGGTCTGACCAGTTGAATAAATGTCAGTGAGGGCCGTACTTCAAAAAAAAAAAAAATCGACGCTAGGCTGTCTGTCTCGGCTTGTCTTAGAAACGTTTGTGCTAACCCTAAAAAAAAACGTTTGTGCTGTCCGCGGTGCGTTTTGGTAATGCCGGTCTCTCCGGGTGCGGAGGCCGTCTGGTATGTTTTCTCGCTCCGGTTTCATCTGTCGGCTGGCGTTGCGAGTATACATTCGAAGTAGGTCTGGTTACACACGCTCCAGCTGGAAGTATATAGAATGTCCGAACCTATCATAGCCAACTGTACCTTACTAGTAGTACTTTTATATAGAAAAAGTAGGACCAAGCAAACCAAATCAGCGCCCAATTATCACTAGTGGCTGGAAGCCTGGAATCCGGAGGTTTTGATTTGCTTTGCTGATGTCTCAATCGCGCCATCCCCATCCAGCTCGTGTTCTCCGGTCTCATCCAAGACAAGAGACCTAGCGTGAGAAATGAAAATAAATACCCTCGTGGTAATCGCGTCGACTCTGTTGAATTTGCCCCTGTCTTGATCATGATGTCCTAGGCTGTATCGCAGACGTACATCTTTCTTTGTGCCAACTATTTTTATTTATTTATTTATAATAAAGAAGAAAAGCAAAGACCCAAATTGCTAATCCCACGTCCGCACGCACTGGCTAAGAAGGAGCCCTCGAGTCCACGTCCCAGCATGCAGTCTTCACCAAGGCTCGTCGTGGTTTACAATTTACATACACAAAGGGAAAAAGAAAGTCAAAGGCCAAAGCTTGGCGTATAGACTAGGCGCGCACGCAACGCATCACGCCAAAACGAGAAAAGAAATCCTTGTCTCGCCTCGCCCGTCGGTCCGGTCAGGTCGATCCGGCCTCTCACCCTTCCCCTCTGGTGGCCGGCTGGTGTTCCTTCCTACCCACACCACACGCGCGCACGCCACAAAGTACAACCAGTAGTACTCCTACCTGCCACTAGGCCGCGGTGGGGCCCACGTATCACCTGGTATCCCATTGGCTGTCGCGGCATGCATGCCTAGTCAAATAAAACAAAAACAAACAAAACACACACACACCGACCCCCCGCCGTCGCCCATCGGCCCCCTGTTTTCGAGCTAATTTACGGCGGCTGCCATCGCTTGACTCTCTAGGTCTACTGGGCAGGAAACCGTCGCGTGTGGCTGACAGGTCGCCCGCAGGCCCCGCGGGCCGCTCCTGTCAGTGAAACGAGGTACTGATGCGCGTCGCGTCTCGGTAGGCCCACGCCGCCCAACGAGGACCGTCCACCCAAACGCAATTATTCCTTCCACGGGCCGGGGTCTGGCTTTGCCCCCTCGATGCCCTCCTTTTCACGGCTTTGCCACTGGAAAACGACACGCTATTTGTTTTTGTCTTTGTTATTATTATTATTGTTATTACTCAGGTTGTCTTGTGTACTCGCCCTTGTAAGATGTGATATTTACCGAACCAGCGGAGATGTTCTATCCTGTTGTGCGTTTGTATTGTTCTTGTTTCTTTCACAACGCAAGTACTCTAGTTTTTTTTTTTTTGATTAAGGAATGACAACGCAAGTGCGACTTCTCTACATCGTGCACTTATTCATGTAAGCCCAAACTTCACTCTTTCCCCGAAACAAGAAAATTACATTTACATGCACAAGCAAATAAAGTGTGACACGAGGTACTTGCATGTCGTGACAGGTGTGGCGGGGTGACTGGACCATGGCATGTTGCGATCGTCAAGATGCATCTAATGGCCTCAACAAGCTTTGTCGTTGATTTAGTGTCTCGATTTAGCACATGTGAAGGAGCATCCGTACTCATGCCCAATGAATGTAGGTATTGAATCATGCAACCTTAATAAATATCGCCTCTCCATCTACTTTCCTCAATGGTCTAATTGCGTAAATTATGACATCTTGCACGCTATATAAAATAGAATAATCCTATGTGAAAGACATGTAAGGCTACTTCCAATGCATTGGTGCTGACATGAGGTGCTAAACACATTAAAAACTTTAGCAACTAAGGGGGTGCTTGGATACGTTTTAGTCTTATAACTAAAAGTAGTGGGACTAAAACTTGCTAGCCTCAGCCATGCTTGAATCCAAATACTAAAGAGACTAAAATCAAGTTAATGAGCATTTATTATCCTCCAAACCCTCCAATCCAGAACTCGCCTATGTTAAAGGAGAGGAGTTAAATAAGGAGAGGGAGGACTAATCCACATTTTAGTAGGGGTACCCCTGACTACAAATTTTTAGTCCCAAGACTAGTTTTAGCCTCTCTTTACTCAGGGGTGCTTGGAACTTTAGCCTCTTAAAGAGTCTATTTTTAGTCAGACTAAAATAAGTCCCTTGGATCCAAGCACCCTCTAAAGCCCCCAATGCATAGGTGCTTAACTTGTTGGTGCTAAGAATCCTTCATTTAATGATTTTGCAAATAAAGTTCTACATGCATTGGTGGGATTCTTCTCTTTAAAAGTTTTGCCTAGGTTCTCGCGCTTGACATTGTTTCTTTCTGGGGTCACCACACTCATATCTCTCCTCTTAATTATCTTGCCACATCAGATTTTTTGCCTACATGGCAGTCTTAGCACCTATACAAGGTGGAGCATTGGGAGGGGCCTAATATGCTGAAATAAATGAATTACGGACAACTAAATGTGTGCCGGTTGTGCACATGATAGCACAACTAAGAAATAAGAATGTATTAGTAATGTCGCTCCGATACTCATCTGTAGTTTAAAACTTTATCAATAATGTCATGCCCTATTCAGGAGAAAAGTTGCATGTCGTGCGATAATACGCTCCCTCCACTTCGCTATAACCATTTCAAAATGTATGTCCATGGAAGAAATTAATATAGTATATGACTTTGGAGATAACAGAGGTAAATTCTTTAACGAGAATCAATCGAGATATGAATGGTCAATTTACTTTTTCTGTGCGCATAGTGGACCGGGTGAAACAAACAAAGTAGTTGAAGCCATTTTTCTTCAGTTCAGTGAAGAGCTTCACACAAAAAAGTATAAACCTCAAGGTCCAAAAGGCAAAAGCTAACTGGAAAAAAAATCAGGACAGCGTTACATGTCCGCCATGGGGGACGAGGTGGAGGAGGACAAAAGAGGGCAGCTTCCGCAAGATGTTGAGATGTGTGAAGACTACTGCAGACAGCGCATCAGCTTATTAGCACCACCACAGCCAGCAGCGCCCCCACCATCCTCCAGTTCATTCCTCTCCCCAAACCTGCTGCAGGTAGTTTGCCAAGAACAAAGCACGCAAAGCCTACCGATCGATCGATCGATCGGAATCGATCTCATGCGGCAGCTCTGCCCATCCATCTGAGATCGACTGATCGATCGCCAGGTGTGTATACCCGTTAATTTCCATGGGGGGCGACGGCAAGTTGGGCGCCGCCGAGGCCGCCGTCTGCTGCATGTGCGGCGACCACGGCCTCCTGCCGGAGCTGTTCCGCTGCGCCGCCTGCTCCGTCCGCTCCCAGCACACGTATGTATCCTACTATCTCTTTTCCGTTGACGCATATGTGTGATTAGAAGAGTTAATTGTGGATTTGCTTGCATGGATATTCTTGGATACGGGGATAGCTAGGTTAATTAGCAACGACGGCAGGTTCGTGAAATAGGAGGATTTTCTGTGTGTGTGTGAAATGGTTCTAACCGATCGACGACACAGCATATCACAAACATGTGCACATGGAATTAGCTAACACACCAACATACGCAAGCATTGATTCGCATATGGCTATTCATTATTAATTCTGCATCATCATCATCTAGCTTGACGTACTTGTGTACTTGAATTCATCTAGCTTTGAAGCACCATACAATGCCAGCAGTTAATGGATTAGTTTCGTGCTTGGATTCATCTGAACCAGAACTGTTCAATGGCAATCCCCTTCTGAGTTTCCATCGGTATATAAGTATATTTGGTGACACGTTTGGCATACACATATCTATCTCCGATATATCATTTTCGCCACCCTGTGCCCGGCCCGCCCCTACATCCAGCCAATTAATCTGTTCCGACTTTTTGCACGATTCCACGAGAATTCGTCAACAAAATGGGGCCGGCCAAAGACCCAAGAGATATACACACATCCGATCGATGTTGATATAAAGCTGTACGGTCGCTGTACCCTGTATAGACTACCCGGCTAGTTCAGTCAGCTGCATCGACCGGTCGCCATTGTTCAGTTCTTTGATCTTTCGCGTGTCTATCATCTGAAAATGCGTGCGACAGTGCATGCAATAACGTTATACATGCACTCCATGTATCTGCATGTACTCCGTATGTACGTACTACCTAGCAACTAAATGTGTACACATGGTCATGTGTCACGTCAGGTACTGCACGGATCGGTACCCGAAGGCGGAGGCGTACGGCACATGCAACTGGTGCCTGAGGGCAGGGCAAGGAAGCGGCGACGGCGGCGGCGCCGTTCCTAGCCCGGTGATATCCACCTTCAAAGCGCCCGGGCCGGCCGCTGACCGCATGGATGTCCCGGCTTGCAGCGGTGGCAGTAGATCGATGCCGGGGAAGGTCGCGGCTCGCGGCGACTTCGCCGCGGAGTTGAACAAGCCTATCAAGAAGCAGCAACAGCGGCGGCGGCTCCTGCTGCAGCGGTCGGCGTCTGACGTGAGCAGTGGCGTCCGTGCCAACCGCGGCGCCGGGCCGCCCTCTCCTGGCGTCGCCCGGGGAAGACCGAGGGTTCGGAGGTACAAGCTCCTGGAAGAGGTGATCAGTAGCTAGCTTAGCGAAGCGATACACGGTTTTGTTTTTGTTTCGTGGAGGACGCGTGCGTATTTAAGCATGCATGTACGTGTAGCGGCGCTGGAGTTGTGGCTGTATGTGATGATGAGTTCTGATTCCTGTACTTGTTAACATGATGAGTTGCTAACACTGGAAAAATAATGTGCAATAGCGTATAGAGAATTGTCTCACTAAATAAATCAGTATACAATGTCTTGTTAATGTCACTCTATAGTGCACTATAGCACGCTAATAATATAATTTAAAGGGTGTCGCTATTTTATATGGCATGCTATTTTTTCTAACCTTGGTTGCTAATATAACATGATGTTCGATCATTCGCTTGATTTACTAATATTTCAGTATGTGCGCATGCATGCAATGGGGAACATTCTAAGCCTGGCTTTCACCCCGCTATATACATATAGCAACCACCCGATACATCTGAGAATTCACTGCTGGGGCAGATAGCACAAGCACGCTCAAAAAAATAAAAAAATAAATAAAAAGAAACTAATAACAACAGAGTTGGATTGACAAAAACGATGATGATCCGCAGCTGCTGCGCCCTCCGGAGATTTCCATTGCACTCCTAGCACTTCGGACCACCGCATACCAAGCAACACCTTCAAGGAGGAACGCGACGATGACGATGCTGCTGCCCGGACTGGTCCTAGGGTTTCCCCTAGTACGTGGAGGGGCATGGGTGAGGGGGGATACCCGACGCCCTTTAGGAAGGAACGATGGCGCCCACGGGCGTCGCCATGTCGGGGCCGGCCAAGCTGATAGGGATTTCTCTAGTCCACCACACATCCGCCACCCCGACTGATCCGTCACGCTCCACCACACTTGCCGCCCACCAACATGCGCCACCACGGTCTTCGAGTCACCACCACCGTCTCATCATGGAGTCCGAAGCGGGACCAACAGGTATGAGAGGGAGCAACCGGGAACAAGGAGCGGCAGTGTCAGCAGCGACGCGAGAGGGGACAACCTCCACCGCCATCGGCGGTACCGACTGGACGTAGCAAGAGGAGCAAACCGGGCACATATGGCCGACCGAGCTCGGAATGGCTCGTGAAGGTCCCGTCGCCGCGCTGCAGTGGCTGCGCTGCCGTCTCCGCACCCCCTACACGAGCCACACCTCCGTCCGCTGATGCTGTCACAAGTGGAGCCAAGCCAAGCCTGCTCAGACCCATATGGGACCCCAAAGGGCCCATATCTGGGCCGGGAGGGCGCCGCCGCCGGCTGTCGCGCTAGCCCGCCGTTAAGTGATCATGCCACCGCTTCCTCACCACCCGGAACTGCACCACTTGAGGGACTGCGCCTCCCCCCGAGGAGAACTGGCACACACCCACGACAGGAAGACCCAACCACAGCCGCCGGGAGCCCGAAGCCGGACCCCAGCCGCTGCCCACGCCACCCGCGGCCAGCGTTGTCTAGATCCAGATCCGCCACCCGACCAACGCCGAACCACGCCCATGCACGCCCCTCCATGGCAGCCGCCGCGCCATGCCGAGGACCCATCGAGACGACGACCCGCCGCCGGCAGGAGCACCTATAGCGGCGCCACCAGTTCCTGCCATTGCCCGGTGCCACCAGCGGCAACCGTCCCACATCGGTCGCGGATCCGCGAGGAGGGGAAGGGGCCGACCCCGCCGCCGCCCAGGCTTCGCCAGGCGGTGATGCGGGGCGGTGGCGAGGGAGGAATGGGCCGGAGGGGAGGAGATGGGGGCCAACGGCTAGGGTTTCCCCTGAGGGAGCTCACCGGAGCGGCTGGGGGGGGGGGTGTATTTAGTGCTTCATGTAAGCATAGCAAAGGATCGCCACTAATTTGGCAAATGTTGTCCGCCCAAAAGGACTGCTTCGTGTCCCCCCTCAGAAGGGGTCGACCTCGAAGCAAAGGAGCTGATACGTCTCCGTCGTATCTATAATTTTTGATTGTTCCATGCCAATATTATACAACTTTCATATACTTTTGGCAACTCTTTATACTATTTTTGGGACTAACATATTGATCCAGTGCCCGGCGCCAGTTCCTGTTTGTTGCATGTTTTTGTTTCGCAGGAAATCCATATCAAATAGAGTCCAAATGCGATAAAAACTTACGGAGTTTTTTTGGAATATATGTGAATTTTGGTAATTGGAATCAACGCGAGATGATGCCCGAGGGGGCCACAAGGCAGGGGGCACACCCCGGGGTAGGGCGCGCCCTGGGCCCTTGTGGCCACCGTGTAAGGCGGTTGGTGCCCTTATTCTGGCACAAGAAAGCTAATATCCGGATAAAATTCGTGTTAAAATTTCAGCCCAAAAGGAGTTACGGATCTCCAGGAATTTAAGAAACGGTGAAAGGCCAGAATCTGGAAGCACAAAAACAGAAGGAAACAGAGAGAGATCCAATCTCGGAGGGTCTCCCACCCCTCCGCCGCCATGGAGGCCATGGACCAGAGGGGAAACCCTTCTCCCATCTAGGGTGGAGGTCAAGGAAGAAGAAGAAGGAGGGGGGCTCTCTCCCCCTCTCTCCCGGTGGCATCGGAATGCCGCCGGGGCCATCATCGTGACGTTGATCTACACCAACAACTTTGCCGCCGTCATCGCCAACTCTCTCTCCCTCTATGCAGCGGTGTAAAACCTCTTCTCCCCGCTGTAATATCTACTTAAACATGGTGCTCAATGCTATATATTATTTCCCAATGATGTATGGCTATCCTATGATGTTTGAGTAGATCCATTTTGTCTTATGGGTTGATTGATGATCATGATTGGTTTGGGTTACATGTTTTATTATTGGTGCTGTCCTATGGTGCTCTCTGTGTCGCGCAAGCATGAGGGATCCCCGTTGTAAGGTTTGCAATATGTTCATGATTTTCTTATGGTGGGTTGCTAGAGTGACAGAAGCTTAAACCCAAGTAAGTAGGTTGTTTGCGTATGGGAGTAAAGAGGACTTGATACTTCAATGCTATGGTTGGGTTTTTGTTGGAAATATGCCCTAGAGGCAATAATAAATTGGTTATTATTATATTTCCTTGTTCATGATAATCGTTTATTATCCATTCTAGAATTGTATTGATAGGAAACTCAGATACATGTGTGGATACATAGACAACACCATGTCCCTAGTAAGCCTCTAGTTGACTAGCTCGTTGATCAATAGATGGTTACGGTTTCCTGACCATGGACATTGGATGTCGTTGATAACGGGATCACATCATTAGGAGAATGATTTGATGGACAAGACCCAATCCTAAGCCTAGCACAAGATCGTGTAGTTCGTTTGCTAAAGATTTTCTAATGTCAAGTATCATTTCCTTAGACCATGAGATTGTGCAACTCCCGGATACCGTAGGAGTGCTTTGGGTGTGCCAAACGTCACAACGTAACTGGGTGGCTATAAAGGTACACTACAGGTATCTCCGAAAGTGTCTGTTGGGTTGGCACGAATCGAGACTGGGATTTGTCAGTCCGTGTAAACGGAGAGGTATCTCTGGGCCCACTCGGTAGGACATCATCATAATGTGCACAATGTGATCAAGGAGTTGATCACGGGATGATGTGTTACAGAACGAGTAAAGAGACTTGCGGGTAACGAGATTGAACAAGGTATCGGGATACCGACGATCGAATCTCGGGCAAGTATCGTACCGAAAGACAAAGGGAATTGTATACGGGATTGATTGAATCCTCGACATCGTGGTTCATCCGATGAGATCATCGTGGAACATGTGGGAGCCAACATGGGTATCCAGATCCTGCTGTTGGTTATTGGCTGGAGAGTTGTCTCGGCCATGTCTGCATGACTCCCGAACCCGTAGTGTCTACACACTTAAGGTTCGATGACTCTAGGGTTACAGGGAATAGATATACGTGGTTACCGAATGTTGTTCGGAGTCCCGGATGAGATCCCGGACGTCACGAGGAGTTCCGGAATGGTCTGGAGGCAAAGATTTATATATGGGAAGTCCTGTTTTGGTCGCCGAAAAAGTTTCGGGTTTTATCGGTAATGTACCGGAACCACTGGGAGGGTCCCGGTGGACCACCAAGTGGGGCCACCAGCCCCGGAGGGCTGCATGGGCCAAGTGTGGGAAGGGACCAGCCCCAGGTGGGCTGGTGCGCCCCCCACCAAGGCCCAAGGCGCAAGGGAGAATGGAAGGGGGCAAACCCTAGGCTTAGATGGGCCTAAGGCCCACCTAGTGGTGCGCCCCCCTCTCTCCCCCCTTGGCCGCCCCCCCTAGATGGGATCTAGGGCTGGCCGCCACCCCTAGGGGTGGAAACCTAGGTGGGGGCGCAGCCCCTCCCCTCCCCCTATATATACTTGAGGTTTTGGGCTGCCATAGACACGATTCAATCTCCCTGTTGGCGCAGCCCTACCCCTCTCCCTCCTCGTCTCTCATAGTGCTTGGCGAAGCCCTGCTGGAGTCCCGCGCTCCTCCACCACCACCACGCCGTCGTGCTGCTGCTGGATGGAGTCTTCCCCAACCTCTCCTTCTCCCCTTGCTGGATCAAGGCGTAGGAGACGTCACCGGGCTGTACGTGTGTTGAACACGGAGGTGCCGTCCGTTCTGCACTAGGACCATTGGTGATTTGGATCACGACGAGTACGACTCCATCAACCCCGTTCACTTGAACGCTTCCGCTTAGCGATCTACAAGGGTATGTAGATGCACTCTCCTTCCCCTCGTTGCTAGATTACTCCATAGATTGATCTTGGTGATGCATAGAAAATTTTGAATTTCTGCTACGTTCCCCAACAGTGGTTTCAGAGCTAGGTCTATGCGTAGTTTCTATGCACGAGTAGAACACAAAGCAGTTGTGGGCGTCGATATTGTCAATTTACTTGCCGTTACTAGTCTTATCTTGATTCGGCGGCATCATGGGATGAAGCGGCCCGGACCGACCTTACACGTACTCTTACGTGAGACTGGTTCCACCGACTGACATGCACTAGTTGCATAAGGTGGCTAGCGGGTGTCTGTCTCTCCCACTTTACTCGGATCAGATTCGATGAAAAGGGTCCTTATGAAGGGTAAATAGAAATTGGCATATCACGTTGTGGTTTTCGCGTAGGTAAGAAACGTTCTTGCTAGAAACCTATAGCAGCCACGTAAAAACTTGCAACAACAATTAGAGGACGTCTAACTGGTTTTTGTAGCAAGTGTTTTGTGATGTGATATGGCCAAAGGATGTGATGAATGATATATGTGATGTATGAGATGATCATGTTCTTGTAATAGGAATCACGACTTGCATGTCGATGAGTATGACAACCGGCAGGAGCCATAGGAGTTGTCTTTATTTATTTATGACCTGCGTGTCAACATAAACGTCATGTAATTACTTTACTTTATTGCTAAAGCGTTAGCCATAGTAGTAGAAGTAATAGATGACGTGACAACTTCAAGAAGACACGATGATGGAGATCATGGTGTCATGCCGGTGACAACGATAATCATGGAGCCCCGAAGATGGAGATCAAAAGGAGCAAAATGATATTGGCCATATCATGTCACTATTTGATTGCATGTGATGTTTATCATGTTTTACATCTTATTTGCTTAGAACAACGGTAGCTTAAATAAGATGATCCCTCACTAAAATTTCAAGAAAAGTGTTCCCCCTAACTGTGCACCGTTGCGAAGGTTCGTCATTTCGAAGCACCACGTGATGATCGGGTGTGATAGATTCTAGCGTTCGAATACAACGGGTGTTGACGAGCCTAGCATGTACAGACATGGCCTCGAAACACATGCGAAACACTTACGTTGACTTGACTAGCCTAGCATGTACAGACATGGCCTCGGAACACGAAAGACCGAAAGGTCGAGTATGAGTCGTATAGAAGATACGATCAACATGAATGTCAGGACCCCGACTCAATGTCACATCGATCTAGCATGTAACACCTCATATCACTTTGTGGCCTCACGCACGGTATTCCCACAGGTGTCGCCTTACCTTGGCCCGGGACCGTTTGCGCCTTTTGGCACACGTATATGACGGTGTCGCTAGCATCCATATGATAAGGAGCCCGGGCTGACATGGCTAGTCGTAAACCCAAAGTGGCACAGACTTACAGGGACAGGCATCCATGACCCAGCATCGAACGTGTCGGTCATCAGCGAGTGAATCCAGGCTGTAGCACTGGGCTAGCAGGACTCCGGTGAACCGGGCTGTAGCGGGCTAACAGGACTCCGGTATTCATCGCGTGACATTTCCCCGAAGGGACAGACACAGGAACGAAGAAGGACACATGCCGGCCAGCCTAAGTGTTTCGGAGCAGTAGCGAGCTACCATGGCTCGGTGGAAACCCTAGGAGACATTTCCCGGTAAGAGAGGCTACTAAAGATAAACAACTAGATGGTCAGATCCCACACATACCAAGCATTTCAATAGCATACACACAATATGCTCGATATGTGCAAATACAACATGGCATCACAACATGACTCTACGACTCAAGTAATTTATTCAAATAGGCTCCGAGGAGCGAGATATTACAATCATGGGTCTCATGACCCAACAATCAGAGCATACAAGTCAAAGCACATGCGGAAGCTTAACATGTCTGAGTACAGACAACTATAAATGAAAAAGGCTGAGAAGCCTGACTATCTACCAGATACTGCCGAGGGCACAAGATCGTAGCTGAGGTAACAAGCTAAACGTCGAAGTCCACGTGGAACTACTAGTGAGACCGAAGTCTCTCTGCAAAAACATAAAATAGGCAAACGTGAGTACAAATGTACCCAGCAAGACTTACATCAGAACTAACTACATATGCATCATTATCAACAAAGGGGATGGTGGGGTTTAACTGCAGCAAGCCAGCTTTGACTCGGTGGCTATCCTAAACTACGACTGCAAGCGACTCTTTTGAGGTGGCGCACACGAGTCCACATATTCACCATATCAATACACCACTATGGATCCGCTCCCGTCTCCCTACGAGAACGCCATCCATAGCACTCACGCTTATCTTGTGTATTTTAGAGTATCCACTTTCACTTGTCTATGAACTGATATAAGCAACCCAGAAGTCCTTTACCGCGGACACGGCTATTCGAATAGATGATGTTAACCCTGCAGGGGTGTACTTCTTCATACATGTTTCCACCACTTAGCGTCTGCACACGACATGTGCTCGGCAGACTTCAAGCGAAAGCCGACGTGGGTGTAGACCACGACCTACCTAAACACTCAAGTCTCTAGTCCAGGTTTATCGCCTATTCGGGTTCCATCCATGAGGAGATCCGGCCGGAGTTTCGCTCACAGCCCCAAACGATGTGAACAGGGTTCCGTGACACCAAACGGGCGCCCGGTTTACCCGGCCACGTGCCTACCGCATCACAGCCCACCCCTACGGTCAGCGCTGTCCACGGCCTCCAGCAAGCTACAAACACCAGAAACTACTTGCAACTCCTGGACAGAGGACTAGGGTGAATAAGAAGTCGAGCGGGGTCATATTTCAGGGCCCAATGTATGGTAGTAGCTGAATCATGGATCACAAACACAGAACTCAGTTCCTGAGGACGGCTGCAATGAGACAACCCACCATGTACTCCTACATGGCCTCTCACCGCTACCTTTACCAAATCGTGTTCACACGCTTAGCTCACACACCGTAGGACATGTTCACACACCTCTGATTCATCCCCGATGAATCAGACCCAACTCAACTCTAAGCAGTAGCAGGCATGACAAACAAGCATGAATGAGTAGGCACAACAGGGCTCAAACAACTCCTACTCATGCTAGTGGGTTTCATCTATTTACTGTGGAATGACAGGTCATGCAGAGGATAAAGGGGTTCAGCTACCGCAGCAAGTAACAGATGAATCGGTGTTGTCCTAATGCAGTAAAAGAGAGCAGGAGCGAGAGAGTATGATTGTATCGGAATGAACAAGGGGGTTTTGCTTGCCTGGCACTTTTGAAGATAACATTGAGTCTTCATCAGTGTCAACGATCCCATCATCGGTATCACGTCTATCGAGAGGGGACAATACCGGCAACACAGAAGGAAACACAATCAATGCAATGCACAATATGATGCATGATCATGACATGGCAATATGAATGTGTTTTGGGCTAATGCAACTAAAACCAGATTAAATGAAGTTGGTTTGAATACAAGATTCAAATTCAAACTCCATATGTGATTATTTAAATGCCCTTTAATTGATTTGTGCTAAACAGCAGCTATAAGTTGTTCTAACATGCATGAAAATGGTACAGTTGGATTCCTTGAATTTTTCTGATAATTTTTCATATATAAATTATTTAATTTGGAGTTACGGTTAATTTTCTATGATTTTTAGAAGTTTTAGGCATTTTCTGGAATTTCCTGATTATTTTTAAATCCAGAAAATCATTTAATGCGTCAGCATGACATCACCTCGACGTCAGCAGGTCAACAGGGCGCCTCCAGGTCAAACCTGACGTGTGGGGGCCACACGTCAGTGACACAGGGTTGTTTAACCCACTGACAGGTGGGGCCGGGTCAAAGGCCACGTCAGCACGGTCAACTCCGACGTGTGGGGTCGGTCAAAGTGTGACGGGGCCAGGTCAAACTGACCTATGGGGCCCACAAAATTAGTACTAATCTAAACAGAGAGGTTAAACTAATTAATTAGGCACGGGGCCCACTTGGCAGTGGCTCTAGTGGGTGATTAGCGAGGTGTTTACGCCCTAATTAAGTGGCCACGTCGGCGAGTGACGCCGGCGACCACGGCGACAGCGGAACCTCGCCGGAGTAGCTCGGGTTGGCACTACAGGCTGCGGTTGGGCACCCTGAGGGCACCAGGAGGAAGCCCGTGCTCCCGCGCATCTAGGGGGAGCCACGAGAGGGCGTGGGGTGGCCGGAGTTGAGCGCGGTATCGACCCCGGCGGCGGCCGGAGCTCG
>NC_041386.1:2403509-2454093 GCF_002162155.2 Triticum dicoccoides | reverse complement strand
GGGTTCGCGGGACCGGCACTATGGTGCATGGGAGGAGGGGTTGGTGGGTGCTACGGGCTCCTGGGAGTGCTCTGAGTACGTCTGCGTGCTCGGTTTGGACGGAGGTGAACCAAAACGACGACGGCGACAAGTCCGGCGCCGGTGAGGTCTCGGTCTCGACGGAACTATGGCCTAGGGCTCGCAAACACGAGGGGAGAGAGAGGGGTTCTGCACAGAGGCTCACCGCGGAGCTGTAGGGAGGGTCAGTGGGCTCGGGGGCGCGCCGGAGTGGCCGAATTCGACGGAGAACGGCGCCGGGCCGGAGCTTGGGGATGATGACGATGGCGGCTGCTCGGGGCCCTTCCGGTCACGTGGCTCGGTGAGGGGGTTGGCGACGAGGTGCAGGAGCTCGGGAGCACGTCGGAGAGGGGAGGGGGTGTCCGTGGTCATGGCTACGGCGAGCGGCGCTCCCAGGTGCGTTCGGGGATCACAGGAAGAGAGGGAAAGAGAGAGCCAGGGAGGGGGAGCGGTCCAGAGGGAGTGAGAAGGGCCAGGGGCTGCGTGGCGTTGCGGACGGAGTCCAGGGCGACGAGAGGAAGCAGGAGGTGGCCGAGGCAGCGTCGGCGCTCGCCACCGAGCTGCTTCGGTGCGAGGGGAGGAAGAAGACAAGGGGGAGGAGGTGGGCTGGGCCTGCGCAGGTGGGCTGCACAGTGTTGGGCTGTGGGTGGCTGCTAGGTAAGGTCCAGGTAATTTCTGTGTTATATTTTTCTGTTCTGTTTTGTTTTTATTTAATTCTTTTGCCACTGTTTTGAATTTAAAAATAATTCAAACAATGCCAAAAACTCCACTGAGTATTTTATATTGCTAGATGGACTTTTCCAAAAGCTTATAAAATATTTCAGGGATATTTGAAATTATATTCTAATTATATGAATATAATTCAAATTCAAATAGCTAATGATTTAAATTCAAAGTCCCAAAAATAAATCCTTAAAAATGTTCAATATTTTGGTTGGGACCAGAACCCTTACCAAAAATTATCAAACATTTAAGAGGAGCATTTTGGAGCAATGAATGAGATTTCTAGGGTTTTTGCCCCTCTTTTATTTAGGGTTTTGAGGCTTCCAATATTCCTCAATTCAAATTTCATTTGAATTTAAACATGATGTAGCAACCAAGCTAGTCCAAGGCCAGGGTAAAGCTAGGGATGTGACAACTCACCCCCACTAAACAAGAATCTCGTCTCGAGATTCAAGCGTAGGGTAAGGTGAAGGAAAACGCAACTAGTATAATCTTCACGATCCAGGGTGCACTTCAATTGAACGTTGATTCATTCACCATCATTGTCTTGAAGTCTTGCCTTGAAAAATCCTGTCAACATGACATGGAGGGAAGAAGGAGACTCTAGAAGGGTCGATCTTCTCGAAGGTCGAACAACTCACGGAATGAGACATAGGACCATCTCTCGGTTGAGACACGAGATACACACCGAGAGGGGTGGAAAGAAACGGATGACGAAGGTTCACTAGGTGGACAACAATTTCACGCTTAAGAAGGTGGTAATCAATTGTCAACGTAGCGAGGAGTTGAGTTGCCATGATACCACAACGAGGCATCTTAGGGATGGTGACTCGTAGATATATCCCCTTAAGTGGCAAAAAGAATTACCTTTGATTCAAAGATCATTGAAACTCTTTATACCAGCCTAAGGCAATCACAAGCGATCATTTGGAGGGGGTCGGTAGAATGGCATACTCAGACTTGGATGATGTGGATTACCTTGTTGAAGACAACGTAATGGATGAATTTGCTTACCACCGGAAATGGAAGAGACCCATGGTAGAATGGCACATTGGCGGTGCAAGCTAGGAACAAAATGCAAATGCTGGGAATGATTCTGGTAACTGGGGAAGAACCCAACAACAGAGAGTGATTTCACTGTCTGAAGAGGTCATAGCATTGCCGAGGAAACTGAGAGGAATCCCAGTTAGTGCCGATGATAACACGTAGCACTTGTGCGTGCTCTCAAGAACTTGAGCATTTCCACATTCGTCAAGGTTTTACCAACATCCGTGTCAAGGGTCCGGTAACACAACTTACTACCATGATGAACGGTGATGGAGGATGCAGATGCAAAGAAAGATAACACTTTCTCAGATTTCACCTTAGCGAGGCCAAGGAAACAAAATCTGGATGATCGACCGAGAGACATTTAGCACTCCGCTTCTAATGTTCTCCTTGATGTGCTAGTGTATCCCATTCATAGATATGGTTTGATAACTAGAACATCAAGTAAAAGGTCGTACTTCGGGAGCAATAGAATCCATAAGGAACAGTTACGGAGGTAAATCCTATGAAGTCCTTATGGGGAGGTGGCCAACTTCTTCAATCAAGATACTACAATAATAGGTCTTTCGGCTGGGTGGTGCTGGCCACGACATCCACTTTACCAGTTATCGAGGAACCAATATTATAGTTCTTGGGGAAATGTTCCAACCATCATATCTGCCTGAGATTCAGATCTGGTTGGTGTCAGAATATTCCAGACCCATCGAGTCTAGGAAGAAAAATGAAAGTTTGCAACACAAATCGACGAGATGACGTTGCGGGATTCTCGGAAGATGAACTACGATAGCAAGCTCCAAAACATGAGCTGGTTCTGCTACAAACATGTGAACACGTTGTCCCAGACAAGCATGCCCACATGGTAGTCTTACAATAAAACACTACCGAGTTCTGGTTGGGAACCATCAGCGAGGATATCGAAGTTCTTTCATAAGTCCGAATTAGCTCTTATGAAGATACTCCTTCTCCTTGAACAAATCAGTCAGCGGCTTGGTGTGCTAGGATACACATATGGAATGAAGGTTGCAAGTCTCCAGACCACAGAATACTTCGCACGTGTGCATGACTGACTTGCGATGATTCCAGAGGAAGCAACATTGACTTTCTCGAGTCCACGGCGGCAACTTGCATCAAATGCACATGAACTAGAGGAAGTCACTTCTTACATCCGAACATATGCTTCATGAGCTAGCATGAACAAATGCTTTCAAAAGTTTCCAACACTAGCTTAATGTTCAGCAAAATTATGAAGAAGACAAGGATGTTGTCGATGGGCACAACAACAATTCATCTGGGTTTCCTTTTAAAAGGAATTCCATAGTTAAGTGAACAAGTGATAGCATTAGTCAGACCCAAAAGATATAATGGTGTATGCTCGAGGGATCAACCACGAGTAAGACAACATTACGAATATCGTTGGTTCTGGTCTGATTGGATGATAGCCCATACTCAATCAAAGGTTTGGGTAAGATAATAGATCCAACAATTGTTCACAAGGACCAATTGATGAAGATATCATCTTTCTTCAACACACACACACACACACAAAGATATCCCTTAACATGAACTAAGTCGGACAAGCTTTTATCTTCCAACTCTCCAAGTTGTTGTTTAGCTTATCCAACTAGCTCAGGGTATCCAACACGGATTCTTGGAGAAGGGGTGGTTTACAGGAATAAACCAACTTGATCACGAACTCAACATAGCGGTCAGGTGACAACCTGGTAATACTTCTGAGAAGATATTCAGAAAATCACGAACCACCGGTATGTTACTAAGCTCGAGAACAATCTTGCTTTTCAGGGCAAGACGATATGATCAATAGAGCAAGGATTTTAAATAATCCTAACTCATCGATCGAGGAGTGAACCAGGAGAATGGACTAGGTAGCATGATCAACCTTAGAATGATGATTCAAAACCAACACGCTAAGAATGAAATTATTGTCCTTTAACTACCCAGCAACGAGGTTGCTAGGCGTATTGATTTCACACATCACGATTCACTTGTCGACATTCCGGTTATAACCACACGGAACCGAGGAATGAGTAATGATGGTGAGAAGTATCACTACGTCAAGAATTCACAAGAGCCGGTGCAATCCTCATGAAAATCCTGACATAAAGACGGTAATACTTCAGGGTAGAACAGAAGCAAAAGCTGGACTGGCATTTTGATCTACGGAGCACAATTGCTTTGACCCAATCCTAGATATGGAAGAGGTACTGGAGTTTGTTTCTCCTAGTCATTCTGCGATAGAATGGCTTGACGGACCACAAGAGTAATAGGCATCGATAAACGAACGCACGCATACTCTTGACTATCAATTGATAGACGAAGGTCAGTAGACAACTAAAGAGGGACAACTCAAAGGAACACACGATTTTCTGAGTTGTGGATGCATGGTTTGGCATGTCGAACGAATTCAACATTTCTTCCAGATAACCCATGCAGAGAGGTAGGACTGGCAGAGTCACGATTTATGAATGGAGAACTCCTCAAGAGTACTCTAATTGTGATTTTTTTTGATCCAATAAACATCTGCCATAATGGTTCATGGTAGTTGGAAGAAGAAGATACCACGGACTTCAAGGACTATCGCAAAGGTTACTAATATCCTAAAGGCACTAGCAATTACTATCCACATGAAGTAGGTAGAGTGAATCTCGGGTTCAGAACCCAGGAGTAGAATACATACTACTAAGTAGCATCACGGGATGCTTCCGAGAATAAAGGCCAGAATCTTCACACTAGGACACAAATCATGGCTAGACCACTAGATGATCCCCTAAGCACTTAGGGTCATAATAATAATTCCAACATATATGTCGAGGCAATAATTACCTCAACACACCGATTAGTGTGGTTAATCTGGCCCATGGGAACATCGGAAACAGAAGGAAGGGATTTGCAAATGCATCGGACTATTTAGAAACCTGGGATGACTCGGACAGCATAACGGCTATAATTGCTCAAAAAGATTTGAGACAATCACCAAAAATGGTGGCATAACCACTCAGAAGCACAATATCAAGGTTCCGAGATCAACAATTAACATACGGAAGTAGTAAGAACTGAACTGAGACTTAAATCCAACAATCTTATAAGTCTACTGATTAGTAACACGTGATCCTAATAGAAAGAAGAGATAGCCTAGTTCTTAATCCCCGCAGGAAAGATAAGATAACTCAGATCAGAAGGGCATGAGGTATAAGGAGTAAAAAGAGCCTTACGTTCCATCCCACAATCAATTCCCTTATATAACTAAAGAATTTCTAGACTCAACTTCGACCAGTTTGGCTTGGTAATCCTACAGGCAGTCAAGCTCTGATACCAACGCTGTCAGGACCCCGACTCAATGTCACATCGATCTAGCATGTAACACCTCATATCACTTTGTGGCCTCACGCACGGTATTCCCACAGGTGTCGCCTTACCTTGGCCCGGGACCGTTTGCGCCTTTTGGCACACGTATATGACGGTGTCGCTAGCATCCATATGATAAGGAGCCCGGGCTGACATGGCTAGTCGTAAACCCAAAGTGGCACAGACTTACAGGGACAGGCATCCATGACCCAGCATCGAACGTGTCGGTCATCAGCGAGTGAATCCAGGCTGTAGCACTGGGCTAGCAGGACTCCGGTGAACCGGGCTGTAGCGGGCTAACAGGACTCCGGTATTCATCGCGTGACATTTCCCCGAAGGGACAGACACAGGAACGAAGAAGGACACATGCCGGCCAGCCTAAGTGTTCCGGAGCAGTAGCGAGCTACCATGGCTCGGTGGAAACCCTAGGAGACATTTCCCGGTAAGAGAGGCTACTAAAGATAAACAACTAGATGGTCAGATCCCACACATACCAAGCATTTCAATAGCATACACACAATATGCTCGATATGTGCAAATACAACATGGCATCACAACATGACTCTACGACTCAAGTAATTTATTCAAATAGGCTCCGAGGAGCGAGATATTACAATCATGGGTCTCATGACCCAACAATCAGAGCATACAAGTCAAAGCACATGCGGAAGCTTAACATGTCTGAGTACAGACAACTATAAATGAAAAAGGCTGAGAAGCCTGACTATCTACCAGATACTGCCGAGGGCACAAGATCGTAGCTGAGGTAACAAGCTAAACGTCGAAGTCCACGTGGAACTACTAGTGAGACCGAAGTCTCTCTGCAAAAACATAAAATAGGCAAACGTGAGTACAAATGTACCCAGCAAGACTTACATCAGAACTATCTACATATGCATCGTTATCAACAAAGGGGATGGTGGGGTTTAACTGCAGCAAGCCAGCTTTGACTCGGTGGCTATCCTGAACTACGACTGCAAGCGACTCTTTTGAGGTGGCGCACACGAGTCCACATATTCACCATATCGATACACCACTATGGATCCGCTCCCGTCTCCCTACGAGAACGCCATCCATAGCACTCACGCTTATCTTGCGTATTTTAGAGTATCCACTTTCACTTGTCTATGAACTGATATAAGCAACCCAGAAGTCCTTTACCGCGGACACGGCTATTCGAATAGATGATGTTAACCCTGCAGGGGTGTACTTCTTCATACATGTTTCCACCACTTAGCGTCTGCACACGACATGTGCTCGGCAGACTTCAAGCGAAAGCCGACGTGGGTGTAGACCACGACCTACCTAAACACTCAAGTCTCTAGTCCAGGTTTATCGCCTATTCGGGTTCCATCCATGAGGAGATCCGGCCGGAGTTTCGCTCACAGCCCCAAACGATGTGAACAGGGTTCCGTGACACCAAACGGGCGCCCGGTTTACCCGGCCACGTGCCTACCGCATCACAGCCCACCCCTACGGTCAGCGCTGTCCACGGCCTCCAGCAAGCTACAAACACCAGAAACTACTTGCAACTCCTGGACAGAGGACTAGGGTGAATAAGAAGTCGAGCGGGGTCATATTTCAGGGCCCAATGTATGGTAGTAGCTGAATCATGGATCACAAACACAGAACTCAGTTCCTGAGGACGGCTGCAATGAGACAACCCACCATGTACTCCTACATGGCCTCTCACCGCTACCTTTACCAAATCGTGTTCACACGCTTAGCTCACACACCGTAGGACATGTTCACACACCTCTGATTCATCCCCGATGAATCAGACCCAACTCAACTCTAAGCAGTAGCAGGCATGACAAACAAGCATGAATGAGTAGGCACAACAGGGCTCAAACAACTCCTACTCATGCTAGTGGGTTTCATCTATTTACTGTGGAATGACAGGTCATGCAGAGGATAAAGGGGTTCAGCTACCGCAGCAAGTAACAGATGAATCGGTGTTGTCCTAATGCAGTAAAAGAGAGCAGGAGCGAGAGAGTATGATTGTATCGGAATGAACAAGGGGGTTTTGCTTGCCTGGCACTTTTGAAGATAACATTGAGTCTTCATCAGTGTCAACGATCCCATCATCGGTATCACGTCTATCGAGAGGGGACAATACCGGCAACACAGAAGGAAACACAATCAATGCAATGCACAATATGATGCATGATCATGACATGGCAATATGAATGTGTTTTGGGCTAATGCAACTAAAACCAGATTAAATGAAGTTGGTTTGAATACAAGATTCAAATTCAAACTCCATATGTGATTATTTAAATGCCCTTTAATTGATTTGTGCTAAACAGCAGCTATAAGTTGTTCTAACATGCATGAAAATGGTACAGTTGGATTCCTTGAATTTTTCTGATAATTTTTCATATATAAATTATTTAATTTGGAGTTACGGTTAATTTTCTATGATTTTTAGAAGTTTTAGGCATTTTCTGGAATTTCCTGATTATTTTTAAATCCAGAAAATCATTTAATGCGTCAGCATGACATCACCTCGACGTCAGCAGGTCAACAGGGCGCCTCCAGGTCAAACCTGACGTGTGGGGGCCACACGTCAGTGACACAGGGTTGTTTAACCCACTGACAGGTGGGGCCGGGTCAAAGGCCACGTCAGCACGGTCAACTCCGACGTGTGGGGTCGGTCAAAGTGTGACGGGGCCAGGTCAAACTGACCTATGGGGCCCACAAAATTAGTACTAATCTAAACAGAGAGGTTAAACTAATTAATTAGGCACGGGGCCCACTTGGCAGTGGCTCTAGTGGGTGATTAGCGAGGTGTTTACGCCCTAATTAAGTGGCCACGTCGGCGAGTGACGCCGGCGACCACGGCGACGGCGGAACCTCGCCGGAGTAGCTCGGGTTGGCACTACAGGCTGCGGTTGGGCACCCTGAGGGCACCAGGAGGAAGCCCGTGCTCCCGCGCATCTAGGGGGAGCCACGAGAGGGCGTGGGGTGGCCGGAGTTGAGCGCGGTATCGACCCCGGCGGCGGCCGGAGCTCGGGGGTTCGCGGGACCGGCACTATGGTGCATGGGAGGAGGGGTTGGTGGGTGCTACGGGCTCCTGGGAGTGCTCTGAGTACGTCTGCGTGCTCGGTTTGGACGGAGGTGAACCAAAACGACGACGGCGACAAGTCCGGCGCCGGTGAGGTCTCGGTCTCGACGGAACTATGGCCTAGGGCTCGCAAACACGAGGGGAGAGAGAGGGGTTCTGCACAGAGGCTCACCGCGGAGCTGTAGGGAGGGTCAGTGGGCTCGGGGGCGCGCCGGAGTGGCCGAATTCGACGGAGAACGGCGCCGGGCTGGAGCTTGGGGATGATGACGATGGCGGCTGCTCGGGGCCCTTCCAGTCACGTGGCTCGGTGAGGGGGTTGGCGACGAGGTGCAGGAGCTCGGGAGCACGTCGGAGAGGGGAGGGGGTGGCCGTGGTCATGGCTACGGCGAGCGGCGCTCCCAGGTGCGTTCAGGGACCACAGGAAGAGAGGGAAAGAGAGAGCCAGGGGAGGGGGAGCGGTCCAGAGGGAGTGAGAAGGGCCAGGGGCTGCGTGGCGTTGCGGACGGAGTCCAGGGCGACGAGAGGAAGCAGGAGGTGGCCGAGGCAGCGTCGGCGCTCGCCACCGAGCTGCTTCGGTGCGAGGGGAGGAAGAAGACAAGGGGGAGGAGGTGGGCTGGGCCTGCGCAGGTGGGCTGCACAGTGTTGGGCTGTGGGTGGCTGCTAGGTAAGGTCCAGGTAATTTCTGTGTTATATTTTTCTGTTCTGTTTTGTTTTTATTTAATTCTTTTGCCACTGTTTTGAATTTAAAAATAATTCAAACAATGCCAAAAACTCCACTGAGTATTTTATATTGCTAGATGGACTTTTCCAAAAGCTTATAAAATATTTCAGGGATATTTGAAATTATATTCTAATTATATGAATATAATTCAAATTCAAATAGCTAATGATTTAAATTCAAAGTCCCAAAAATAAATCCTTAAAAATGTTCAATATTTTGGTTGGGACCAGAACCCTTACCAAAAATTATCAAACATTTAAGAGGAGCATTTTGGAGCAATGAATGAGATTTCTAGGGTTTTTGCCCCTCTTTTATTTAGGGTTTTGAGGCTTCCAATATTCCTCAATTCAAATTTCATTTGAATTTAAACATGATGCAGCAACCAAGCTAGTCCAAGGCCAGGGTAAAGCTAGGGATGTGACAATGAAGATGTTCACCGATGTTGACTAGTCCGTCTCACGTGATGATCGGACACAGACTAGTTGACTCGGATCATGTTTCACTTAGATGACTAGAGGGATGTCTATCTGAGTGGGAGTTCATTAAATGAACTCAATTATCATGAACATAGTCTAAATTGTCTTTGCAAATATGTTGTAGATGAATAGCTCACGTTGTAGCTCCCTGTTTCAATACGTTCCTAGAGAAAGATTAAGTTGAAAGATATTGTAAGCAATGATGCGGACTAGGTCCGTAGTCCGAGGAATGTCCTCGCTGCTACACAGAAGGCTTACGTCTTTGATGCACCACTCGATGTGCAAACCCCTACAACGTCGTCTATGGATGTTGTGAACACCTGACAGACACATTATGATGACTACCTGATAGTTTAGTGCACCATACTTTACGGCTTAGAATCGGGATTCCAATGACGTTTTGAATGCCATAGAACATACGAGATGTTCCAAGAGCTGAAATTGGGATTTCAGGCTCATGCCCGTGTTGAGAGGTATGAGACCTCTGACAAGTTCTTTTGCCAACAAGATGGAGGAGAATAGCTCAGCTAGTGAGCATGTGCTCAGAATGTCCGGGTGCTACAATCACTTAAATCAAGTGGGAGTTAAACTTCCAGATAAGATAGTGATTAATAGAGTTCTCTAGACACTATCACTAAGCTACTAGATCTTCGTGATGAACTATGACATTCAAGGGATGGAGTTGATTCCAGAGCTGTTCGCGGTGCTTAAGACCGCAAAAGGTAGAAATCAAGAAGGAGCATCAAGTGTTGATGGTTTAACAAGACCACTGGTTTCAAGAAGGGCAAGGGCTAGAAGGGAAACTTCATGGATGGCAAATCAGTTGCCGCTCCAGTGAAGGAACCCAAGGTTGAACCCAAATCCGAGACTAAGTGCTTCTATTGTAAGGGAAAGGTCACTGGTAGCGGAATTACCCTAAATGCATGGTATATAAGAAGACTGGCAACTTCAACAAAGTATATACGTGTTATTAATGTGTACCTCACTAGTACTCCTGGTAGCACCTGGGTATTGGATACCGGTTCAGTTGCTATTACTAGTGACTTGAAGCAAAAGCTACGGACTAAACGGAGACTGGCTAAGGGCAAGGTGACGATGTGTGTTGGAAGTGTTTCCAAAGTGGATGAGATCACCATCGCACGCTCCATCTATCTTCGGGATTAGTATTGAACCTAGATAAATGTTATCAGGTGTCTACGTTGAGCATGAGTATGATTAGATCATGTTCATTGCAATACGGTCATTCATTTAAGTTAGAGAATAAAGGTTATTCTGTTTACATGAATGATACCTTTCATGGTCATGCACCCTATGTGAATGGTTCATTGAATCTCGGTCGTGGTAATACACATGTTCACGCCAAAAGATGTAGAGTTAATAATGATAGTACCACTTTCTCGTGGCACCGCCGCTTAAGTCATATTGGCGTAAGATGCATGAAGAAACTCCATGTCGATGGATGTTTGGAGTCACTTGATTTTGAATCGCTTGACACATGCGAGCCATGCCTCATGGGCAGGATGACTAAGACCCCGTTTTCAGGTACAATGAAACGGGCAAGTGACTTGTTGGAAATCATACATGCTGATGCGTGTGATCCAATGAGAATTTAAGCGTGCGGTGGATATCGCTATATTCTCATCTTCACTGACGATTTGAGTAGGTATAGGTATATTTACTTAATGAAGCACAAGTCTGAAATGTTTGAAAAGTTCAAGCGATTTCAGAGTGAAGTTAAGAACCATCATAACAAGAAGATCAAATTCCTACGATCTGATCAATGAGAATATCTGAGTTATGAGTTTGGCAAACACTTAAGACATTGCGGAATTGTTTCACAATTGAAGCCACCTGGAACACCACTGGGTTATGGTGTGTCCGGACGTCGTAATCGAACCTTATGAGATATGGTGCGATCGATGATGTCTCTTATCAATCTACCGTTTTTATTTTGAGGTTATGCATTAGAGACTGCTGCATTCACTTTAGATAGGACACCATCTAAGTCCGTTGAGACGATGTCGTATGAACATTGGTTTGGCAAGAAACCAAAGTTGTCGTTTCTTAATGTTTGGGGCTGCGGTGCTTAAGGCTTCAGCCGGAGAAGCTCGAACCCAAAGCGGACAAACACATCTTCATAGGATACCCAAAGGTGATAGTTGGGTATACCTTCTATCTCAGGTCCGAGGGCAAATTGTTTGTCGCTAAGAACGGGTCCTTTCTCGAGAAGGAGTTTCTCTCGAAAGAATTGAGTGGGAGGAAGATAGAACTTGATAAGGTTGTCGAACCTTTATTTCAACCAGAGAGTGATGCAACACAAAAAGATGTTTTTTGTGGAGCCTACATCTGTTGAATAAGAAGTTAGTGATAGTGATCATGAAGGTTCAGATCAAGTTGCTATCGAACCCCGTAAGTCGACAAGGATATGTACTACTCCTGAGTGGTACGGTAATCCTGTCTTGGATATCATGTTGTTAGACAACAATGAACCTACGATCTATGAAGAAGCTATGGTGGGCCCGTATTCTGACAAATGGTTAGAAGCCATGAAATCCGAGATAGGATCCATATATCAGAACAAAGTATGGACTTTGGTGGACTTGCCCGATGATCGGCAAGCCATTGAGATAAATGGATCTTTAAGAAGAAGATGGACGTGGGCGGTAATGTTACCATCTATGAAGCTTGACTTGTGGGAAAGAATCTTTTCACAAGTTCAAGGAGTTGACTACGATGAGAATTTCTCACCCATAGCGATGCTTAAGTCCGTCGGAATCATGTTAGCATTAGCTGTATTTTTCGATTATGAAATCTTACAGATGGATGTCAAAACAAGTTTTCTTACCAGTTTTCGTAAGAAAAGTTGTATGTGATACAACAAAAGGTTTTGACGGTCCTAAGAATGCTAAAAGGTATGCTAGCTCCAGCAATCCTTCTATGGACTAGAGCAGGCATCTCGGAATCGGAATATATGTTCTGATGGAGTGATCAAAGCTTTTAGGTTTATACAATGTTTGCTAGAAACTTGTATTTACAAGAAAGTGAGTGGGAGGACTACAACATTTCTGATAAGTATATGTGGATGACATATTGTTGATTCGAAATGATGTAGAATTTCTGAAAAGCATAAACAGTTGTTTGAAGAGTGATTTTCAAAGGAAGACCTGGATAAAGCTGCTTACATATTGGCATCAAGATCTATAGAGATAGATCAAAACGCCTGATGATACTTTCAAAGAACGCACACCTTGACATGTTTTTGAAGGAGTTCAAAATAGATCAGTCAAAGAAGGGGTTCTTACCTGAGTTGTAAAGTGTGAAGTTGAGTAAGACTCAAAGCTTGACCACGGCAGAAGAAAGAGGAAGAACGAAGGTCGTCCCCTATGCTCTTTTCATAGGCTCTATACGATATGCCATGCTGAGTACCGCACCTGATGTGTGCCTTACCACATGTCTGGCAAGAGGGTACAAAGGTGATCTAGGACTGGATCACCAGATAGCTGTCAAAATTATCCTTAGAGGAATAAGGAAATGTTTCTCAGTTATGGAGATGATAAAGAGTTCGACATAAAGAGTTACGTCGATGCAAGCTTAACACCTATCCGGATATCTCTGAGTAGAGATACTGGATACGTACAATGGAGCAACAATTTGGAATAGCTCCAAGTGGAATGTGGTAGCAGCATCTACGATATAAAGTTTTGCGAAATACACAGGGATCTGAATATGGCAAGACCCGTTGACTACAACCTCTCTCACAAGCATAACATGATCAAACCCAGAACTATTTGAGTGTTTATCACATAGTGATGTGAACTAGATCATTGAGTCTAGTAGACTCTTGGATGTTGGTCACATGGCGATGTGACCTGTAAGTGTTAATCACATGGCGATGTGAACTAGATTATTAACTCTAGTGCAAGTGGCAGACTGTTGGAAATATGCCCTAGAGGCAATAATAAATTGGTTATTATTATATTTCCTTGTTCATGATAATCGTTTATTATCCATGCTAGAATTGTATTGATAGGAAACTCAGATACATGTGTGGATACATAGACAACACCATGTCCCTAGTAAGCCTCTAGTTGACTAGCTCGTTGATCAATAGATGGTTACGGTTTCCTGACCATGGACATTGGATGTCGTTGATAACGGGATCACATCATTAGGAGAATGATGTGATGGACAAGACCCAATCCTAAGCCTAGCACAAGATCGTGTAGTTCGTTTGCTAAAGCTTTTCTAATGTCAAGTATCATTTCCTTAGACCATGAGATTGTGCAACTCCCGGATACCGTAGGAGTGCTTTGGGTGTGCCAAATGTCACAACGTAACTGGGTGGCTATAAAGGTACACTACAGGTATCTCCGAAAGTGTCTGTTGGGTTGGCACGAATCAAGACTGGGATTTGTCACTCCCTGTAAACGGAGAGGTATCTCTGGGCCCGCACGGTAGGAAATCATCATAGTGTGCACAATGTGATCAAGGAGTTGATCACGGGATGATGTGTTACAGAACGAGTAAAGATACTTGCCGGTAACGAGATTGAACAAGGTATCGGGATACCGACGATCGAATCTCGGGCAAGTATCGTACCGATAGACAAAGGGAATTGTATACGGGATTGATTGAATCCTCGACATCGTGGTTCATCCGATGAGATCATCGTGGAACATGTGGGAGCCAACATGGGTATCCAGATCCCGCTGTTGGTTATTGGCCGGAGAGTTGTCTCGGCCATGTCTGCATGACTCCCGAACCCGTAGGGTCTACACACTTAAGGTTCGATGACGCTAGGGTTACAGGGAATAGATATACGTGGTTACCGAATGTTGTTCGGAGTCCCGGATGAGATCCCGGACGTCACGAGGAGTTCCGGAATGGTCCGGAGGTAAAGATTTATATATGGGAAGTCCTGTTTTGGTCGCCGGAAAAGTTTCGGATTTTATCGGTAATGTACCGGGACCACCGGGAGGGTCCCGGTGGTCCACCAATTGGGGCCACCAGCCCCGAAGAGCTGCATGGGCCAAGTGTGGGAGGGGACCAGCCCCAGGTGGGCTGGTCTGCCCCCCACCAAGGCCCAAGGCGCAAGGGAGAGTGGAAGGGGGCAAACCATAGGCTCAGATGGGCCTAAGGCCCACCTAGTGGTACGCCCCCCTCTCTCCCCCCTTGGCCGCCCCCCTAGATGGGATCTAGGGCTGGCCGCCACCCCTAGGGGTGGAAACCTAGGTGGGGGCGCAGCCCCTCCCCCCTATATATACTTGAGGTTTTGGGCCGCCATAGACACGATTCAATCTCCCTGTTGGCGCAGCCCTACCCCTCTCCCTCCTCGTCTCTCGTAGTGCTTGGGGAAGCCTTGCTGGAGTCCCGCGCTCCTCCACCACCACCACACCGTCGTGCTGCTACTGGATGGAGTCTTTCCCAACCTCTCCTTCTCCCCTTGCTGGATCAAGGCGTAGGAGACGTCACCGGGCTGTACGTGTGTTGAACACGGAGGTGCCGTCCGTTCGGCACTAGGATCATCGGTGATTTGGATCACGACGGGTACGACTCCATCAACCCCGTCCACTTGAATGCTTCCGCTGAGCGATCTACAAGGGTATGTAGATGCACTCTCCTTCCCCTCGTTGCTAGATTACTCCATAGATTGATCTTGGTGATGCATAGAAAATTTTGAATTTCTGCTACGTTCCCCAACAGTGGTTTCAGAGCTAGGTCTATGCGTAGTTTCTATGCACGAGTAGAACACAAAGCAGTTGTGGGCGTCGATATTGTCAATTTACTTGCCGTTGCTAGTCTTATCTTGATTCGGCGGCATCGTGGGATGAAGCGACCCGGACCGACCTTACACGTACTCTTACGTGAGACTGGTTCCACCGACTGACATGCACTAGTTGCATAAGGTGGCTAGCGGGTGTCTGTCTCTCCCACTTTAGTCAGATCAGATTCGATGAAAAGGGTCCTTATGAAGGGTAAATAGAAATTGGCATATCACGTTGTGGTTTTCGCGTAGGTAAGAAATGTTCTTGCTAGAAACCTATAGCAGCCACGTAAAAACTTGCAACAACAATTAGAGGACGTCTAACTTGTTTTTGTAGCAAGTGTTTTGTGATGTGATATGGCCAAAGGATGTGATGAATGATATATGTGATGTATGAGATGATCATGTTCTTGTAATAGGAATCACGACTTGCATGTCGATGAGTATGACAACCGGCAGGAGCCATAGGAGTTGTCTTTATTTATTTATGACCTGCGTGTCAACATAAACGTCATGTAATTACTTTAGTTTATTGCTAAAGCGTTAGCCATAGTAGTAGAAGTAATAGATGACGTGACAACTTCAAGAAGACACGATGATGGAGATCATGAGGATGGAGATCATGGTGTCTTGCCGGTGACAACAATAATCATGGAGCCCCGAAGATGGAGATCAAAAGGAGCAAAATGATATTGGCCATATCATGTCACTATTTGATTGCATGTGATGTTTATCATGTTTTACATCTTATTTGCTTAGAACCATGGTAGCTTAAATAAGATGATCCCTCACTAAAATTTCAAGAAAAGTGTCCCCCCTAACTGTGCACCGCTGCGAAGGTTCATCGTTTCGAAGCACCACGTGATGATTGGGTGTGATAGATTCTAACGTTCGAATACAACGGGTGTTGACGAGCCTAGCATGTACAGACATGGCCTCGGAACACATGCGAAACACTTAGGTTGACTTGACGAGCCTAGCATGTACAAACATGGCCTCGGAACACGGAAGACCGAAAGGTCGAGCATGAGTCATATAGAAGATACGATCAACATGAAGATGTTCACCGATGTTGACTAGTCCGTCTCACGTGATGATCGGACACAGCCTAGTTGACTCGGATCATGTTTCACTTAGATGACTAGAGGGATGTCTATCTGAGTGGGAGTTCATTAAATGAACTCAATTATCATGAACATAGTCTAAATTGTCTTTGCAAATATGTTGTAGATGAATAGCTCACGTTGTAGCTCCCTGTTTCAATACGTTCCTAGAGAAAGATTAAGTTGAAAGATATTGTAAGCAATGATGCGGACTAGGTCCGTAGTCCGAGGAATGTCCCCGCTGCTACACAGAAGGCTTACGTCTTTGATGCACCACTCGATGTGCAAACCCCTACAATGTCGTCTGTGGATGTTGTGAACACCTGACAGACACATTATGATGACTACCTGATAGTTTAGTGCACCATACTTTACGGCTTAGAATCGGGATTCCAATGACGTTTTGAATGCCATAGAACATATGAGATGTTCCAAGAGCTGAAATTGGGATTTCAGGCTCATGCCCGTGTTGAGAGGTATGAGACCTCTGACAAGTTCTTTTGCCAACAAGATGGAGGAGAATAGCTCAGCTAGTGAGCATGTGCTCAGAATGTCCGGGTGCTACAATCACTTAAATCAAGTGGGAGTTAAACTTCCAGATAAGATAGTGATTGATAGAGTTCTCTAGACACTATCACTAAGCTACTAGATCTTCGTGATGAACTATGACATGCAAGGGATGGAGTTGATCCCAGAGCTGTTCGCGGTGCTTAAGACCGCAAAAGGTAGAAATCAAGAAGGAGCATCAAGTGTTGATGGTTTAACAAGACCACTGGTTTCAAGAAGGGCAAGGGCTAGAAGGGAAACTTCATGGATGGCAAATCAGTTGCCGCTCCAGTGAAGGAACCCAAGGTTGAACCCAAATCCGAGACTAAGTGCTTCTATTGTAAGGGAAAGGTCACTGGTAGCGGAATGACCCTAAATGCATGGTATATAAGAAAACTGGCAACTTCAACAAAGTATATACGTGTTATTAATGTGTACCTCGCTTGTACTCCTGGTAGCACCTGGGTATTGGATACCGGTTCAGTTGCTATTACTGGTGACTTGAAGCAAAAGCTACGGACTAAACAGAGACTGGCTAAGGGCAAGGTGACGATGTGTGTTGGAAGTGTTTCCAAAGTTGATGAGATCACCATCGCACGCTCCATCTACCTTCGGGATTAGTATTGAACCTAGATAAATGTTATCAGGTGTCTACGTTGAGCATGAGTATGATTAGATCATGTTCATTGCAATACGGTCATTCATTTAAGTTAGAGAATAATGGTTATTCTGTTTACATGAATGATACCTTTCATGGTCATGCACCCTATGTGAATGGTTCATTGAATCTTGGTCGTGGTAATACACATGTTCACGCCAAAAGATGTAGAGTTAATAATGATAGTACCACTTTCTCGTGGCACTGCCGCTTAAGTTATATTGGCGTAAGATGCATGAAGAAACTCCATGTCGATGGATGTTTGGAGTCACTTGATTTTGAATCGCTTGACACATGCGAGCCATGCCTCATGGGCAGGATGACTAAGACCCCGTTTTCAGGTACAATGAAACGGGCAAGTGACTTGTTGGAAATCATACATGCTGATGCGTGTGATCCAATGAGAATTTAAGCGTGCAGTGGATATCGCTATTTTCTCATCTTCACTGACGATTTGAGTAGGTATAGGTATATTTACTTAATGAAGCACAAGTCTGAAATGTTTGAAAAGTTCAAGCGATTTCAGAGTGAAGTTAAGAATCATCATAACAAGAAGATCAAATTCCTACGATCTGATCAATGAGAATATCTGAGTTATGAGTTTGGCAAACACTTAAGACATTGTGGAATTGTTTCACAATTGAAGCCACCTGGAACACCACTAGGTTATGGTGTGTCCGGATGTCGTAATCGAACCTTATGAGATATGGTGCGATCGATGATGTCTCTTTTCAATCTACCGTTTTCATTTTGAGGTTATGCGTTAGAGACAGCTGCATTCACTTTAGATAGGACACCATCTAAGTCCGTTGAGACGACGTCGTATGAACATTGGTTTGGCAAGAAACCAAAGTTGTCGTTTCTTAATGTTTGGGGCTGCGGTGCTTAAGGCTTCAGCCGGAGAAGCTCGAACCCAAAGCGGACAAACACATCTTCATAGGATACCCAAAGGTGATAGTTGGGTATACCTTCTATCTCAGGTCCGAGGGCAAATTGTTTGTCGCTAAGAACAGGTCCTTTCTCGAGAAGGAGTTTCTCTCGAAAGAATTGAGTGGGAGGAAGATAGAACTTGATAAGGTTGTCGAACCTTTATTTCAACCAGAGAGTGATGCAACACAGAAAGATGTTTTCTGTGGAGCCTACATCTATTGAATAAGAAGTTAATGATAGTGATCATGAAGCTTCGGATCAAGTTGCTATCGAACCCCGTAGGTCGACAAGGATATGTACTACTCCTGAGTGGTACGGTAATCCTGTCTTGGATATCATGTTGTTAGACAATAATGAACCTACGATCTATGAAGAAGCGATGGTGGGCCCGTATTCCGACAAATGGTTAGAAGCCATGAAATCCGAGATAGGATCCATATATCAGAACAAAGTATGGACTTTGGTGGACTTGCCCGATGATCGGCAAGCCATTGAGATAAATGGATCGTTAAGAAGAAGACGGACGTGGGCGGTAATGTTACCGTCTATGAAGCTCGACTTGTGGGAAAGAATCTTTTCACAAGTTCAAGGAGTTGACTATGATGAGAATTTCTCACCCATAGCGATGCTTAAGTCCGTCGGAATCATGTTAGCATTAGCTGTATTTTTCGATTATGAAATCTTACAGATGGATGTCAAAACAAGTTTTCTTACCAGTTTTCGTAAGAAAAGTTGTATGTGATACAATAAAAGGTTTTGACGATCCTAAGAATGCTAAAAGGTATGCTAGCTCTAGCAATCCTTCTATGGACTAGAGCAGGCATCTCAGAATCGGAATATATGTTTTGATGGAGTGATCAAAGCTTTTAGGTTTATACAATGTTTGCTAGAAACTTGTATTTACAAGAAAGTGAGTGGGAGCACTACAACATTTCTTATAAGTATATGTGGATGACATATTGTTGATTCGAAATGATGTAGAATTTCTGAAAAGCATAAATAGTTGTTTGAAGAGTGATTTTCAAAGGAAGACCTGGATAAAGCTGCTTACATATTGGGCATCAAGATCTATAGAGATAGATCAAAACGCCTGATGATACTTTCAAAGAATGCACACCTTGACATGTTTTTGAAGGAGTTCAAAATAGATCAGTCAAAGTAGGGGTTCTTACCTGAGTTGTAAAGTGTGAAGTTGAGCAAGACTCAAAGCTTGACCACGGCAGAAGAAAGAGGAAGAACAAAGGTCGCCCCCTATGCTCTTGTCATGGGCTCTATACGGTATGCCATGCTGAGTACCGCTCCTGATGTGTGCCTTGCCACATGTCTGGCAAGAGCGTACAAAGGTGATCTAGGACTGGATCACCAGATAGCGGTCAAAATTATCCTTAGAGGAATAAGGAAATGTTTCTCGGTTATGGAGGTGATAAAGAGTTCGACATAAAGAGTTACGTCGATGCAAGCTTAACACCTATCCGGATAGCTCTGAGTAGAGATACCAGATATGTACAATGGAGCAACAATTTGGAATAGCTCCAAGTGGAACGTGGTAGCAGCATCTATGATATAAAGTTTTGCAAAATACATAGGGATCTGAATATGGCAAGACCCGTTGACTACAACCTCTCTCACAAGCATAACATGATCAAACCCAGAACTGTTTGAGTGTTTATCACATAGTGATGTGAACTAGATCATTGAGTCTAGTAGACTCTTGGATGTTGGTCACATGGCGATGTGACCTGTGAGTGTTAATCACATGGCGATGTGAACTAGATTATTGACTCTAGTGCAAGTGGGAGACTGTTGGAAATATGCCCTAGAGGCAATAATAAATTGGTTATTATTATATTTCCTTGTTCATGATACTCGTTTATTATTCATGCTAGAATTGTATTGATAGGAAACTCAGATACATGTGTGGATACATAGACAACACCATGTCCCTAGTAAGCCTCTAGTTGACTAGCTCGTTGATCAATAGATGGTTACGGTTTCCTGACCATGGACATTGGATGTCGTTGATAACGGGATCACATCATTAGGAGAATGATGTGATGGACAAGACCCAATCCTAAGCCTAGCACAAGATCGTGTAGTTCGTTTGCTAAAGCTTTTCTAATGTCAAGTATCATTGCCTTAGACCATGAGATTGTGCAACTCCCGGATACCGTAGGAGTGCTTTGGGTGTGCCAAACGTCACAACGTAACTGGGTGGCTATAAAGGTACACTACAGGTATCTTCGAAAGTGTCTGTTGGGTAGGCACGAATCGAGACTGGGATTTGTCACTCCGTGTAAACGGAGAGGCATCTCTGGGCCCACACGGTAGGACATCATCATAATGTGCACAATGTGATCAAGGAGTTGATCACGGGATGATGTGTTACAGAACGAGTAAAGAGACTTGCCGGTAACGAGATTGAATAAGGTATCGGGATACCGACGATCGAATCTCGGGCAAGTATCGTACCGATAGACAAAGGGAATTGTATACGGGATTGATTGAATCCCCGACATCGTGGTTCATCCGATGAGATCATCGTGGAACATGTGGGAGCCAACATGGGTATCCAGATCCCGCTGTTGGTTATTGGCCGGAGAGTTGTCTCGGCCATGTCTGCATGACTCCCGAACCCGTAGGGCCTACACACTTAATGTTCGATGACGCTAGGGTTATAGGGAATAGATATACATGGTTACCGAATCTTGTTCGGAGTCCCGGATGAGATCCCGGACGTCACGAGGAGTTCCGGAATGGTCCGGAGGTAAAGATTTATATATGGGAAGTCCTGTTTTGGTCGCCGGAAAAGTTTCGGGTTTTATCGGTAGTGTACCGGGACCACCGGGAGGGTCCCGGTGGTCCACCAAGTGGGGCCACCAGCCCCGGAGGGCTGCATGGGCCAAGTGTGGGAGGGGACCAGCCCCAGGTGGGCTGGTGCGCCCCCCACCAAGGCCCAAGGCGCAAGGGAGAGTGGAAGGGGGCAAACCCTAGGCTCAGATGGGCCTAAGGCCCACCTAGTGGTGCGCCCCCCTCTCTCCCCCCTTGGCCGCCCCCCTAGATGGGATCTAGGGCTGGCCGCCACCCCTAGGGGTGGAAACCTAGGTGGGGGCACAGCCCCTCCCCCCTATATATACTTGAGGTTTTGGGCTGCCATAGACACGATTCTATCTCCCTGTTGGCGCAGCCCTACCCCTCTCCCTGCTCGTCTCTCGTAGTGCTTGGCGAAGCCCTGCTGGAGTCCCGTGCTCCTCCACCACCACCACGCCATCGTGCTGCTGCTGGATGGAGTCTTCCCCAACCTCTCCTTCTCCCCTTGCTGGATCAAGGCGTAGGAGACGTCACCGGGCTGTACGTGTGTTGAACACGGAGGTGCCGTCCGTTGGGCACTAGGATCATCGGTGATTTGGATCACGACGAGTACGACTCCATCAACCCCGTTCACTTGAACGCTTCCGCTCAGCGATCTACAAGGGTATGTAGATGCACTCTCCTTCCCCTCGTTGCTAGATTACTCCATAGATTGATCTTGGTGATGCGTAGAAAATTTTGAATTTCTGCTACGTTCCCCAACAGTTTTACCTTAATGATCTTTAGTAGTTACGGATGTTTTCTAGAGTTCCAATCATAAGTGCATATGATCCAAGGAGAGAAAGTATGTTTGCTTATGCCACTCCCTCATATAAAATTACAATAATGACTATCGGTCTAGTTATCGATGTTGGGAATCATAGGATGCAATTTCAAAAAAATTCCTATGATCACGCAAGATCTATCTAGGAGATGCATAGCAACGAGAGGGGGAGAGTGTGCCCATGTACCCTCGTAGACCGAAAGTGGAAGCGTTAGCTTAACACAGTTGATGTAGTCGAACATCTTCGCGATCCAACAGATCAAGCACCGAACGCACGACACCTCCGAGTTCAGCACACATTCAACTCGATGACGTCCCTCGAACTCTTGATCCAGCAAAGTGTCGAGGGAGAGTTTCTTCAGCACGACGGCGTGGTCACAGTGATGGTGATGTTATTCACGCAGGGCTTTGATAACCCACAAGTATAGGGGATCGCAACAATTTTCGAGGGTAGAGTATTCAACCCAAATTTATTGATTCGACACAAGGGGAGCCAAAGAATATTCTCAAGTATTAGCAGCTGAGTTGTCAATTCAACCACACCTGGAAACTTAATATCTGTAGCAAAGTATTTAGTAGCAAAGTAATATGATAGTAGTGGTAGCGGTAGCAAAAGTAATATTTTTTGGTTTTATAGTGATTGTAACAGTAGCAACAGAAAAGTAAATAAATGAAGAACAATATGTGAAAAGCTCGTAGGCAATGGATCAGTGATGGATAATTATGTCGGATGCGATTCCTCATGCAATAGTTATAACATAGGGTGACACAGAACTAGCTCCAGTTCATCAATGTAATGTAGGCATGTATTCCGAATATAGTCATACGTGCTTATGGAAAAGAACTTGCATGACATCTTTTGTCCTACCCTCCCGTGGAAGCGGGGTGTTATTGGAAACTAAGGGATATTAAGGCCTCCTTTTAATAGAGTACCGGACCAAAGCATTAACACATAGAGAATACATGAACTCCTCAAACTACGGTCATCACCGGTAAGTATCCCGATTATTGTCACTTCGGGGTTAACGGATCATAACACATAATAGGTGACTATAGACTTGCAAGATAGGATCAAGAACTCACATATATTCATGAAAACATAATAGGTTCAGATCTGAAATCATGGCACTCGGGCCCTAGTGACAAGCATTAAGCATAGCAAAGTCATAGCAACATCAATCTCAGAACATAATGGATACTAGGGATCAAACCCTAACAAAACTAACTCGATTACATGATAAATCTCATCCAACCATCACCATCCAGTAAGCCTACGATGGAATTACTCACGCACGGTGGTGAACATCATGAAATTGGTGATGGAGGAAGGTTGATGATGACGATGCCGACGGATTCCCCTCTCCGGAGCCCAGAACGGACTCCAGATCAGCCTTCCCGAGAGAGATTAGGGCTTGGCGGCGGCTCCGTATCGTAAAACGCGATGAATCCTTCTCCATGATTTCTCTCTCCCTGAGCACGAATATATAGAGTTGGACTTGAGGTCGGAGGAACGTCAGGGGGCCCACGAGGCAGGGGGCGCGCCCAGGGGGGTAGGCGTGCCTCCCACCCTCGTGGACAGGGTGTGGCCCCCCTAGCCTTTATTCTTTCGCTAGTATTTTTTATATATTCCAAAAATAATCTCGGTTGATTTTCAGGTCATTCCAAGAACTTTTATTTCTGCACAAAAATTAACACCATGGCTATTCTGCTGAAAACAGCGTCAGTCCGGGTTAGTTCCATTGAAATCATGCAAGTTAGAGTCCAAAACAAGGGCAAAAGTGTTTGGAAAAGTAGATACAATGGAGACGTACCAGGCTTTGCCTAAGCACTACGACAATATGACTAGAGGAGTAAAGTGTGGAGGGGGGCACTGCACACGGCTAAGAGAACAATTGATGTGCTTTGGGGTGCCCCTGCCCCCGTTTATAAAGGAGGAGAGGGGAAGAGGCCGGCCCTAGTGGCGCGCCAAGTGGTGGTGGTGGGGGGGGGAACCGAGGTCGGCCTCTACCTTCCTTCTTTCGGAGGGGGAAAGGGGAAAGGAGAGGGAGAGGGAGAAGGAAAGGGGGGGGGGCAGCTCCCCCTCCCATTGTCCAATTCGGACTGCCCATGGGGGGGCACCCCTTGTGGGCTGCCCTCTCTCTCCCCTATGGCCCATGTTGGCCCATTACTTTCCTCGGGGGGTTCCGGTAACCCCTCGGTACTCCGATAAATATCCGGAACACTCTGAAACCATTCCGGTGTCTGAATACTATCGTCCAATATATCAATCTTTACCTCTCTACTATTTCAAGACTCCTCATCATGTTCGTGATCTCATCCGGGACTCCGAACAATCTTCGGTCACCAAAACACATAACTCATAATACAAATCGTCATCGAACGTTAAGCGTGCGGACCCTACGGGTTCCAGAACTATGTAGATATGACCGAGACACATCTCCGATCAATAACCAACAGCGGAACCTGGATGCTCATATTGTGTAACACCCCGGATATGACTTTCCCAATATGTATTCCAACTCTTGCCGTTTCCGGCCTTAAGTTATTTTATTTTCTCGGGTTCGGATTTTTGTCTCCGTGTGTTGTTGTCGTTGTCATGCATCTCATATCATGTCATCATGTGCATTGCATTTGCATACGTGTTCATCTCATGCATTCGAGCATTTTCCCCGTTGTCCGTTTTGCATTCCGCCACTTCGTTCTCCTCCGGTGGTCATTTCTACCTTTCTTTCGTGTGTGGGGATTAAACATTTCCGGATTGGACCGAGACTTGCCAAGCGGCCTTGGTTTACTACCGGTAGACCGCCTGTCAAGTTTCATATCATTTGGACTTCGTTTGATACTCCAACGGTTAACCGAGGGACCAAAAAGGCCTCATGTGTGTTGCAGCCCAACACCCCTCCAAGTTGGCCCAAAACCCACCTAAACCCTCTCCATCATCTAGAGCGTTTGATCACGATCGCGTGGCCGAAGACCACACCTCATTTGGACACTCCTAGCTCCCTCTATGCCTATATATACCTCCCCCTCTCCAAATTTCGGATCTCCCCGTCCAAAACCCTAAAAAATATCTCCTCCGCCGCCGCCGGACGTGTCCGGACGGAGCCGGACAACGTCCGCCCGCCACCGCCGCCCAACCACGTCCCGCCACGTGGCTCCCCATCACCCGCCGCCGCCGAGGCCGGCGCGGCCCAGCGCCGACCCCCGAGCCCGGTCGGTCGTCTTCCCGCGCCGTCCCACTCCTCCTTTGCCCGCGCCACCGCCTTCTCTGTTGCGCCACCGCGGCGCCATTGCCGGCCGGCCACGCCGACCGCTGCCTCCTCGCCGTCCTCCGCCGAGCTCCCTCCCCGACGCCGCTCCTCGCAAAGACGCGCTACCGCGTCGCGCCGCACTCCCCAGGAGCCCCTGGATCCGGTCCGCTCCCTCCCCGGCGCCGCCCCGCGACGAACGCCGGCCGCCGCAAGCTCCCTTCACCAGTGAACCTCGGATCCGCCGCCGCTACAGTGCTTTTCGCCAGACCTGGATCGGGAGCTACAGTAAACCCTAGATCCGGGGTTGATTTTTCCCTCTCTTTTATTTTTTTGCAATCTTCATCATGTCGTAACTCCGAATCCGTAACTCCGAATCTGTAACTCCGTTTTGGGCATATAGCATATCGAATTGTTCGTCTCAGAGAGCACATCATTTCATTCCATTGCATCATCTTCATTTGAGTTCATCTTGATGCCCGAAATGCTGTTAGAAGAGTGCTACTTGAGATAATTGTCAGATCTGTTGCTCCATTTAGATATTTGTCATTTTTGCCATGAGTAATGTGTGCATGATATGCCCCTGAGCTCTACATATGTTTTGTTAAGGGTTTTGCCATCTTTCCAGAGGTGCAACCCATGTATTTTTGTGATGTGTGTGATGACTAGCACAAGCTTGCAAAGTGAGGCACTTGGTAATGCTGATTTCAGGGACTTAGCATTTCCACTAAGTCCTTGAGCTGTTTATCTCATATGGCCATATGTTCATGTTGTTTCCTAGTGATCCGTGCCTCTTTTGAGGATGATCAGTAAGGATGATTTGTTAATCTTGTAGTGCTCTATACATCCATGTCTTTGTTTGCAATTATGGAGCACCCTAGCTTGAGTCAATCGAGCTCTACTTTTGTCATTTCGTGAATCTGGGCAGATTGTCTACTTGTTAGCGATTTTGCCGATGATGTTGTAGTTGATCCGTGCATGCTATGCTATTGTTCTTGCCATGTCTATCTTGTATTTTGTGATTCTTGATGGGTGTATGCTTAGTTTATCATGACATGCTCTGTAGTGAGTGCATCGAGCTCGCAAACATGCCTACTTGATATCTATTTTCAGCATGCTCCAGTTTTCACTAAGTCTGTGATCTGATTATGTTTTTGCCATGTTCACATGCTTGCAATTGTATTTTCTGATCCCTTTTGGCTCAAGGTCACTAAGGGACTTTTGTTAAGCTCTTTGAGTAGCTCCATGCAATGCTTTACTTTTCCATGTTCAGGTCTTGTAGCATATTGTTTTCATGCTCCGAAAAGTGCTATCTGATCTGAAGTTCCAGACAAGTGTTAATTTCACTAAGTCTGAAACCTGTTTACCAAATGCATTTTTGCCATGCTTGTTTGAACCTGTTAGTGGATGAATTGGCCGTAGCTCAGTGCTAGATTTTTGTTAAGCATCATGAATGCATCCCTGCCATGTATTTTTATGCCATGTTTGGGTGTTGTAGCATGTTCATCTCATTGCATTTAGATGGCTACTTGCTGTAAATCGCAGAACGTGGTCATATTTGAATTGCTTGCCATTTCCAAACCGTAACTCCGATTCCGGTGATCTTTATATCGTTTTCAAGCGATTTCATCTCATCTTTCCAGTGGCACACTTGGAATTCCAAGTTGAGGCCAGGTTCTTGCATCCCTTGTTAAATCTTGCATATGCATCCCGCATTGCATCCCGCATAGCATATCATCCTTGCACCATATTGTTTGAGTTTGCACGTGGTTGATTGTGTTTCGTTTGCTTGTTTGTCTTGTTTGGGTAGAGCCGGGAGACAAGTTCGCTAACGAGGAGCCCGTTGAGTTTGCTTTCGAGGATCCAGTCAACTCTGACAACATTGCAGGCAAGATGATCATACCCTCGAAATCACTACTATCTTTGCTTTGGTAGATGCTCGCTCTTTTGCTATGCCAATGCTACGATGCCTACCACTTGCTTTCAAGCCTCCCAAATTGCCATGTTCAGCCTCTAACCCACCATGTCCTAGCAAACCGTTGATTGGCTATGTTACCGCTTTGCTCAGCCCCTCTTATAGCGTTGCTAGTTGCAGGTGAAGATTGGAGACCGTTCCTTGTTGGAACATTATTTATTTTTTGGGATATCGTTATATTATCTTGTTATCTTAATGCATCTATATACTTGGTAAAGGGTGGAAGGCTCAGCCTCTCGCCTAGTGTTTTGTTCCACTCTTGCCGCCCCAGTTTCCGTCATATCGGTGTTATGTTCCCGGATTTTGCGTTCCTTACGCAGTTGGGTGATAATGGGAACCCCTTGATAGTTCGCCTTGATTAAAGCTTTTCCAGCAATGCCCAACCTTGGTTTTACCATTTGCCACCTAGCCTATTTTTCCCTTGGGTTTCCGGAGCCCGAGGGTCATCTTATTTAAACCCCCCCGGGCCAGTGCTCCTCTGAGTGTTGGTCCACCTGTCAGCTGCCGGTGGCCACCAGGGGTAACTCTGGGTTGGCCTACTCGTACCTAGGACAATATGAGTGTGCCCTAAGAAAGAGATATGTGCAGCTCCTATCGGGATTTGTCGGCACATTCGGGCGGTGTTGCTGGATTTGTTTTAACCTGTCGAAGTGTCTTGAAGAACCGAGGTACCGAGTCTGATTGGAACTTCTCGGGAGGAGGTCTATTCCTTCGTTGACCGCGAGAGCTTGTCATGGGCTAAGTTGGGACTCCCCTGCAGGGATTTGAAATTTCGAAAGCCGTGCCCGCGGTTATGGGCAGATGGGAATTTGTTAATGTTCGGTTGTAGATAACTTGAACCTTAACTTAATTAAAATGAATCAACAGTGTGAGTTACCGTGATGGTCTCTTCTCGGCGGAGTCCGGGAAGTGAACACAGTGTTGGAGTAATGCTTGCCGGAGGTTGCCCTCTAGTTATTCGTTCGTGCTTTGCCTCCTCTTCCCGCTCTCTTTTGCGAATAGGATAGCCACTATATATGCTAGTCGCTTGCTGCAGCTCCACATATTTTACCTTACCTTACCTATTAAGCTTAAATAGTCTTGATCACGAGGGTGCGAGATTGCTGAGTCCCTGTGGCTCACAGATTACTTCCAAACCAGATGCAGGGCCTGATGATTCTGCTCCAAGTGACGCGCTTGAGCTCAAGTGGGAGTTCGACGAGGACTCTCAATGATACTACGTGTCTTTCCCTGATGATCAGTAGTGGTGCCCAGTTGGGGGTGATCGGGACCGTGTCGCATGTTGGGTTATCTTTTATTTTGGCGCCGTAGTCGGGCCATGAGTGTTTGGTTGGTGTAATGTTATTTATGTACCTTGATTGACGTGGCGAGTGTAAGCCAACTATGTATCTCCCCTTTATTATCTATATTACATGGGATGTTGTGATGATTGCTTAATTTGCGACATTGCTTTCAATGCGGTTATGCCTCTAAGTCGTGCCTTGACACGTGGGAGATATAGCTGCATCGAGGGCGTTACATATTGGTTCCTACATATTCTATGAAGACCTTTATCGGTCAAACCGCAATGACAACATACGTTATTCCCTTTGTCATCGATATGTTACTTGCCCAAGATTCGATCGTCAGTATCTCCATACCTAGTTCAATCTCGTTACCGGCAAGTCTCTTTACTCGTTCCATAATACATCATCCCTCAACTAACTCATTAGTCACATTGCTTGCAAGGCTTATCATGATATGCATTACCGAGAGGGCCTAGAGATACCTCTCCGATAGTCGGAGTGACAAATCCTAATCTCGATCTATGCCAACCCAACGAACACCTTCAGAGACACCTGTAGAGCATCTTTGTAATCACCCAGTTACATTGTGACGTTTGATAGCACACAAGGTGTTCCTCTGGTACTCGGGAGTTGCATAATCTCATAGTCAAAGGAATATGTATAAGTCATGAAGAAAGCAATAACAATAAAACTTAATGATCATTATGCTAAGCTAACATATGTGTCTTGTCCATCACATCATTCTCCTAATGATGTGATCCTGTTCATCAAATGACAACACATGTCTATGGTCAGGAAACTTAACCATCTTTGATTAACGAGCTAGTCAAGGAGAGGCATACTAGGGACACTTTGTTTTGTCTATGTATTCATACATGTATCAAGTTTCCGGTTAATATAATTCTAGCATGAATAATAAACATTTATCATGATATAAGGAAATATAAATAACAACTTTATTATTGCCTCTAGGGCATATTTCATTTAGTCTCCCACTTGCACCAGGGTCAATAATCCAGATTACATTGTAATGATTCTAACACCCGTGGAGTCTTGGTGCTGATCAGGTTTTGCTCATGGAAGAGGCTTAGTCAATGGGTCTGCAACATTCAGATCCGTATGTATTTTGCAAATCTCTATGTCTCCCTCCTTGACTTGATCGCGGATGGAGTTGAAGCGTCTCTTGATGTGTTTGGTTCTCTTGTGAAATCTGGATTCCTTCGCTAAGGCAATTGCTCCAGTATTGTCACAAAAGATTTTCATTGGACCCGATGCACTAGGTATTACACCTAGATCGGATATGAACTCCTTCATCCAGACTCCTTCATTTGTTGCTTCCGAAGTAGCTATGTACTCCGCTTCACACGTAGATCCCGCCATGACGCTCTGCTTGGAACTGCACCAACTGAAAGCTCCACCATTCAATATAAATACGTACCCGGTTTGCGACTTAGAGTCATCCGGATCAGTGTCAAAGCTAACATCGACGTAACTATTTACGACAAGCTCTTTGTCACCTCCATAAACGAGAAGGTTATTTTTTATTTGTGTGCCCCTGGTTCCTTAGCTCTACTCGTTTATCCCCACTCTGTTAACTTTTGCTCACTTTTCCCCACTCCCTTGCCCGAAACCCTCATAACTGGTTACAACAGACGTTGTCGTCGGGTCAATGCCTTTGACCGTTACCTCTGACGAGTGGGGCCGCATAGGGCCTAGTACACCTATGACCGTTACCCGTATAGTTGTTTTGTATGCTAACCCCACCAGCGTTCTCGCTCTCCTCAACTACCTCCACTACACCATCTCGCTCTCCCCCACCGCATCCTCTTCCTCACCTTCATCGCCTCCATCTCCCCGGAGATGGCCGAAGCCCGTGGCGACGCCGGTGCAGCGGCCGGAGATGTGGTCGAGCTGCAGGGCGTGGTGATCGCGGATGTCGGCGGCATCCATGGCGGTGCGGGGAAACTCGCAATCGCCGCAGATGTGGAGAAGGAGGTGGCGGGCTCCGCCTCAGCGCTGTAGAAGGTGATGGCGTCGAGTGGTGCGGTCAATCCCGATTCCCCCGATGCACAGCCTGGCGAGGAGCAGGAGGTATTTGAACTTTCTTTGCTTTATGATATTAGCTTGTAGAGTTAGTTGTATTGGTTAGATTGTGGATTCATACCATAGTTCAGATGGTTAAAGTAGTTGTTTTGATGGATGGGCCGGGGTTTTCAGTATTGGGTGGATGGGGGGTTTTTGTACTAGGGTTTGTTGGATAAGTTCGTTGCAAAAATGCTAGATAGATCTGTTTATTAGATGTGCTTCAATGCTACACAGATGTATACTTATTAGATTTGTTTTTAATGCTCATAGATTGGGGTTTTTAATGCTACAAACATGTATGCTTATTAGATTGGGTCCCTATTAGGTTTGTTTTTGAATGCTATTCAGATTGGGGTTTTGAATGTCATATGCCCAAATGGAATCCATTGATTAAGAAGTTATTTGATTCATTAGTATATAAATTTGTCCACAATATATAGTTATATTAGCTCTGTTGTTCAATGTGTGTGCATGACCAATGATCAATGTGTTATTTGAATGTCATATTGCAGTTTTGAATGTCATATGTAGTTATATTAGATTTGTTTTTGAATGCTACTCAGGTTGGAGTTTTGAATGTCATATTGGGAGTATATTAGCCCTATGATCAATGTGTCATGTGTGCATATCTAAATTTTCAATTGGCTACTAGTGATGGATGTAATTGTATATTCAGGAGGATGATGGTTGGGGGGGGGAGAGGAAGCTGGCCAACTATGACCCGTACGATCCAGAGTGTAGTGACAACGAAGAATATGAGGTAAGACTATCCCTTGTTCATTTAGTTCCTTTGACATGGTGTATATGTATATGAATCTATAATGTATTAATGCAATTCATTCATGTGTGCAGTATGATTCTGGAGATTATGTGCACAAGGGCAACGTCACATCCTTCACAGCCAAGGAGGTGGAGAAGATCAAGGCCAAGGGAGTTGCTTCCTTCTACAACTGCAAGATCAAGAAGTGGCACTGCTCCAACTGCACCACCAAGCCAAAGCCAAAGGATGGCTGCTTCGATCACCTTATGTCTCATGCAAAGGATGTAGCGATCTGTGGGAGTGCTACATGATCAGGGGTGTGACACCCTGGCAGTTGATGTCCACTACACAACCTTCTTCTTGTTGACGTTGTTGGGCCTCCAAGTGCAGAGGTTGGTAGGATAGTAGCAAATTTCTCTCAAGTGGATGACCTAAGGTTTATTAATCTGTAGGAGGCGTAGGATGAAGATGGTCTCTCTCAAGCAACCCTGCAACCAAATAACAAAGAGTCTCTTGTGTCCCCAACACACCCAATACAATGGAAAATTGTATAGGTGCACTAGTTCGGCGAAGAGATGGTGAAACAAGTGGTATATGGATGGTAGATAATAGTTTTTGTAATAAGAAATAATAAAAACAGCAAGGTAGCAAGTGATAAAAGTGAGCGTAAACGGTATTGCAATGATAGGAAACAAGGCCTAGGGTTCATACTTTCGCTAGTGTATGTTCCCTCAACAATACTAACATAATTGGATCATAAAACTATCCCTCAACATGCAACAAAGAGTCACTCCAAAGTCACTAATAGCGGAGAACAAACGAAGAGATTATGGTAGGGTACGAAACCACCTCAAAGTTATTCTTTTCAATCAATCCGTTGGGCTATTCCTTAAGTGTCACAAATAGCCCTAGAGTTTGTACTAGAATAACACCTTAAGACACAAATCAACCAAAACCCTAATGTCACCTAGATACTCCAATGTCACCTCAAGTATCCATGGGTATGATTATACGATATGCGTCACACAATCTCAGATTCATCTATTCAACCAACACAAAGGACCTCAAAGAGTGCCCCAAAGTTCTACCAGAGAATCACGACGAAAACGTGTGCCAACCCCTATGCATAGGTTCATGAACCCACAAGTTGGTCACCATAACATACATCAAGTGGCATGCGGTATCCCATTGTCACCACAGATATCCATGGCAAGACATACATCAAGTGTTCTCAAGTCTTTAAAGACTCAATCCGATAAGATTACTTCAAAGGGGAAACTCGATTCATTACAAGAGAGAAGAGGGGGGAAGAAACATCATAGGATCCAAATATAATAGCAAAGCTCGCGATGCATCAAGATCGTATCATCTCAAGAACACGAGAGAGAGAGAGAGATCAAACACATAGCTACTGGTACATACCCTCAGCCCCGAGGGAGAACTACTCCCTCCTCGTCATGGAGAGCTCCGGGATGATGAAGATGGCCATCGGTGAGGGTTCCCCCCTCCGGCAGAGTGCCGGAACAGGGTCCTGATTGGTTTTTGGTGGCTACGGAGGCTTCTGGCGGCGGAACTCCCGATCTATGTTGCATTCTGGAAGTTTTAGGGTACGTGGATATATATGGGTGCAGGGAGGACGTCGGAGGAGCCACGGGGGTCCCATGAGACAGGGGGCCGCCCTAGGGGGGGGGGCGCTCCTACCTCATGAGCACCTTGTGTCTCCCCTGACGTGGAGTCCAATCTCATCATGTGTGTTTCCTTCCAAAAATAACTTCTCGAGTTGATTTCGTTCCGTTTCGACTCCGTCTGATATTCCTTTTCTTCAAAACACTGAAATAGGCATAAAACAACAAATCTGGGCTGGGACTCCGGTTAATAGGTTAGTCCCAAAAGTAATATAAAAGTGGATAATAAAGCCCAATATTTCCCAAAACAGTAGATAATATAGCATGGAGCAATCAAAAATTATAGATACGTTGGAGACGTATCAAGCATCCCCAAGCTTAATTCCTGCTCGTCCTCGAGTAGGTAAATGATAACTTTTTTTGATGCGGAGTGCTACTTGGCATAATTTTAATTTAATTCTTCTTAATTGTGGCATGAATATTCAGATCCATAAGATTCAAGACAAAAGTTCATATTGACATAAAAATAATAATACTTCAAGCATACTAACTAAGCAATCATGTCTTCTCAAAATAACATGGCCAAAGAAAGCTATCCCTACAAAATCATATAGTTTGGCTATGCTCTGTCTTCACCACACAACAAATTTAAATCATGCACAACCCCGATGACAAGCCAAGCAATTGTTTCATACTTTTAATGTTCTCAAACTTTTTCAATCTTCACGCAATACATGAGCATGAGCCATGGATATAGCACTATAGGTGGAATAGAATGGTGGTTGTGGAGAAGACAAAAAGGACAAGATAGCCTCACATCAACTAGGCGTATCAATGGGCTATGGAGATTCCCATCAATAGATATCTATGTGAGTGAGTAGGGATTGCCATGCAACGGATGCACTAGAGCTATAAATGTATGAAAGCTCAACAAAAGAAACTAGTGGGTGTGCATCCAACTCGCTTGCTCACGAAGACCTAGGGCATTTTGAGGAAGCCCATCATTGGAATATACAAGCCAATTTCTATAATGAAAGATTCCCACTAGTATATGAAAGTGACAACATATGAGACTCTCTATATGAAGAACATGGTGCTACTTTGAAGCACAATATATGAGACTTGCTATATCATGGTGCTACTTTGAAGCACAAGTGTGGTAAAAGGATAGTAGAATTGCCCCTTCTTATTTTTTTTATTTTTTTATTTGGCCTTTCTTTTTTTCTTTTTTTATTTGGCCTTAATTTTTTTTATTTTTTTATTTGGCCTTTCTCTTTTTTTGGGACAATGCTCTATTGAATGATGATCATCACACTTCTATTTATTTACAACTCAATGATTACAACTCGATACTAGAACAAAGTATGACTCTATATGAATGCCTCCGGCGGTGTACCGGGATGTGCGATGATGCATGAGTGACATGTATGAAAGAATTATGAACGGTGGCTTTGCCACAAATACGATGTCAACTACATGATCATGCTAAGCAATATGACAATGATGGATGTGTCATGATGAACTAGATGGTGGAAAGTTGCATGGCAATATATCGCGGAATGGCTATCGAAATGCCATAATAGGTAGGTATGGTGGCTGTTTTGAGGAAGGTATATGGTGGGTTTATGGTACCGGCGAAAGTTACGCGGTACTAGAGAGGCTAGCAATGGTGGAAGGGTAAGAGTGCGTATAATCCATGGACTCAACATTAGTCATAAAGAACTCACGTACTTATTGCAATAATCTATTAGTTATCAAAACAAAGTACTACGCGCATGCTCCTAGGGGGATAGATTGGTAAGAAAAGACCATCGCTCGTCCCCGACCGCCACTCATAAGGAAGACAATCAATAAATAAATCATGCTCCGACTTCGTCACATAACGGTTCACCATACGTGCATGCTACGGGAATCACAAACTTCAACACAAGTATCTCTCAAATTCACAATTACTCAACTAGCATGACTCTAATATCACCATCTCCATATCTCAAAACAATTATCAAGTATCAAACTTCTCATAGTATTCAACACACTCATTAGAGAATTTTATTATTCTTGAATACCTAGCATATTAGGATTTTAAGCAGATTACCATGCTATTTAAGACTCTCAAAATAATATAAGTGAAGCATGAGAGTTCATCTATTTCTTCAAAATAAAACTACCACCATGCTCTAAAAAGATATAAGTGAAGCACTAGAGCAAATGACAAACTACTCCGAAAGATATAAGTGAAGATCAATGAGTAGTCGAATAATTATGCAACTATGTGAAGACTCTCTAACATTTAATAATTTCAGATCTTGGTATTTTATTCAAACAGCAAGCAAAGCAAAATAAAATGACATGACGCTCCAAGCAAAACACATATCATGTGGCGAATAAAAATATAGCTCCAAGTAAAGTTACCGATGAACGAAGACGAAAGAGGGGATGCCACCCGGGGCATCCCCAAGCTTAGAATCTTGGTTATCCTTGAATATTACCTTGGGGTGCCTTGGGCATCCCCAAGCTTAGGCTCTTTCCACTCCTTATTCCATAGTCCATCAAATCCTTACCCGAAACTTGAAAACTCACAACACAAAACTTAACAGAAAACTCGTAAGCTCCGTTAGTATAAGAAAGTAAATCACCACTTCAAGGTACTGTAATGAACTCATTCTTTATTTATATTGGTGTTAAACCTACTGTATTCTAACTTCTCTATGGTTTATAAACTATTTTACTAGCCATAGATTCATCAAAATAAGTAAACAACACATGAAAAACAGAATCTGTCAAAAATAGAACAGTGTGTAGTAATCTGGATCAAACGTATACTTATGGAACTCATAAAATTCTCAAATAAATTTCTGGACCTGAGGAATTTATCTATTAATCATCTGCAAAAAGAATTAACTAAATAGCACTCTCCAAATAAAATGTCAGCAATATCGTGAGCGCTAAAGTTTCTGTTTTTTTACAGCAAGATCGCAAAGACTTTCCCCAAGTCTTCCCAAAGGTTCTACTTGGAACAAACACTAATTAAAGACATGAAACCACATCTAAACATAGGCTAGATGAATTATTTATTACTAAACAGGAACAAAAAGCAAGGGACAAAAATAAAATTGGGTTGCCTCCCAACAAGCGCTGTCGTTTAATGCCCCTAGCTAGGCATGATGATTTCAATGATGCTCACATAAAGGATAAGAATTGTAACATAAAGAGAGCATCATGAAGAATATTACTAGCACATTTAAGTCTAACCCACTTCCTATGCATAGGGATTTTGTGAGCAAACAACTTATGGAAACAATAATCAATTAGCATAGGAGGGCAAAACAAGCATAACTTCAAAATTTTAAGCACATAGAGAGGAAACTTGATATTATTGCAATTCCTACAAGCATATATTCCTCCCTCATAATAATTTTCAGTAGCATCATGAATGAATTCAACAATATAACCAGCACCTGAAGCATTCTTTTCATGATCCACAAGCATAGAAAATTTACTACTCTCCACATAAGCAAGATTCTTCTCATGAATAATAGTGGGAGCAAACTCAACAAAATAATTATCACGTGAGGCATAATCCAATTGAAAACTAAAATCATGATGAAAAGATTCATGGATATCATTATTCTTTATAGCATACAAGTCATCACAATAATCATCATAGATAGCAACTTTGTTCTCATAATCAATTGGAACCTCTTCCGGAATAGTGGATTCATCACAAAATAAAGTCATGACCTCTCCAAATCCACCTTCATCATCATAAATAGGAGGCATGCTTTCATCATAATAAATTTGCTCATCAAAACTTGGGGAACAAAAAATATCATCTTCATCAAACATAGCTTCCCCAAGCTTGTGGCTTTGCATATCATTAGCATCATGGATATTCAAGGAATTCATACTAAAAACATTGCAATCATGCTCATCATTCAAATATTTAGTGCCAAACATTTTATAGATTTCTTCTTCTAGCAGTTGAGCACAATTATCCTTTCCATCATACTCACGAAAGATATTAAAAAGATGAAGCGTATGAGACAAACTCAATTCCATTTTTTTGTAGTTTTCTTTTATAAACTAAACTAGTGATAAAACAAGAAACTAAAAGACTCGATTGCAAGAACTAAAGATATACCTTCAAGCGCTAACCTCCCCGGCAACGGTGCCAGAAAAGAGCTTGATGTCTACTACACAACCTTCTTCTTGTAGACGTTGTTGGGCCTCCAAGTGCAGAGGTTTGTAGGACAGTAGCAAATTTCCCTCAAGTGGATGACCTAAGGTTTATCAATCCGTAGGAGGCATAGGATGAAGATGGTCTCTCTCAAGCAACCCTGCAACCAAATAACAAAGAGTCTCTTGTGTCCCCAACACACCCAATACAATGGAAAATTGTATAGGGGCACTAGTTCGGCGAAGAGATGGTGAAACAAGTGGTATATGGATGGTAGATAATAGTTTTTGTAATCTGAAATAATAAAAGCAGCAAGGTAGCAAGTGATAAAAGTGAGCGTAAACGGTATTGCAATGATAGGAAACAAGACCTAGGGTTCATACTTTCGCTAGTGTAAGTTCCCTCAACAATACTAACATAATTGGATCATAAAACTATCCCTCAGCATGCAACAAAGAGTCACTCCAAAGTCACTAATAGCGGAGAACAAACGAAGAGATTATGGTAGGGTACGAAACCACCTCAAAGTTATTCTTTCCAATCAATCCGTTGGGCTATTCCTATAAGTGTCACAAACAGCCCTAGAGTTCGTACTAGAATAACACCTTAAGACACAAATCAACCAAAACCCTAATGTCACTTAGATACTCCAATGTCACCTCAAGTATCTGTGGGTATGATTATACGATATGCGTCACACAATCTCAGATTCATCTCTTCAACCAACACAAAGGACCTCAAAGAGTGCCCCAAAGTTCTACCGGAGAATCACGACGAAAACGTGTGCCAACCCCTATGCATAGGTTCATGAGCCCGCAAGTTGGTCACCAAAACATACATCAAGTGGCACGCGGTATCCCATTGTCACCACAGATATCCACGGCAAGACATACATCAAGTGTTCTCAAGTCTTTAAAGACTCAATCCGATAAGATTACTTCAAAGGGGAAACTCGATTCATTACAAGAGAGAAGAGGGGGGAAGAAACATCATAGGATCCAAATATAATAGCAAAGCTCGCGATACATCAAGATCGTATCATCTCAAGAACACGAGAGAGAGAGAGATCAAACACATAGCTACTGGTACATACCCTCAGCCCCGAGGGAGAACTACTCCCTCCTCGTCATGGAGAGCTCCGGGATGATGAAGATGGCCACCGGTGAGGGTTGCCCCCTCCGGCAGGGTGCCGGAACAAGGTCCCGATTGGTTTTTGGTGGCTACGGAGGCTTCTGGCGGCGGAACTCCCGATCTATGTTGCGTTCTGGAAGTTTTAGGGTACGTGGATATATATGGGTGCAAGGAGGACGTCGGAGGAGCCATGGGTGTCCCACGAGACAGGGGGGCGTGCCCTAGGGGGGGGGGCGCCCCCACCCTCGTGAGCACCTCGTGTCTCCCCTGACGTGGAGTCCAAGTTCATCAGGTGTGTTTCCTTCCAAAAATAACTTCTCGAGTTGATTTCGTTCCGTTTCAACTCCGTCTGATATACTTTTTCTTCAAAACACTGAAATAGGCGTAAAATAGCAAATCTGGGTTGGGCCTCCGGTTAATAGATTAGTCCCAAAAGTAATATAAAAGTGGATAATAAAGCCCAGTATTGCCCAAAACAGTAGATAATATAGCATGAAGCAATCAAAAATTATAGTACGTTGGAGACGTATCAGCAGTTAAGCTACAGTAATTACACTCTAATGGTGCCATGTCATCATAATTTTTTTTTTGCAAAACCTCACTTGTTTCAAACCGAATTCAAATTCAAATTTAAATAAAGTCAAATTGTTATTTCTGCAAACAGTAAAACAAAAATGTTCGCTGGGTTGCAATAATTCACCAACTAATTTTCATGGATATTCCAATAGTATTTGGAATACTAAATGTCCCCTAACCTATTTAAAACTGTGCCCAAAACAGCCTTTTTAATCCATTTGTATTTAAGCAAAATTCAAATGAGTTTAGTTAAACTCCAAACTTTTTGTGGCTTTCACAAATCTTACATAGTAATTGTGTAGCAAGTAATCCATAGTTAATTATGGTGGAGGAACCAACATTTTATAAAGTGGTTAAGTGCCCTAAAATAATTAAAACAGGGGCCAAATCATTATTTAAAATGCCTTTTCTAAATAATGAAAATTACAATCTGTTTTAGCTAACAACAAACCTTTTGTGGTAGTGCCTAAATATGCGACACTAATTTTAGACCAAAGTCTCTTATTTTACGAAACCTATTTGCTGCATAAGTACAATGCAAAACCAAAGAATAAAAAGAAAACACAAACTGAAAAACAAAAAGAATAAAGGGAAATCCTAGAACTACTGTGCACTTGGGCCTACCAGTGCGGTAGTGCGGCCCGACCCATTGTCCACGGCCTTTTTTCCTTCCCCCACCGCTCTGTAGGCAGAGCACTCACCATGGCCGTCCACGACACGGATGGGCACACGTTGAGCATCCGGCGATCCCTCGCGGCGGATAAGTCCACCCGCAACCCCCGTCTGCCCGGTGAACCCTAGCCAATCCCCTCGCTCTCCCTCACCCTCTCCCCTCTATCTCGAGCTCTCCTGAAGCCTCGTCACCGCGCTGCCGTCGTCCTCGTGGCGACCGGCCTTCCCCCACCAAGCCGACGTGTCCAGGAGCTGCGCCTCGACATCCTCTCCATCAATGCGGAGCGCCACGAGACAGGACATCATCAAGCCATTGCCTCCACCATTCTTCCTGACTACATCCATCGCGCCTCATCGTCCATTTGCACCGCTGCGACCGCCTCCGGCCTCCCCGAAACACCCACGAGCTTCGCTGTGAGCTAGCCCAACTCCCGCGCCTCCTCCTGGCCTCAGTCGTTCCCTCCGTAGCCACTAGATCGAGCGTGCTCGCCGTTGGGAGTCGTCCCAGTCGATGCGCCCGGCCTCCCACACGCGCGCTGGCCCCACACGCCTACAGCCACCATGCTCGCGCCCTGTTCGCCCAGGCTCGTCCCCGGATCTCGCCCACGCGCTCTCGTACGTCCCGTGCAGGACCCGCGCCCTGCAGCCGCCCAACCACGCATGACGCCACCCGCTTCGCCTGCGTGCTCCGCTCACTGCCTGCTGCTGCGGCCGCCGCCGCTCGCCGTGCGTCCGCGTCGTTCGCCACAGCATCGTCGTGCGGCTCCGCACCAGACCGCGCCCGCGCCTGACGCCGTCGGTGCCCCTGCCGCCCGCGCGTCCCGCGACCCCCTCCTCGCTACTGCACCCTATGCGCCCGCCTCTGTCGCTGCCTCGCTCTTCTGTTGCGGCCGTCCGCTGCTCCTGCCCGCTTCGGTGCCGCCCGCAACTCGTTCCGGCCGCGCCCTGGCTTCCCCGCGTGCACGCGCTGCCGCTCCCGGCCACGCCCGCCTCTGGCCGACCGCGACCTGCTGCTACCTGGCCGCGCGCGCTCCCCCGCCCTTGCCTCGCGCCTGCCTGCTCCCGTGCACACCCCGTGAACCGGACGCTCCCCACCGATCGGCCTCGCCCCGCCCGCACGCTCCAGCTCCGCATCCACCGCTGCTGTCGCAGCCCGCCCTTCCCTCTCAACAGCACCGCCTCCCCGCCGTGCGCGCGCACGCATGCCCCCTTGCGCCGGCTAGCTACGCTGGGTTCGTCTCGGGGGTCCGTTGCCCGGGAGCCCGCTAACCTGCCCCATTCCTTCCCTGTGACACTGACCGCAGGGGGCCCATGCCCCTGCTTTATAAAAAAGGATTTAGAAAATAAATAAATAAATAGTTAATTAGTTAAATGCTTATTTAACTTAATTAAGTCTATTAAATTAGCCTAATCACTCAATTAAAACTAACTAGTTATGTTTAGTTAAACTGTCTCAATGACAAAGGGGGCTCACTTATCAGTTTGACCCAGTCAATGGTCAAAGTTGACCGCTGATGTCATGCTGACGCAATATATATTTTAGAATTAAAATAATTTATAGACTGAGTTAAAACTTTAAAAATTAATATAAAATAATCCGTAACTCGGATGGAAAAACTTTGTACATGAAAGTTGCTTAGAACAATGAGACGAATCCTGATACGCAGCCCGCTCGTCCGCCACACATTACTAGCATAGCAAACACGCAAATTTCCCCCTCTGGTTCATCTGTCCAAAAACACGAAACACCGGGGATACTTCCCCGGATGTTTTCCCTCTTCACCGGTATCACCTTCTACTGCGTTAGGGCACACCTAGCACCGCTCATTGTCATGTCATGCATCGATATGCATCTGTTTGCATTGTATTCATTGTTTCTTCCCCCTCTTCTCTCCGTTAGACTACGAGACTGACGCTACTGCTGGTGCCCCGATCGACTACGTTGTTGACGACCCCTCCTTGCCAGAGCAACCAGGCAAGCCCCCCCCCCTTGATCACCAGATATCGCCTATTCTTCTCTCTACTGCTTGCATTAGAGTAGTGTAGCATGTTACTGCTTTCCGTTTATCCTATCCCGATGCATAGCCTGTCTTTGCTACTACTGTTGTTACCTTTACCTGCAATCCTAAATGCTTAGTATAGGATGCTAGTATTCCATCAGTGGCCCTACATTCTTCTATGTCTTCCATGCTATACTACCGGGCTGTGATCACTCAGGAGGTGATCACGGGTATATATTTATATACATAATATGTGATACATGTGGTGACTAAAGTCGTGTCGGCTCGTAGAGTACCCGCAAGTGATTCCGATGTGGGGGATGAAGGGGCAGGTGGTTCCATCCAGGAAGTGGTAGGCCTGGGTTCCCGACGGCCCCCGACTGTTACTTTGTGGCGGAGCAACAGGGCAGGTGGAGACCACCTAGGTGAGAGGTGGGCCCGGCCCTGGTCGGCGTTCGTGGGTACTTCAGTTAACACGCTTAACGAGATCTTGGTATTTGATCTGAGTCTGGCCATTGGCCTATACACACTAACCAACTACGTGGGAACAGTTATCGGCACTCGACGTCGTGGCATCAGCCGAAGCCTTCTTGACGTTAGCAACTGAGTAGTGCACGCCGGTTGGACTGGAACACCTGCTCTTTTATTAGGGAGGCTAGGTCTGCTTACCGGCCGGCCGCATTCACAATGTGCAGGTGTGCAACGGGCGATGGGCCCAGACCCATGCGCCATATGATTTAGACCGGCGTGCTGACCTCTCTATTGTGCCTAGGTAGGGCTGCGACGTGTTGATCTTCCGAGACCGAGCATGACCCAGGAAAGTGTGTCCGGCCAGAGGGATCGAGCTTGTTGGGAAATGTGGTGCACCCATGCAGGGAAGTTTATCTATTCGAATAGCCGTGTCCCTCGGTAAAAGGACGACCCAGAGTTGTACCTTGACCTTATGACACCTAGAACCGGATACTTAATAAAACACACCCTTTCAAGTGCCAGATACAACCCGGTGGTCACTGTCTCACAGGGCGAGGAGGAGAGGATTGTCGGGTAGGAATATGCTATGTGTTGATACTTGGTGAACTTACCATCTACTCTCTTCTACTGCTTCCGGATGGAAGCTGCCAGAAGCATAGTCTTTAATAGGACTAGCTATCCCCCGTTTATTCTGGCATTCTACAGTTCAGTCCACAGATACTACCCATTTCATTGATAACAATGCATATGTAGTGTAGATCCTTGCTTGCGAGTACTTTGGATGAGTACTCATGGTTGCTTTGCTCCCCCTTTCCCCCTTTCTATACCTCGCTGTTGCAACCAGATGCTGGAGTCCAGGAGCCAGAGGATCCCGATGATGATTCTACGTGGAGTTCGACTTCGAGGAGTAGTTAGGAGAACCCAAGCAGGAGGCTTTGCCTTTTCGATCGTTGCTACTTTTGTGCTAGCCTTCTTAAGGCAAACTTGTTTAACTTATGTCTGTACTCAGATATTATTGCTTCCGCTGACTCTTGTGTATTCGAGCTTATGTATTCGAGCCCTCGAGGCCCCTGGCTTGTAATATAAAGCTTGTATTATTTTAATTTGTGTCTAGAGTTGTATTGTGATATCTTCCCGTGAATCCTTGATCTTGATCGTACACATTTGCGTATATGATTAGTGTACGGTCAAATCCAGGGTGTCACAAGGGGGCAGCATGCTGCGCTCGCTAAGGGAGTCCTGGATTAGGGGGTCCTCGGACGGCCGGGCTATATACTTTGGCCGGATTGATGGACTATGAAGATACAAGATTGAAGGCTTCTCCCCGTGTCTGGGTGGGACTCTCCTTTGCGTGGAAGGCAAGCTTGGCGATTTGGATATGTAGATCTCCTTCTCTGTAATCGACTCTGTGTAACCCTAGCCCCCTCTGGTGTCTATATAAACCGGAGTGTTTAGTCCGTAGGACAACAACAATCATAATCATAGGCTAGCTTCTAGGGTTTAGCCTCTATGATCTCGTGGTAGATCAACTCTTGTAATACTCATATCATCAAGATCAATCAAGCAGGAAGTAGGGTATTACCTCCATCGAGAGGGCCCGAACCTGGGTAAACATTGTGTCACCCGCCTCCTGTTACCATCAGCCTTAGACGCACAGTTCGGGACCCCCTACCCGAGATCCGCCGGTTTTGATACCGACATTGGTGCTTTCATTAAGAGTTCCACTGTGCCGTCACGATAAAGGATTGATGGCTCCTTTGATCATCGGCAACGATGCTACCTCTTGAGCACTTGCGTTGGTTTTCCCTTGAAGAGTAAAGGGTGATGCAGCAAAGTAGCATTAGTATTTCCCTCAGTTTTTGAGAACCAAGGTATCAATCCAGTAGGAGGCCGCGCACGAGTCCCTCGCACCTACACAAACAAATAAATCCTCGCAACCAACGTGATAAGGGGTTGTCAATCCCTACACTGTCACTTACGAGAGTGAGATCTCATAGATATGATAAGATAATATTTTTGGTATTTTTATGATAAAGAGAAATAAAAGATGCAAAGTAGAATAAATGGCAAAGGAAATAACTAAGTATTGGAAGATTAATATGATGGAAGATAGACCCGGGGGCCATAGGTTTTAGTAGTGGCTTCTCTCAAGAGCATAAGTATTTACGGTGGGTGAACAAATTACTGTTGAGCAATTGACAGAATTGAGCATAGTTATGAGAATATCTAGGTATGATCATGTATATAGGCATCACGTCCAAAACAAGTAGACCGACTCCTGCCTGCATCTACTACTATTACTCCACATATCGACTGCTATCCAACATGCATCTAGAGTATTAAGTTCAAGAGAACAGAGTAACGCTTTAAGCAAGATGACATGATGTAGATGGATAAACTCATGCAATATGATATAAACCCCATCTTGTTATCCTCGATGGCAACAATACAATACGTGCCTTGCTGCCCCTACTGTCACTGGGAAAGGACACCGCAAGATTGAACCCAAAGCTAAGCACTTCTCCCATTGCAAGAAAGATCAATCTAGTAGGCCAAACCAAACTGATAATTCAAAGAGACTTGCAAAGACAACCAATCATACATAAAAGAATTCAGAGAAGATTCAAATATTGTTCATAGATAAACTTGATCATAAACCCACAATTCATCGGTCTCAACAAACACACCGCAAAACAAGATTACATTGAATAGATCTCCACAAGAGAGGGGGAGAACTTTGTATTGAGATCCAAAAAGAGAGAAGAAGCCATCTAGCTAATAACTATGGACCCGTAGGTCTGAAGTAAACTACTCACACTTCATCGGAGAGGCTATGTTGTTGATTTAGAAGCCCTTCGTAATCGATGCCCCCTCCGGCGGAGCTCCAGAAAAGGCCCCAAGATGGGATCTCGTGGATACAGAAAGTTACGGCGGTGGAATTAGGGTTTTGGCTCCGTATCTGGTAGTTTGGGGGTACGTAGGTATATATAGGAGGAAGGAGTACGTCGGTGGAGCAAGAGGGGCCCCACGAGGGTGGAGGGCACACCTGGGGGGTAGGCGCGCCCCCTACCTCGTGCCTTCCTCGTTGATTGCTTGACGTAGGGTCCAAGTCCTCTGGATCATGTTCGTTCCGAAAATCATGTTCCCGAAGGTTTCATTCCGTTTGGACTCCATTTGATATTCTTTTTCTGCGAAACCCTAAAATAGGCAAAAAACAGTAATTCCGGGCTGGGCCTCCGGTTAGTAGGTTAGGCCCAAAAATAATATAAAAGTGTATAACAAAGCCCAATAATGTCCAAAACAGAATATAATATAGCATGGACCAATCAAAAATTATACATACGTTGGAGACGTATCAAGCATCCCCAAGCTTAATTCCTGCTCGTGCTCGAGTAGGTAAATGATAAAAACAGAACTTTTGATGTGGAATGCTACTTGGCATAATTTCAATGTAATTCTTCTTAATTGTGGTATGAATATTCATATCCGAAGGATCCAAGACAAAAGTTCAATATTAACATAGAAATAATAATACTTCAAGCATACTAACTAAGCACTTATGTCTCTTCAAAATAACATGGCCAAAGAAAGTTATCCCTACAAAATCATATAGTTTGGCTATGCTCTATCTTCACCACACAAAGTATTTAAATCATGCACAACCCCAATGACAAGCCAAGCAATTGTTTCATACTTTTGGTGTTCTCAAACTTTTTCAATCTTCACGCAATACATGAGCGTGAGCCATGGACATAGCACTTTAGGTGGAATAGAATGGTGGTTGGGGAGGAGACAAAAAAGGGGGAAGATAGTCTCACATCAACTAGGCGTATCAACGGGCTATGGAAATGACCATCAATAGATATTAATGTGAGTGAGTAGGGATTGCCATGCAACGGATGCACTAGAGCTATAAGTATATGAAAGCTCAACAAAAAGAACTAAGTGGGTGTGCATCCAACTCGCTTGCTCACGAAGAACTAGGGCATTTTGAGGAAGCCCATCATTGGAATATACAAGCCAAGTTCTATAATGAAAAATTCCCATTAGTATATGAAAGTGATAACATAGGAGACTCTCTATTATGAAGATCATGGTGCTACTTTGAAGCACAAGTGTGGTAAAAGGATAGTAGCATTGTCCCTTCTCTCTTTTTCTCTCATTTTTTTATTTGGGCCTTTTTTTATGGCCACTTTTTTTTCGTCCGGAGTCTCATCCCGACTTGTGGGGGAATCATAGTCTCCATCATCCTTTCCTCACTTTGGACAATGCTCTAAAAATGATGATCATCACACTTTTATTTACTTACAACTCAACAATTACAACTCAATACTTAGAACAAGATGTGACTCTATGTGAATGCCTCCGGCGGTGTACCGGGATATGCAATGAATCAAGAGTGACATGTATGAAAGAATTATGAATGGTGGCTTTGCCACAAATACAATGTCAACTACATGATCATGCAAAGCAATATGACAATGATGGAGCGTGTCATAGTAAATAGAACGATGGAAAGTTGCATGGCAATATATCTCGGAATGGCTATGGAGATGCCATGATAGGTAGGTATGGTGGCTGTTTTGAGGAAGGTATATGGTGGGCGTATGATACCGGCGAAAGGTGCGCGATATTAGAGAGGCTAGCAATGGTGGAAGGAAGAAAAGTGCGTATGATCCATGGACTCAACCTTAGTCATAAAGAACTCATATACTTATTGCAAAAATCTACAGGTTATGAAAGCAAAGTATTACGCGCATGCTCCTAGGAGGATAGATTGGTAGGAAAAGACCATCGCTTGTCCCCGACCGCCACTCATAAGGAAGACAATCAATAAATAAATCATGCTCCGACTTCATCACATAACGGTTCACCATACGTGCATGCTACGGGAATCACAAGCTTTAACACAAGTATTTCTCAAATTCACAACTACTCGACTAGCATGACTCTAATATCACCATCTCCATATCTCAAAACAATTATCAAGTACCAACCTTCTCATAGTATTCAACACACTCATAAGAATTTTTTTATTAATCTTGAATGCCTAACATAATTAAAGCAAATTACCATGATTTTTTGTAGGACTCCCAAAATAATATAAGTGAAGCATGAGAGAACAATAGTTTCTATAAAACAAATCCACCGACATGCTCTAAAAGATATAAGTGAAGCACTAGAGCAAAAACTTTATAACTCAAAAGATATAAGTGAAGCACATAGAGTATTCTAACAATTTCCGAATCATGCGTGTCTTTCTCAAAAGGTGTGTACAGAAAGGATGATTGTGGAAAACTAACAAATAAAGAATCAAATAATACAAGACACTCGAAGCAAAACACATATCATGTGGTAAATAAAAATATAGCTCTAAGTAAAGTTACCGATAGAAGTAGACGAAAGAGGGGATGCCTTCCGGGGCATCCCCAAGCTTTGGCTTTTAGGTGTCCTTAGATTATCTTGGGGTGCTATGGGCATCCCCAAGCTTAGGCTCTTTCCACTCCTTTTTCCATAATCCATCAAATCTTTTACCCAAAACTTGAAAACTTCACAACACAAAACTTAAAGTAGAAAATCTCGTGAGCTCCGTTAGCGAAAGAAAACAAAACACCACTTCAAGGTACTGTAATGAACTCATTATTTATTTATATTGGTGTCAAAACTACTGTATTCCAACTTCTCTATGGTTTATAAACTATTTTAATAGCCATAGATTCATCAAAATAAGCAAACAACACACGAAAAACAGAATCTGTAAAAAACAGAACAGTCTGTAGTAATCTGTAGGTAACGCAAGATATCGAACCCCAAAAATTCTAAAATAAATTGCTGGACGTGAGGAATTTATCTATTAATCATCCGAAAAAATAATTAACTAAATATCACTTTCCAAATAAAAATGGCAGCAATTCTCGTGAGCGCTAAAGTTTCTGTTTTTTACAGCAAGATTAAAAAGACTTTCCCCAAGTCTTCCCAACGGTTCTACTTGGCACAAACACTAATTAAACACAAAAAGCACAACCAAAACAGAGGCTAGATAAATTATTTATTACTAAACAGGAGCAAAAAGCAAGGAATAAAAATAAAATTGGGTTGCCTCCCAACAAGCGCTATCGTTTAACGCCCCTAGCTAGGCATAAAAGCAAGGATAGATCTAGGTTCTTTAGTTGGTAATTCTTTAATGAGACATCTATCACCTTTAGGAGTTTATTTCATTTTACCAATAATCAAACTTCTAGGCACAAGATAAAAAAATCATTAGTAGCAAATGGTTCCTTAATGATAGCAAAAAGATTAGGATGAATACTTATAGATTTGAGATTCGTAGTTTCTTTGCTAGAGGATTCACCCTTATTTTTAGGAACATACATAAGCTTGGAAATTTTAGTTGGAGGACTTGTAGGATTCTTTATGGAAGAAAAAAAGGTTCCCAAGTTGGTAATGATACCCTCAAGTTTATCAATTCTAGTGGAATCATGATTTATTCTTTCATTAACTATAGGTTCCTTCTCTTTAACATTTTTCAAAGTTACTCCTACTTTAGATCCATATTGGGTAATTTGTTTGTGGATCTTTTTATCGAAATTTTCAATTAACTCAATGGTAGCAACTTTATTTTCAATAATTTCAAGTTTTTGCATTACATGCTCCAAAGTTAATATAGTTCCATTAACCAAAAGAGGGGGTGAGCCAAGCAAATCTATCATAGCATTATAGGAAGCGAAAGTGTGGCTACCCAAGAAATTCCCTCTGGCAATGGTATCAAGGACATATCTGTGCCAAGGAATAGCACCTACATAAAAATTGCGGAGAAGAATAGAAGTATATTGCTTCCTGGTAGATCTATTTTGAGCATTGCAAATTCTGTACCAAGCATATTTTAGGTTTTCTCCTTCCCTTTGCTTAAAATTAAGAACTTCATTTTCGGGAGACAACAGAGAAGATATGGGACTAGCCATAATGACAAGCAAGCAATCCAACACACAAGCGAACAAGAAACGGGAAAAAAGAGGCAAATATAGAAAGAGATTGAGGATGGAGAGAGAGGGCGAATAAAACGGCAAGGGTGAAGTGGGGGAGAGGAAAACAAGAGGCAAATGGCAAATAATGTAATGCGGGAGATAAGGGTTTGTGATGGGTACTTGGTATGTCTTGACTTGCAACGACGCCAGAAATGACTCATTGTCGGGAGCCAAATCTTGACTTGTATTGCGCGAACCTCCCCGGCAACGGCGCCAAAAATCCTTCTTGCTACCTCTTGAGCACTTGCGTTGGTTTTCCCTTGAAGAGGAAAGGGTGATGCAGCAAAGTAGCATTAGTATTTCCCTCAGTTTTTGAGAACCAAGGTATCAATCTAGTAGGAGACTACGCACGAGTCCCTCGCACCTACACAAACAAATAAATCCTCGCAACCAACGCGATAAGGGGTTGTCAATCCCTACACGGTCACTTACGAGAGTGAGATCTGATAGATATGATAAGATAATATTTTTGGTATTCTCATGATAAAGAGAAATAAAAGATGCAAAGTAGAATAAATGGCAAAGGAAATAACTAAGTATTGGAAGATTAATATGATGGAAGATAGACCCGGGGGCCATAGGTTTCACTAGTGGCTTCTCTCAAGAGCATACGAACAAATTACTGTTGAGCAATTGACAGAATTGAGCCTAGTTATGAGAATATCTAGGTATGATCATGTATATAGGCATCACGTCCAAAACAAGTAGACCGACTCCTGCCTGCATCTACTACTATTACTCCACACATCGACTGCTATCCAGCATGCATCTAGAGTATTAAGTTCAAGAGAACAGAGTAACGCTTTAAACAAGATGACATGATGTATAGGGATAAACTCATGCAATATGATATAAACCCCATCTTGTTATCCTCGATGGCAACAATACAGTACGTGCCCTGCTGCCCCTACTGTCACTGGGAAAGGACACCGCAAGATTGAACCCAAAGCCAAGCACTTCTCCCATTGCAAGAAAGATCAATCTAGTAGGCCAAACCAAACTGATAATTCGAAGAGACTTGCAAAGATAACCAATCATACATAAAATAATTCAGAGAAGATTCAAATATTATTCATAGATAAACTTGATCATAAACCCACAATTCATCGGTCTCAACAAACACACTGCAAAAGAAGATTACATCGAATAGATCTCCACAAGAGAGGGGGAGAACTTTGTATTGAGATCAAAAAAGAGAGATGAAGCCATCTAGATAATAACTATGGACCCGTAGGTCTGAAGTAAACTACTCACACTTCATCGGAGAGGCTGTGGTGTTGATGTAGAAGCCCTCCGTGATCGATGCCCCCTCCGGCGGAGCTCCGGAAAAGGCCCCAAGATGGGATCTCATGGATACAGAAATTTATGGCGGTGGAATTAGGGTTTTGGCTCCGTATCTGGTAGTTTGGGGGTACGTAGGTATATATAGGAGGAAGGAGTACGTCGATGGAGCAATAGGGGGCCCAC
>NC_041386.1:2383294-2403179 GCF_002162155.2 Triticum dicoccoides | reverse complement strand
AATGTTTCATTCCGTTTGGACTCCGTTTGATATTCTTTTTCTGTGAAACCCTAAAATAGGCAAAAAAAGAAACAATTAAAACAGAATATAATATAGCATGGAACAATAAAAAATTATAGATACATTGGAGACGTATCAAATGACGTGATCCGAGGTGAGGTTTTTCTCCCTGGACAGATCTTTGTATTCGGCAGCTTCGTATTGTGGGCCAACTCGCTTGGCCATCTGGAGCAGATCGAGAGCTGCACCCCTGGCCATCAGGTCAGGTTTGGAAGCTTGAACTAGACTGCCGACATCCGCAGAGACTTGATCTTCGATGGATTTGAGCCCATGTCAGGTGCGCCGCACAGTCAGACGAGCAGGACTTAGCCCTGCCGTCGGACGGTGTTCGGGAGATCACAACTGCGGCTACTCCGACCCCCAATCTGGAGCAGATCGTGCCGTCCAAGGACGGGTGGATGGACCCCGCCACGGAGGCCACACACTCAGTGGCGATAGAGTTGAATACTGACTTCACCTCCTATGAGACCTGTGTCATCGGACCCTTGGATTCGTCCCCGGCCACAGGCTCCGAACCGCTTGCATCCGTGCCTATCGAATCTGATTGGGCACCGATCATGGAGTTTACCTCCGTGGATATCTTTCAGCACTCGCCCTTGGGCGACGTGCTAAATCCATTGAGGTCTCTCTCCTTGTCAGGAGACACTTGGTCGAACCATGTCCGGCTTGAGTGGGAAGCGGACGACGAAGAAATTCAGTCCCCACCCACCACCCACTTAATAGCCACTGTCGACGACTTAATCGACATGCTTGATTTCGGCTCCGAAGACATCGACGGTATGAGCGATGATGCAGGAGAAGAACTGGAACCACCGCCCATAGGGCGCTGGACAGCCACCTCATATATATATGGTGGACACCCCCAAAGAAAGCGATGGCAATAAGGCAACGGAGGATAATCCCCTTGAGAAGCAATCTAAGCACCGGCATCATCGGCACCGCTCTAAGCCCCGCCATAGCAAAAGCAGCGATACCGACAAAAGAGACAATAACGCTGCGGATAGTGCCGAAGACGAAGATAATCCCCTCCATCCAGGCTTCGAGCGGGAGGATGGGCAAGCTATCCCTAAGGAACAGGCGACAGACGGAGAATCAGAGGATGACAATTACATGCCCCTCTCCGAAGACGAGGTGAGCCTCGGCGACAAAGAATTTATCGTGCCTGAGGATCCTATCGAGCAGGAGCGCTTCAAGCGCCGGCTTATAGCCACAGCAAAAAGCCTAAACAAAAAGCAGCAGCAACTTCAAGCTGATCAAGATCTGTAGTGGATAGATGGACCGAGGTCCTGGCAGCCGAGGAATACGAACTCGAGCGCCCAACCAAAAGTTACCCAAAGCGCAGGTTGCTACCCCAACTCGAGGAGGAAACATTAAAGCCTACACTACCAGTGTATGATGCGGCTGACCGGCCACCTCGTGGCCGAGACAAAGCAGCATATCAGCCTGAAGTCTAGCCCGCACCCCGTCGCCAGTCAAACAAAAATACCAAGGCCCGGGGCTACCCGCAGGACCTGCGAGACGTATTGAAAACAAAGCAGGACATACAAGATCGATCTACGGATCACGGGGGCGCGCCCCAACGCGTGACGACGACCGTCACGCCGGATATACTAAAGGCAAATCTGGCCGGGCCGAATACAACAGACAAGACTCGTATGAACTGCGTCGTGATATAGCCCGGCACAGAGGCGCCGCACACCCCTTATGCTTCACCGACGAAGTAATGGATCACGAATTCCCAGAAGGAATTAAACCTGTGAACACATATGATGGTACAACAGACCCCGCGGTATGGATTGAAGATTTCCTCCTCCACATCCACATGGCCCGTGGTGACGATCTACACGCCATCAAGTACCTCCCACTAAAACTCAAAGGGACGGCTCGACATTGGCTGAATAGCCTGCCAGCAAACTCCATCAAGAAATCCTGGCATTTCAGATGCCAAAGACAGCAACGGCAAGCCACGCCGCAACAGACATAAGTGCCACAACAACGACGACAACGACAAAGACACGACGGTCAATGATGAATTCAGTGGCTCTAAATCCGGTCAGCGGAAAAAGCCGTTCAAAAGAAGCAATCCGGGCCCGTCCAGTTTGGACCGCATACTCCATCACCCGTGTCAAATTCACGGCACCCCCGATAAACTATCCAACCACACCAACAGAGAATGCTGGGTGTTCAAACAGGCCGGCAAGTTGAATGCCGAAAACAAGGAAAAGGGGCTGCATAGCGACGAGGAGGAGGAGCCCCAGCCGCCGAACACAGGGGGACAGAAGAAATTTCCTCCCCAAGTGAAAACGGTGAACATGATATACGCAACCCATATTCCCAAGCGGGAACGGAAGCGTGCACTAAGGGACGTCTATGCGATGGAGCCAGTCGCCCCAAAGTTCAACCCATGGTATTCTTGTCCGATCACTTTCGATTGCAGGGACCACCCTACCAGTATCCGTCATGGTGGTTCTGCCGCATTGGTCCTTGACCCCATCATTGACGGATTTCACCTCACTCGAGTCCTTATGGACGATGGCAGCAGCCTGAACCTGCTCTATCAGGATACAGTGCGCAAAATGGGTATCGACCCCTCGAGGATCAAACCCACAAAAACCACCTTTAAAGGTGTCATACCAGGTGTAGAGGCATGTTGCACGAGCTCAATCACACTGGAAGTGGTCTTCGAATCTCCGGACAACTTCCGAAGCGAGGAGTTGATCTTCGATATCGTCCCCTTCTGCAGTGGCTATCATGCACTGCTCGGACGAACTGCATTTTCCAGATTCAATGCGGTACCGCATTATGCATACCTCAAGCTCAAAATGCCAGGACCTCGTGGGGTTATAACAGTTAATGGAAACACAGAACGCTCGCTCCGTACGGAGGAGCACACTGCGACCCTCGCAGCAAAAGTACAAAGCAGCCTTCTGAGGCAAACCGCCAATTTGGCGATAAAGCCCCTGGACAGCTTCAAGCGAGTCCGGAGTACCCCGCAACAGGATCGCCCAGCACGTTCAGAGCTCGCCTAGCAATTCGGCCTCCGTCCTAGTCCCAGTCAAGCGGCGAAATTTGCGCCGCGCGTACATAATTACGCACTCAATATACCATGGTCATAGGCGGAGGCACGGCTATGGCACGGCCCACAATGCGGCTCAACCGCCTCAGGACCCGTATATCTTTACCATTTTCTTCCTTTCAGGACCCTATTCTCTGAAGGCCCTCTCCGATAGCCTGATTATTGGACCCATCACGGGAAGGAAACACCAAGGAAGCAAGAAGCTTTGACGTACAAGGGAATCCCCAGGTGGTCTCTGATAACAATCGCTATACCTATTTTACATACCCACACGCAGCTTTCCCTTGGATAGGACATGTCAAATAGTCCTATTTTTCCTTATTGCACTACTTGTATACATATGCTTTGACGTATCATTTAAATAACAATGTACAGCGTCAGCTTATTATTGCATTTCTTCATCTTTTTTTCCCTGTCTACTTATTTACGACAAATTGCACCCGTACATTCTGGTACGTCTAGTGCGCCAGGGGCTTCAGTGTACCCCATAACACAACAAGAAAAGTCTGAACACTTTCGACAGTACGGCACCCCGAACTTATAGCATTATATGCATCAGCTCCGAATCAAGTCTTGGGTCAATAGTTGTGTTTGCCCGGCTCCCATGTTTTGGTACCTTACGTTCCGTTATATCGGCTAAGGTAGCATAGGGAGAACTACTGCGATTGTGTCTCGGTTCTTCCGGACGAGCACCTCAGTAGAGAAAGCCGAAAACTGACTGTCATGATGCGGCGAGGGCTGGTCGTTGTTCGAGAGGTCTCAAATCCTTAAAGATTTTTTCCGCTTCGGGCAAGGAATCGGCCTTGTCCGATATAGGCGTATATAGCGCCCCAAGTTCGGCCTTCCGAATACTAGGGGCTTCGCCAAAATTTAAAATTGTAGACTTCTATGGCTAAGTGAGAGTGATAAAGCTGTATAGTCCGATTGCCTTGTTCACTGCGCTAAACACCTTCTTAAAGGACCAATTTTTTTTGGATAAAGAGTGTTTAAGATTTATCCCAAACACCTCAGTACTAGTTACATGAGGGCAGAAGCCCACGACTGGCCAACTCTCAGAATTTATAAACAGCCGCGCAGAAGGTAATATTTTAAATCGACAAGCGTTATATAGCGCACATGAACTCGTTTTCATATTACAGGATCACACGAGTACATTCATTCAAATATTTCATCCTTAGCACATTCCTCCGCCACAAGGCGGGCACCCTTCAGGACACTGTCATAATACTTTTCCGGGTGGCGATGCTCCTCGCCCTCTGGTGGCCCCTCCTTCACCAGCTTTTCGGCATCCATCTTCGCCCAGTGCACTTTCGCACGAGCAAAGGCCCTGCACGCACCTTCAATGCAGACGGACCGCTTGATGACTTCAAACTGCGGGCAGGCATTCACAAGTCGCTTAACCAGGCCGAAGTAGCTGTCAGGCAGGAGATCGCCAGGCCACATCCGGACTATGAGACCCTTCATGGCCAGTTCAACCGCCTTGTGAAGCTCGACCAGTTGCTTCAGCTGGTCGCTCAAGGGTATCGGATGTTCGGTCTCAGCATATTGAGACCAGAACAACTTTTCTGTCGAGGTCCCTTCTGAAGGAAATATGCCCTAGCGGCAATAATAAAGTTATATTTATTTCCTTATATCATGATAAATGTTTATTATTCATGCTAGAATTGTATTAACCGAAAACATAATAGATGTGTGAATACATAGACAAACAGAGTGTCACTAGTATGCCTCTACTTGACTATCTCGTTGATCAAAGATGGTTATGTTTCCTAACCATAGACATGAGTTGTCATTTCATTAACGGGATCACATCATTAGGAGAATGATGTGATTGACTTGACCCATTCCATTATCCTAGCACTTGATCGTTTAGTTTGTTGCTATTGCTTTCTTCATGACTTATACATATTCCTATGACTATGAGATTATGCAACTCCCGTTTACTAGAGGAACACTTTGTGTGCTACCAAACGTCACAACGTAACTGGGTGATTATAAAGGTGCTCTACAGGTTTCTCCAAAGGTACTTGTTGGGTTGGCGTATTTCAAGATTAGGATTTGTCACTCCGATTGTCAGAGAGGTATCTCTGGGCCCTCTCGGTAATGCACATCACTTAAGCCTTGCAAGCATTGCAACTAATGAGTTAGTTGCGGGATGATGTATTACGGAACAAGTAAAGAGACTTGCCGGTAACGAGATTGAACTAGGTATTGAGATACCGACGATCGAATCTTGGGCAAGTAACATACCGATGACAAAGGGAACAACATATGTTGTTATGCGGTCTGACCGATAAAGATCTTCGTAGAATATGTGGGAGCCAATATGAGCATCCAGGTTCCGCTATTGGTTATTGACCGGAGACATGTCTCGGTCATGTCTACATAGTTCTCGAACCCGTAGGGTCCGCATGCTTAAAGTTTTGGTGACGATTGTATTATGAGTTTATGTGATTTGATGTATTTAAGGTAGTTCGGAGTCCCGTATGAGATCGGGGACATGACGAGGAGTCTCGAAATGGCCGAGACGTAAAGATCGATATATTGGCCGACTATATTCAGACATCGGAAAGGTTCCGAGTGATTCGGGTATTTTCGGGGGTACTGGGGAGTTACGGGAATACGAGGAAGAAGTAATCGGCCTCATGGGCCAAGTGGTGGAAGAGAGGAGGCAGGGCGCGCAGCCCCCCTAGCCCAAACCGAATTGGACTAGGGGGTCGGCCCCCCTTTCCTCCTTTTCCTCCTTCTCCTTCCTTCTCCTTCTCCTCCTTCCTTTCCTCCTCCTAGTAGGAGTAGGAAAGGGGAGTCCTACTCCTACTAGGAGGAGGACTCCTCCTGGCACGCCCATAGAGGGCCAGCCGGCCTCCCCCTTTCTCCTTTATATACAGGGGCAGGGGGCACCTCTAGACACACAAGTTGATCAGCTGATCTCTCCCAGCCGTGTGCGGTGCCGCCCTCCACCATATTCCACCTCGGTCATATCGTAGCGGTGCTTAGGCGAAGCCCTGCGTCGGCAGCAACATCATCACCGTCACCACGCCGTCGTTCTGACGGAACTCTCCTGTGAAGCTCCGCTGGATCGGAGTTCACGGGACATCATCGAGCTGAACGTGTGCTGAACTCGGAGGTGCCGTGCGTTCGGTACTTGATCGGTCGGATCGTGAAGACGTACGACTACATCAACCGCGTGTGCTAACGCTTTCACTTTCGGTCTACGTGGGTACGTGGACAACACTCTCCCCTCTTATTGCTATGCATCACCATGATCTTGCGTGTGCATAAGAAAATTTTGAAATTACTACGTTCCCCAATAGTGGCATCCGAGCCAAGTTTTATGCGTAGATGTCATATGCACGAGTAGAACACAAGTGAGTTGTGGGCGATATAAGTCATACTGCTTACCAGCATCTCATACTTCGGTTTGGCAATATTGTTGGATGAAGCGGCCCGGACTGACATTACGCGTACACTTATGCGAGACTGGTTTTACCGCCGTGCTATGCACACAGGTGACTAGCGGGTGTTAGTTTCTCCAACTTTAGTTGAATCAAGTGTGGCTACGCCCGGTCCTTGCGAAGGTTAAAACAGAACCAACTTGACAAACTATCATTGTGGTTTTGATGCATAGGTAAGAACGGTTCTTGCTAAGCCCGTAGCAGCCACGTAAAACTTGCAACAACAAAGTAGAGGACGTCTAACTTATTTTTGCAGGGCATGTTGTGATGTGATATGGTCAAGACGTGATGCGATATAAGTTGTTGTATAAGATGATCATGTTTTGTTGAAGTTATCGGCAACTGGCATAAGCCTTATGGTTGTCTCTTTATTGCATAAGATGCAAGCACCAAATAATTGCTTTACAATTATCGCTATGCGATAGCAATAGTTGCAAGAGCAATAGTTGGCGAGACGACCATGTGACGACACATTGATATAGATCAAGATGATGGAGATCATGGTGTCATGCCGGTGATGATGGAAATCATGATGATGTTTTGGAGATGGAGATCAAAGGCACAAGATGATGATGGCCATATCATGTCACATATTTTGATTACATGTGATGTTTATCTTTTATGCATCTTATCTTGCTTTAATTGATGGTGGCATTATAAGATGATCTCTCACTAAATTTCAAGATAAAAGTGTTCTCCTTGAGTATGCACCGTTGCCAAAGTTCGTCGTGCCCAGACACCACATGATGATCGGGTGTGATAAGCTCTACGTCCATCTACAACGGGTGGAAGCCAGTTTTGCACACGCAGAATACTCAGGTTAAACTTGACGAGCCTAGCATATGCAGATATGGCCTCGGAACACTGAGACTGAAAGGTAGAGCGTGAATCTTATAGTAGATATGATCAACATAGTGATGTTCACCATTGAAAACTACTCCATTTCACGTGATGATCGGTTATGGTTTAGTTGATTTGGATCACATGATCACTTAGAAGATTAGAGGGATGTCTTTCTAAGTGGGAGTTCTTAAGTAATATGTTGTAGATCAATAGCTCGCGTTTAGCTCCCCTGTTTTATTTTTGATATGTTCCTAGAGAAAACTAAGTTGAAAGATGTTAGTACCAATGACGCGGATTGGATCCGTGATCTGAGGTTTATCCTCATTGCTGCACAGAAGAATTATGTCCTTAATGCACCGCTAGGTGACAGACCTATTGTAGGAGCAGATGCAGACGTCATGAACGTTTGGCTAGCTCAATATGATGACTAGTTGATAGTTTAGTGCACCATGCTTAACAGCTTAGAATCGGGACTTCAAAGACGTTTTGAACGTCATGGATCATATGGATGTTCCAGGAGGTGAAGTTAATATTTCAAGCAAATACCCGCGTTGAGAGATATGAAGTCTCCAACAAGTTCTATAGCTAAAAGATGGAGGAGAACAACTCAAGCAGTGAGCATGTGTTCAGATTGTCTGGGTACTACAATCGCTTGAGTCAAGTGGGAGTTAATCTTCCAGATAAAATAGTGATTGACAGAATTCTCTAGTCACCATCACCAAGTTAGTAGAACTTCGTGATGAACTATAGTATGCAAGGGATGATGAAAATGATTCCCGAGCTTTTCATGATGATGAAATCGATGAAGGTAGAAATCAAGAAAGAGCATCAAGTGTTGATGATTAACAAGACCACTAGTTTCAAGAAAAGGGCAAAGGGAAAGAAAGGGAACTTCAAGAAGAACAGCAAGCAAGTTGCTGCTCAAGTGAAGAAGCCCAAGTCTGGTCCTAAGCCTGAGACTAAGTGCTTCTACTGCAAAGGGACTGGTCACTGGAAGCGGAAATGCCCAAAGTATTTGGCGGATAAGAAGGATGGCAAAGTGAACAAAGGTATATTTGATATACAGATTATTGATGTGTATTTTACTAGTGTTCGTAGCAACCCCTCGGTATTTGATACTGGTTCATTTGCTAAGAGAAGTAACTAGAAACGGGAGTTGCAGAATGAACAAAGACTAGTTAAGGGTGAAGTGACGATGTGTGTTGGAAGTGGTTCCAAGATTGATATGATCATGATCGCACACTCCCTATACTTTCGGGATTAGTGTTGAACCTAAATAAGTATTATTTGGTGTTTGCGTTGAGCATGAATATGAGTTGATCATGTTTATTGCAATACGGTTATTCATTTAAGAAAGAGAATAAATTGTTGTTCTGTTTACATGAATATAACCTTCTATGGTCATACACCCAATGAAAATGGTTTGTTGGATCTCGATTGTGGTGATACACATTCTCATAATATTGAAGCCAAAAGATGCAAAGTTAATAGTGATAGTGCAACTTATTTGTGGCATTGCCGTTTAGGTCATATTGGTGTAAAGCGCATGAAGAAAATCCATGCTGATGGGCTTTTGGAATCACTTGATTATGAATCAGTTGATGCTTGTGAACCGTGCCTCATGGGCAAGATGACTAAGACTCCGTTCTCCAGAACAATGGAGTAAGCAACTGACTTATTGGAAATAATACATACTAATGTATGCAGTCCGATGAATGTTGAGGCTCGCGGCGGGTATCGTTATTTTCTGACCTTCACAGACGATTTGAGCAGATATGGGTATATCTACTTGATGAAACATAAGTCTGAAACATTTGAAAAGTTCAAAAACTTCAGAGTGAAGTGGAAATCATCGTGACAAGAAAATAAAGTTTCTACGATCTGATCGCAGAGACAAATATTTGAGTTACGAGTTTGGTCTTCAATTAAAACAATGTGGAATAGTTTCACAAAATCATGCCACCTAGAAAACCATAGCATAATGGTGTGTCCGAACGTCATAACCATAATATTATTGGATATAGTGCAATCTATGATGTTTCTTACCTATTAACCACTATCGTTTTGAGGTTATGCATTCGAGACAGCTACATTCACGTTAAATAAGGCACCATCTAAATCCGTTGAGACGACACTGTATGAACTATGGTTTGGCAAGAAACCTAAGCTGTCGTTTCTTAAAGTTTGAGGTTGCAATGCTTATGTGAAAAAGTTTCAACCTGATAAGCTCAAACCCAAATCGGAGAAGTGCGTCTTCATAGGATACCCAAAAGAAAATGTTGGGTACACCTTCTATCAAAGATCCGAACGCAAGATATTCATTGCTGAGAATGGATCCTTTTCTAGAGAAGGAGTTTCTCTCGAAAGAAGTGAGTGGGAGAAAAGTAGAACTTGATGAGGTAACTGTACCTGCTCCCTTATTGGAAAGTAGTTCATCACAGAAATCTGTTCCTGTGACTACTACACCAATTAGTGAGGAGGCTAATGACGATGATCATGTAACTTCAGATCAAGTTACTACCGAACCTCGTAGGTAAACCAGAGTGAGATTCGCACCAGAGTGGTACGGTAATCCTGTTCTGGAGGTCATGTTACTTGACCATGACGAACCTACGAACTATGAGGAAGCGATGATGAGCCCAGATTCCGCGAAATGGCTTGAGGCCATGAAATCTGAGATGAGATCCATGTATAAGAACAAAGTATGGACTTTGATTGACTTGCCCAAAGATCAGCGAGCCATTGAGATTAAATGGTTCTTCAAGAGGAAGACGGACGCTGATAGTAGTGTTACTATCTACAAAGCTAGAATTGTCGCAAAAAGGTTTTCAACAAGTTCAAGGTGTTGACCACGATGAGAATTTCTCACTCATATCTATGCTTAAGTCTGTCCGAATCATATTAGCTATTGCCGCATTTTACGAAATCTGGCAAATGGATAAACAAAACTGCATTCCTTAATAGGATTTATTAAAGAAGAGTTGTATATGATGCAACCAGAAGGTTTTCTCAATCCTAAAGGTACTGACAAAATATGTAAGGTCCAGCGATCCATTTATGGACTGTGATACGTCTCCGTCGTATCTATAATTTTTGATTGTTCCATGCCAATATTATTCAACTTTCATATACTTTTGGCAACTTTTTATACTATTTTTGGGACTAACATATTGATCCAGTGCCCAGTGCCAGTTCCTGTTTGTTGCATGTTCTTTGTTTCGCAGAATATCTATATCAAACGGAGTCCAAACGGAATAAAAACTGACGGAGTTTTTTTTGGAATATATATGCTTTTTGGGAAGAAGAATCCATGCGATACGATGCTCGAGGGGCCCACGAGGTAGGGGGGCGCGCCCCAGGGTGTCAGGTGCGCCCCTGACCCTCGTGGCCACCCCATAAGGAGGTTGGTGCCCTTCTTTCGCCGCAAGAAAGCTAATATCCGGATATAGATCGTGTTAAAATTTCAGCCCAATCGGAGTTACGGATCTCCAGGAATATAAGAAATGGTGAAAGGGAAGAATCTGGGAACGCAGAAACAGAGAGAGACATAGAGACATATCCAATCTCGGAGGGGCTCTCGCCCCTCCTGTGCCATGGAGGCCATGGAACAGAGGGGAAACCCTTCTCCCATCTAGGGAGGAGGTCAAGGAAGAAGAAGAAGGAGGGGGGGGGGCTCTCTCCCCCTCGCTTCCGGTGGCACCGGAGTGCCACCGGGGGCCATCATCATCACCGCGATCTAGACCAACACCTCCGCCATCTTCACCAACATCTCCATCACCTTCCCCTCTCTATCTACAGCGGTCCACTCTCCCGCAACCCGCTGTACCCTCTACTTGAACATGGTGCTTTATGCTTCATATTATTATCCAATGATGTGTTGCCATCCTATGATGTCTGAGTAGATTTTCGTTGTCCTATCGATGGTTGATGAATTGCTATGATTGATTTAATTTGCTTGTGGTTATGTTGCTGTCCTTTGGTGCCCATCATATGATTGCGCGCGTGGATCACACCCTAGGGTTAGTTTGTATGTTGATAGGACTATGTATTGGAGGGCAAGAGTGACAGAAGCTTCAACCTAGCATAGAAATTGATGCATACAGGATTGAAGGGGGACCAATATATCTTAATGCTATGGTTGGGTTTTACCTTAATGAACATTAGTAGTTGCGGATGCTTGCTAATAGTTCCAATCATAAGTGCATAGAATTCCAAGTCAGGGATGACATGCTAGTAGTGGCCTCTCCCACATAATACTTGCTATCGGTCTAGTAAAGTAGTCAATTGCTTAAGGGACAATTTCGCAACTCCTACCACCACTTTTCCACACTCGCTATATTTACTTTATTGTTTCTTTATCTAAACAGCCCCTACTTTTTATTTACGTAATCTTTATTATCTTGCAAACCTATCCAACAACACCTACAAAGTACTTCTAGTTTCATACTTGTTCTAGGTAAAGCAAACGTCAAGCGTGCGTAGAGTTGTATCGGTGGTCGATAGAACTTGAGGGAATATTTGTTCTACCTTTAGCTCCTCGTTGGGTTCGACACTCTTACTTATCGAAAACGGTTGCGATCCCCTATACTTGTGGGTTATCAAGACCTTTTTCTGGCGCCGTTGCCGGGGAGCAATAGCGTGGGGTGAACATTCTCGTGTCTGCTTGTTTGCTTTATCACTAAGTAATTTTTATTTGCTGTTCTTAGTTGTTCTCTATCTTTAGTTATGTATATGGAACACGAAATACCAAAACAATTAGGTGTACTTGCTACTCATGGAGATGGGGAACCTCCTAAAACCCTTGATACTGGTTATGTGAAAGATATTATGTACTACTTTAATAATCCTGAGAAAACCCCATTCAATTATGTAATGGGAGTAACATTGGATCAACGTGAATACTTTAGGGATTACCGCTTCACACAAAAAGGGAAACTATTATGGGATCGAATTCATATACTAAATTGGTATGCTAGGCAACTATGCTTGAGATATGATTATACTTGTTGCTCTAAGGTGAGGGCTCCACACCTTCCCTTTTCATGTGAATTTAATGATAATGAAACCTTAGCTTCTTATGCTAATGGTATATATGATTACTATGATGTGGAACAAATAGAAGAATTTGTTGCTTTTAAGGGTGCTTATGAAATTGAATCTATGTTTAAAGAGTTTGAAGATTTTGATGATGTTGTTTATAGACCTGAAAATTCAGCTATCCTGAAACATTGTTATGAGAATTATGAATAAAATTACGAAATTAATGCGCTTATTAAGAAAGTCTCCGCTGTCCAAGAAGAGACTAATATTTTGCAGGAGTCTATGGAAGAAGAAATTGATGAAACTGTGAGCTCATTGGATGAAAAAGATGAGGAAGAGAGCGAAGAACAAAAGGAGGAAGAACGGATTGATCACCCGTGCCCACCTTCTAATGAGAGTAACTCTTCAACTCATACATTGTTTAATTTCCCTTCGTGCTTACCGAAGGATGAATGCTATGATAATTGCTATGATCCTGTCGATTCTTTTGAAATATCCCTTTTTGATGATGCTTGCTATGCTTGTGGCCAAGATGCCAATATGAATTATGCTTATGGAGATGAACTTGCTATAGTTCCTTATGTTAATCATGAAATTGTTGCTATTGCACCCACGCATGATAGTCCTATTATCTTTTTGAATTCTCCCGATTACACTATATCGGAGAAGTTTGCACTTATTAAGGATTACATTGATGGGTTGCCTTTTACCATTGCACATGATGATTTTGATAGATATAATATGCATGTGCTTGCTGCTCCTACTTGCAATTATTATGAGAGAGGAACTATATCTCCACCTCTCTATATCTCCAACACGATAAAATTGCAAGAAACTGTTTATACTATGCATTGGCCTTTACTATGCGTGCATGAATTGTTCTTTTATGACATGCCGATGCATAGGAAGAGAGTTAGACTTCTTGACCGCCTGAATCTCCTGGAGGGCATTTTGGGCTTCGGCCTTGCATTTTGTGCGTTCTCCAGGGCCTTCGCAAGCTCGGACCCCTGCATCTTAGAGTCACGCTCCAAGGACTCATATTTCTTGACGAAATCCTGGAGCTCTTGCTGAACCTCGCCGACTCGGGCCTCTTGCTTCTCGCGCTCGATGCGCTCCTTGGCCGCCCTGTCTTCGGCCTCGGGCAGCGCCTTCTTCAGGGCCGCCACTTCTGTCGTGGCCCCTAGCAAAATTCATGATGATCCTATGATCTAATGACCATTTTTTCTTTATCAATATACAGACGGGGTATCACTTACCTTTGTTCTCTTCAAGCTGCCTCTTGGTAAGGCCGAGTTCTTCCTCTTGTAGTTGAGGGATACATCTTGGTTTTTGGATCTCTCAAGTTCTTCATAATGATAAGCAGATATATATATACCCCAAGTGACTTAAAGAATAGAGCAATGCTCCCCGGCAACGGCACCAGAAAATAGTCTTGATAACCCACAAGTATAAGGGATCGCAACAGTTTTCGAGGGTAAAGTATTCAACCCAAATTTATTGATTCGACACAAGGGGAGCCAAAGAATATTCTCAAGTATTAGCAGCTGAGTTGTCAATTCAACCACACCTGGAAACTTAATATCTGTAGCAAAGTATTTAGTAGCAAAGTAATATGATAGTAGTGGTAATGGTAGCAAAAGGTAACAATAGTAAAAGTAACGTTTTTGGTATTTTGTAGTGATGATAGCAATAGCAACGGGAAAGTAAATAAGCGAAGAACAATATATAGAAAGCTCCTAGGCAATGGATCGGTAATGAGAATTATGTTGGATGCGGTTCATCATGTAATAGTCATAACCTAGGGTAACACAGAACTAGCTCCAGTTCATAAATGTAATGTAGGCATGTATTCCGAATATAGTCATACGTGCTTATGGAAAAGAACTTGCATGACATCTTTTGTCCTACCCTCCCGTGGCAGCGGGGTCCTTACGGAAACTAAGGGATATTAAGGCCTCCTTTTAATAGAGTACCGGAACAAAGCATTAACACATAGTGAATACATGAACTCCTCAAACTACGGTCATCACTGGTAAGTATCCCGATTATTGTCACTTCGGGGTTAACGGATTATAACACATAATAGGTGACTATAGACTTGCAAGATAGGATCAAGAACTCTCATATATTGATGAAAACATAATAGGTTCAGATCTGAAATCATGGCACTTGGGCCCTAGTGACAAGCATTAAGCATAGCAAAGTCATAGCAACATCAATCTCAGAACATAGTGGACACTAGGGATCAAACCCTAACAAAAGTAACTCGATTACATGATAGATCTCATCCAACCCATCACCGTCCACCAAGCCTACAATGGAATTACTCACGCACGACGGTGAGCATCATGAAATTGGTGATGGAGGATGGTTGATGATGACGATGGCGACGGATTCCTCTCTCCGGAGCCCCGAACGGACTCCAGATTAGCCCCCCCGAGAGGTTTTAGGGCTTGGCGGTGGCTCCGTATCGTAACACGCGATGATTTCTTCTCTCTAATTTTTTTCTCCCCGAAACACAATATATAGAGTTGGAGTTGGAGTCGGAGAGGCACCAGGGGGCCCACGAGGTAGGGGGCGCGCCCCCACCCTCGTGGACAGGTGGTGGGCCCCTTGGCCTTCATCTTTTGCAAGTATTTTTTATATTTTCCAAAAAGTTGCTTCGTGAAGTTTCAGATCATTCCGAGAACGTTTGTTTCTGCACATAAATAACACCATGGTAATTCTGCTGAAAACAGTGTCAGTCCGGGTTAGTTCCATTCAAATCATGCAAGTTAGAGTCCAAAACAAGGGCAAAAGTGTTTGGAAAAGTAGATACAATGGAGACGTATCAACTCCCCCAAGCTTAAACCTTTGCTTGTCCTCAAGCAATTCAGTTGATAAACTGAAAGTGATAAAGAAAAACTTTTACAAACCCTATTTGCTCTTGTTGTTGTAAATATGTAAAGCCAACATTCAAGATTTCAGCAAAGATTGTAACTAACCACATTCACAATAACGCATAGATCTCAAGTTTACTCATATCAATGGCATAATCAACTAGCGAGCCATAATAATAAATCTCGGATGACAACACTTTCTCAAAACAATCATAGTATGATATAACAAGATGGTATCTCGCTAGCCCTTTCTGAGACCGCAAAACATAAATGCAGAGCACCTTTAAAGATCAAGGACTGACTAGACATTGTAATTCATGGTAAAAGAGACCCAGTCAAGTCATACCCAATGTAAACTAATAGTAATGAATGCAAATGACAGCGGTGCTCTCCAACTGGTGCTTTTTGATTAGAGGGTGATGACTCAGCATAAAAGTAAATAGATAGGCCCTTCGCAGAGGGAACCAGGGATTTGTAGAGGTGCCAGAGCTCGATTTTGAAACAGAGGTGAATAATATTTTGAGCGGTATACTTTCATTGTCAACATAACAACCAAGAGATGGCAATATCTTCCATGCTACACACATTATAGGCGGTTCCCAAACAGAATGGTAAAGTTTATACTCCCCCTTCCACCAACAAGCATCAATCCATGGCTTGCTCGAAACATCGAGTGCCTCCAACTAACAAGAGTCCCAGGGGGAGTTTTGTTTGCAATTATTTTGATTTAGTTTGCATAAAGCATGGGACTGGGCATCCCGGTGACCAGCCATTTATCTCGTGAGTGAGGAGCGGAGTCCACTCCTCTTGAGAATAACCCGCCTAACATGGAAGATATTGATACGTCCATTTTGCATCATGCTTTTATATCGACATTTATTGCATTATGGACTGTTATTTCACTTTATTTCACAATACTTATGGCTATTCTCTCTTATTTTACAAGGTTTACATAAGGAGGGAGAATGCCGGCAGCTGGAATTCTGGGCTGGAAAAGAAGCAAATATTAGAGACCTATTCTGCGCAACTCCAAAAGTCCTGAAACTCCACGGAACATCTTAAAATAAATAAAGAAAAATCCTCGCCAAAGATGAAGGCCAGGGGGCCCACACCCTGATCACGAGGGTGGGGGGCGCCCCCCCCTAGGGCGTGCCCCCTACCTCGTGGGCCCCCTGGTGGCTCTCCGACGTCCATCTTCTCCTATATGAAGTCTTTGGATGATAAAAAATAGGAAGGAACTTTTCGGGACGAGACTCCACCGCCACAAGGCGGAACCAATCTAGAGCTCCGACAGAGTTGTTCTGCCGGGGATACTTCCCTCCGGGAGGGGGAAATCATCACCATCGTCATCACCAACGCTCCTCTCATAGGGGGAGGGCAATCTCCATCAACATCTTCACCAGCACCATCTCATCTCTAAACCCTAGTTCCTCTCATGTATCCAAATCTTGTCTCAAAGTCCGGAATTGGTGCTAGTAGGTTGCTAGTAGTGTTGATTACTCCTTGTAGTTGATGCTAGTTGATTTATTTGGTGGAAGATCATATGTTCAGATCCTATATGCATATTATTACCCCTCTGATTATGAACATGAATATGCTTTGTGAGTAATTACGTTTGTTCCTGAGGACAATGGAGAAGTATTTCTATTAGTAGTCATGTGAATTTAGTATTCGTTTGATATTTTGATAAGATGTATGTTGTCTAGCCTCTAGTGGTGTTATGTGAACATTGACTACATAACACTTCACCATTATTTGGGCCTAGAGGAAGGCATTGGGAAGTAATAAGTAGATGATGGTTGCTAGAGTGACAGAAGCTTAAACCCTAGTTTATGCGTTGCTTCGTAAGGGGCTGATTTGGATCCACATGTTTCATGCTATGGTTAGGTTTACCTTAATACTTTTGTTGTAGTTGCGGATGCTTGCAATAGAGGTTAATCATAAGTGGGATGCTTGTTCAAGTAAGAACAACACCTAAGCTGTCAGGACCGCCTTTCCAATAAACATTTATTGAAAAGACGACCTTTGTGTTGACCAGTACAGAAGAATCCTTCTTACTGGCAGACAAAACCTTGATACAGAAATCCAGCAGTACTAAATATTATACATGGTTGAGATGAGGATGCTCAACAATTTATTACAAGCATGCCTATATTATACATAAAGGCGGGTATGACACAAGAGTGTGGTGGCATAACTACTGACTCGTAATAAAAGTGGTGGTGGATATGTCACGGTGAGGTGGATGACATGACTCTGAAATCTTACAGCTCATCAAGCGTTGGAGTGAGGCTTGATGATTTATTCGGGTGGCGGAAGCGTATATAATACAAGTGAACAACTCCAGGGTCGCACGTGACTGACTGGGACTCCTCTAGGCGTCAGACTCGCTATCGAACTCTCCATCCATAAGATCGTCTTCGTCAACATCTGGCCAAATCAAAAAGCCAGGTGAGTACTTTGAATGTACTCGCAAGACAGTTCGGACATAAGATATAACAAATGTAAACATGATGCACATGAGCAGATTAGTATGCACAATCAAATAATAGATTTGCACTTCACGATAAATAAAAGGAAGTCAGGCGGTAGTCCTCCCGAAATCCCAATAAAAGTAACTGAATACCGATCGGGTGTCTGAAGTGACACCTCGAAAGGTAGAAACAGATTAACATGCCGCAGTCGGGCGTCGAGGCGACACCACATAAAGGGCTTATACTGAAAAGTAAATAACAGAACATGCCACAGTCGGACGTCTAAGCGACATCTCGAAAGGGCTTATAATGAAAATAGATAACAATGATGCCACAGTCGGTCGTTTGAGCGACATCACATAAAGGGCTTATACCAAAAGTAAATAACAATAATGCCACAGTCGGACGTCTGAGCGACATCACATAAAGGGCTTATATCAAAAGTAAGCAACAATAATGCCACAGTCGGACGTCTGAGCAACGTCACATAAAGGGCTTATATCAAAAGTAAATAACAATAATGCCACAGTCGGACGTCTGAGCGACATCACATAAAGGGCTTATAGTTTATCATTCGAATTTAAGTAGCTCATGAATTCAAATCTTCGCAAGGAAATACTCAGCATATAATCATAAACTGGTTAGTCCATCCACATTAAATAGCTTCAGCCGAGTTTACCACTCTCGGTTTCATGTTCATTCTCCGGAGACTGCCACTGGGGTTGACACTGAGATTTGCCACTGAGACTGACATTGACACAAAGATGATGTCCAAGTCCTTGCTCATGGACATGGATACTCGAACGGTTTTGACTCTGCAGAGTTTGTACTCTTTACCACAGCCAACGGGTTTCGGTAGTCACAAGGACTAGTTCTGTTTATGGTGTTTTAGAAGAAACACGTCTAACCAGTACACACCCATTCCACATTCCGTCGCTAGGAATCACCCTTGGCAACGTTCAAGAAAAACCTTAAGACGGGGAGGCCACAACCTCGAATAGGATGGGATCAAATTTATATCACGCACTCTAAGGGGTGCCCCCCTCTCGGTCCCAACCGGAAACACCCATGCCCCCTGACCGGATGACGGGCTTTAATCCAGGGCCATGGAACCCTCATCACGGTCCCTCTGTTTGGTGTGTACAAGGAAAGAGGTTTGTAACTTACTAAACCGAACTCTTTGCAGAAAACATGTGGCAGCACGAAGGGGAAACGAACGGGATCGAGACTTGACCCACGTTAAAACTGGAGTTCACGGTTGACATAAAACTGGTATGCTTCCACAATACCATCTTGCAACCCACCATGTCACCACATGATCGTATTATCTTATCATCATAAGGACACATCGAACTTCGAAGCTCACCTGTAGCTTGCCTTGCATGCACATAACATTCACAAATGCTTATATAAACATGCCATGAGAAAAACTACTCGAGCAAACACACAAAACACTCATCATATCAAAGGTTCAAACATGCTTGCCTGGTTCAGAGAAGTCTGAAGTTCGCGTCTCCTTTACCTCCTCCGGTATCTACGTATTAAAAGAAAATCGGATACTACATAAATACCATGTGTGCACAAAAGTATCCCAAATATTTTTCAAATAAATATGACAAAAAACTAGACAGAAAAAGTAAAGATGGCAGAAAAAAGATTCAAGTCAAAATCATCTTTTGTTTAAAAGTTATAAGGGTTTTAGTCTAGGGACCTTTCTGTAATGAAACAGAAAGTTTGCAGGGTTCATTTTATAAAAACAGAAAACATTTCAGTTATAAATACGCCAGTCCAGAGGGGAGATGTATTTTGCCCGAAGGCGTTTTCAGAAAACGCTTTGAAAAGGAGAAAAAGCTGACGGGGGGGGGGGGGGGGGTCCCACCCGTCGGGTTTGAAAACCAAAACAGCGCACTGGCGCCCGAGGGCCGCGGTGGTCACCAGCGGTGATCCACGGCGAAGCATGGGGACCGGGGGGTACCTACGGGTTCACGGTGTTATTCCGCACCTGTGGGTGGTGGAGTTGAGCATCGGCGAGCACCACGTTGACGGCGGCCCCAACTC
>NC_041386.1:2304157-2382735 GCF_002162155.2 Triticum dicoccoides | reverse complement strand
TAAGGGTTTTAGTCTAGGGACCTTTCTGTAATGAAACAGAAAGTTTGCAGGGTTCATTTTATAAAAACAGAAAACATTTCAGTTATAAATACGCCAGTCCAGAGGGGAGATGTATTTTGCCCGAAGGCGTTTTCAGAAAACGCTTTGAAAAGGAGAAAAAGCTGACGGGGGGGGGGAGGGGGGTCCCACCCGTCGGGTTTGAAAACCAAAACAGCGCACTGGCGCCCGAGGGCCGCGGTGGTCACCAGCGGTGATCCACGGCGAAGCATGGGGACCGGGGGGTACCTACGGGTTCACGGTGTTATTCCGCACCTGTGGGTGGTGGAGTTGAGCATCGGCGAGCACCACGTTGACGGCGGCCCCAACTCCGACGGACGGTGGTTCGGGCGAGGTTGATTCTCTCCAAACAGAGCTACAAGCTTCAAATTGGGGTGTGGGTTAGAAGTGTGGGTGCACTAGGAGGTTGCTGACAAGGTATGGGAGGCGGGGTTGCTCTCACCGGAGCTGATCTCGCCGGAGCCCGAAGCGGATCAGGGCGGCCGGAGACGGAGAACAAGACCCCCTCGAGGTCCTCCTAGTAGTTGGGCGTGACTCTGGAGAGGTGGAGGGGTGATGCCTGGTCGAGAGCGAGCTCGAGGCCCCCTTTTATAGCTGGCCTGAGGCGGTGCCCGAGAACGGGATAACTCCGGCGATGGTTACGGCGGTGCAGAGGTTGAACGGGCCATTTAGGTGATTGGGCAGCTTCGAGATGATCCACTGGCTCCACTCAAACGCTAACCTCGGTTGGATTTGGCCTGCTTCGCGGTTTCGACGAAACGGCGCCTCGCGGGCCCATCGGCGGCAGAGAGCATGCCCTGTGCTTGCCAAGCCACGGCGACGGTGCCGCAGTCATGCACAGAGGAGGGGGGTGGACACACGGAGGCCTCTGGTGGCTGGGGCGGTGCCGGATGGCGCTGAAACACAGGGCCAGCCTCTGTTGGCCGCCACAGGTGGCTCTGCCACCGCAGAAGACGCCGGAGCTGGCGAGCCACGTCGCCACCGATGCCCGCCCGGCCAAGCGACCTTGCGAAGCTCTGGATAAGGAGGGGGAGCTGTGAGCAAGATGCCAGCGCGTGCACTGGTGAGATCGATGCCAAACTCTGAAGAAAACAACGCCGCTGACTGAACTTCACACTGAACTCTGAATTTTTCTGAATTTTGAACAGTGACAGTGCCTGCCAACTGTTCGATGAAATGTTTTTGGCATGTGGGAAATTTTTCTGGAGCTGATCTTCGGTGAGGTGGCCTCTTGGTGTATCTGGAAGTTGCAGGAATTATCTCAGAATTTTTGGAAAAGGAAAAATATGAATTTCACCAAAAATGGCATTTCTGGTCCAAACTTGCGGTGGGAAAATTTTGAAAATTTTGAACTGAGGACAAGTGGATCTTGATGGGTCTAAGTTGAGGGTACTAAGGACTAGTCAGAGAAGTTTGTTTGGAGTTAAAACTCCAAAGGAAACTTGTAGTTCCTTTGTAAATCACCTAGGTCCAAAATAATCACAGAAATAGTTTTGAGGTTAAAATAAATTGAATAAAAATAAAAAATGGCTTGAAACTTGCTGGAGTTGGGAGTCTTGACCTGATCCAAGGAAGGGATGGGTTTTGGAGGGCAATGTCAATATGTGACTTGGCAAAAGGGGAAATTTTTGAATGGGAAAAGAATAAACCCATAATCCCTAGGGTTTCTTCTTAATAGAATGGATTTCAAAATAAATAAATTTGTGTAGGGTCAAGACAAAATGAAAATCTCTCAAGACCAAAAATCAAGGTTGAGAAGAGTACCAAAATATTTGTCATAAAAGTTTTGAGAGGGAGAGGTTTTAAGAAAAATTTTAAATAGCCTCCTTCAAATCAGATAAAGATTTTGATAAAAACCAAATCAAAATTTTTGGAGTGTCACAACACCTACCCCCTTAGGAAAAATCTCATCCCCGAGATTTCAGCCGATCCTCAAATAGGTGTGGGTATCCTGCCTGGAGAGCGTACTCTCTTTCCCATGTCGCTTCATCCTCGGTGTGATTGCTCCACTAAACCTTGAAGAACTTAATTGTTTTCTGATGGGTCCTTCTTTCAGACTCCTCTAATATCTTTATTGGACGTTCCCTGTAGGTGAGGTCTGGTATAACTAATACTGGTGCTGTTGTTAATTTCGTCTTGAGTTCTTGGAAACTTTTCTCGCACGCTTCAGTCCATACAAATTTCTTATCCTTCTCGAGTAACTGTGTCATTGGTTTTGCTATGGTGGAGAATCCCTCAATGAACCTTCGGTATTATCCAGCCATTCCCAGAAAACTTCGAACATCCGTTATGTTGGCTGGTGGTTTCCAGCCAAGTACAGCCTTAACCATTTCTGGGTCCATGGCAACACCTTCTTGGGTCAAACCGTGGGCTAGAAATCCGACCTGTCTTAACCAAAATTCACATTTCCTGAATTTGGCGTATAATTGGTGCTTCCTTAATTCTCCCAGTACAATCCTGAGATGTTCTGCATGCTCTTCTGGTGTCTTAGAGTATACCAGAATATCGTCTATGAAAATCACAACAAATTTGTCCATAAATTTCATAAACACTTTGTTCATGAGGTGGACAAAATATGCGGGGGCGTTTGTTAGTCCAAACAGCATTACTGTAAACTCATATAGTCCGTATCTGGAGGTGAATGTTGTCTTAGGGATATCTTCTGTCCGGACTTTTAATTGATGATATCCTGACCTTAAATCAATTTTTGAGAAAACTTTGGCTTGTGCGAGCTGGTGAAATAAATCATTTATCAGTGGCATCGGATATTTATTTTTGATGGTGACCATATTGAGTGCTCGATAGTCTATGCATAATCTCAGTGTCCCATCTTTTTTCTTGGCAAATAATACTGGTGAACCCCAAGGTGAGGAGCTAGCTCGTATAAATCCTTTGTCCAGTAAGTCTTTTATTTGCTTCTTTAATTCTACCAACTCGGAGGGTGCCATCCTATAGGGTTTCTTGTAGATGGGGGTGGTTCCAGGTGCTAGTTCAATGCTGAACTCTATTTCCCGGTCTGGCGGCATGCCTGGTAGTTATTTGGGAAATACGTCAGGGAACTCGCACACCACTGGAACTTTGTTTAACTCTGAGGTGTCCACCTTGTTCAATCTTGGTTGTCGTGATCCTGGTCTTTCTTGAGCTGCGACTTTTATTGTCTTCCCGTGATGATGAGTGAGGATTACAGTCCGATTGAAGCAATCGATAAATCCTTTGTTGGTGGTTAACCAATCCATTCCTAGGATAACCTCCAATCCTTTATTTTCCAATACGATGAGGTTTGCTTGAAACTTTTGTCCTCTGAGCTCAATAACCACACCTTGGCAGTAACTCTGAGTGATTTTCTTATTCCCGGGGGACTTGATGATCATGGATTTTTCCAAAGGGAGCATCGAAAAATCATGTTGCAAAGCAAAACTCTTCGAAATGAACGAGTGAGAAGCTCCAGAATCAAACAAAACCGTGGCAGGTATTGTGTTGACAGGAAACGTACCGAGTACGATATCCGGGGCATTCTGTGCTTCCTCCTTGGTCACATGGTTCAGGTGACCCTTCTTGTGATTGTTATTGGGGTTGAAGTTGTTACGCTTGGGTGCTGAATTGTTCCCATTGTTGTTCGGCTTTGGGGCCGAGTTTCTTGGCTTGGGGCACTGTTTAGCATAGTGTCCTTCCTCTCCACAAGCATAGCAAGTAACGCCTGGGCGATATGTAAAATCCTTGTCCCTTGCATGAAAATTTTTGATTGGGCGCGGAACATTGTTTGTGGGTCGGTTTGCTCCAATCTTCTGAGGGTCAGTCTTGTGCCGGTTGTTGCGAGCATGTGTAGTCTGGTCCCTTTTCCGCTTGCGAATTTCCTCCAAGCTGTGGCGCTCATTTTCCAATGTAATGGCCTTGTCCACAAGAGTTTTGAAGTCTGGAAAGGTGTGTGCGACCAGCTGGCATTTAAGTGCTGGTGCCAGACCGTCCAGAAACTTCTCCATCTTTTTGTTCTCCGTCATATGCTCTTCGTTGGCATAACGAGATAATAGGGTAAACTGACTATTGTAATCAGTCACTGTCATGCTTCTCTGCTTGAGGTCATCAAATTCCCTTTTGTTGATCTTCATAATGCTTCTGGGAATGTGCGCCCCATGAAATCCTTCTTTAAAATCTTCCCATGTGATATTATTTTCATTGGGGTGCATGTGTAGGAAATTCTCCCACCATGATGCGGCTGCTCCCGTGAGATAGTGAGGTGCATAAAGTACGTTCTCACGGTCTGAACACTATGCAATAATCAACTTCCTCTCAATGTCTCAAAGCCAATCATCGGCCTCAAGAGGTTTATCAGTGTGAGAGAACGTTGGGGGACGCGTCTTCTGTAATTCAGACAATTTAGAGTGCTGCTGATATGGCTCACGATGATTCCCCATATTGATAACATGGTTCATCATTTCTTGATGCTGCTGCTGGCTTTGCTCATAAAGGCGGCATACTTGAGAAAATGTTGTTTCACTGCCTTGCTGACTTGACTGTCCCTGTGTGAAATTGTTACTAGTCTGGGCACCATAATTTTCTTCCGGTGGGTTTGGCATGAAACGAGTCCAGGGACGAGGCATTTTTCACTCTGGGGTAATTTTGCAAACTCATGAGAAAATTGAGTCATAAAAATAAATAATTTTGTAAAGGCGGAAATTTTAAGAACTCTCAGATTTTTTTCAAGATAAAACTTGATTGCGCATGGAGAAGGACCGCTCAGTACATATCTTACACGCAAGCCGTAATTATACAATACATCACTCAGGATGTGCGTACACATTCCTGACATGTTATTTAGGCTAGTGCACTTCTCCAAGATCCTACATGATGCGCACACAAACTACTACTCACCAAACCTATGTACATATAAACATATCATAGAAGCTGGCACATCACACTGCTACTAGGCGTACTCAGTCGGAGATGGTGAAGACTTCCTTTGGCCCGCCGAGGGTAAGACCCAGTGGTGCTGGAGACTCAATCTCCTCCTCGCTAATAGGCTCAAGGCGCGAAGTACTGGGTTGAGGAGCTGGTGCAGGCGCGATAGCTGGTGCGGCTCTAACGGGAGTAGGAGCAATGACCTGGTCAAACTCCTCAGTGGTAGGCAGGCGGCGAGCGGTGGCTAAGATGGCCGGTGTATAGGATGCTGAGGACGAGACGAACGTCAGTGGTGGTGCCATATGGAGGAGCTCCCTCCTGTTGGCGGAGCAGCCATGGATGGAATCCATGCGAGCAGCTACGAAGTCGTCCACGAGGTTGTCGAAAGCTGCCTCAAGTGCCTTGAGGTACTCAACAAGCATCTAAATAGCCTTATCTCTTTCTCCCCTGGCGCAAGCGAATGCATAGTGGCAAGTGTATGGCACGTGGCATGCGAGGTAGCGGTAGCGACGAGTTTTCATTGAAGGAAGAACGTCCCGGAGGCGAGCTATTGCCTCACGGGTAGCCATCTGCATGGCATGCCTCTCCGTAGGCATGGCCCTCCCGACGAATCAGAAGTGGCGGAACTCGGCATGTCCTCCCTTGAACTGAACTGCGGCCTGGTACATTGCCGGGGTACTAATCCACGAGCACCTATGGGACCGGCGGACCGAGTCCCTTTCGGTTCGGCGGGGGCGAGGGTCGCACGAAGAGCGGATCGAGGCGAAGCACACGAGCGGTTTACCCAGGTTCGGGCCGCACGGATGCGTAAAACCCTACTCCTGCTTTGTGGTTTGTATTCAGTTCTTGCTCGGGAGCGCGGAGTGCTACAGTACACCCCAGCAGCTAACGAGACCGAGCGTGAGTGCTCCCCTTTTTCTCTCTCCTCTTCCCACGTTGCGCATGGGCCTCCTTTTATATGCTCAAGGGGTCACCGATAGGTGGCAACGTAGACAAGGGTAAAAATGGAAAGGTGTTGCGATTGGTACAGCTACCTGCTACAGTGTATCATACCTAACCCTGACGACAGGGGACAAGGGCATTAAATGCCCGTCTGCGTCACCTAAATAGTGCAAAAGGGACCGTCAGGGACGCCACCGCTCGCCACGATGGCAATCTTGTCAGCGCCGCCTGCCACCGTGCACCGCTGGCTGCACAGCCTCCCGCCACGTACGCCTGGAAGGGTCCCAGAGCGACACGTTGGTGGATGTGCTGGAGCGCGGGCACAGAGTGGTGGCTTGCCGCGGCAAGCGCCTTGCCGCGGTTGTTGTCTTGTCGCGTCCGGGAGCTTGTCGCTCACCGGGCCTTGCCAGGATGCGTGGCGCGTCGCAGCAAGTTCCTTGAGATGCCTTGGTTGGCCTTCCCAGCAAGCTCCTCTTGCCGGGGTCTTGTCTCCTTGGCTTGGATACTTTGTCCTTGAATGGCTTCAAAGGAACCACGGAGGACCTTGGCGGTCACCCGGCAAGCCTTGCCGCGGGATGTTGCGACTGCCCGTGCACAAGTTCGGGATACTAGGGTACCCCTACTATAGTACACCGACAGGAGCCCCCGGGCCTGGGCCATACACGGTGCCGAGCGTTGTTGGGCCAGGCCCAAAATAGGGCACGGGCACACGCGGCCTAGGTTACGCCGTATCTCTCCCCATATACACCGCGCCCTCCCCGAACGGCACGCGTTGAATGCGGCGTCGTGGGAGAGATCGTGGGTGGTTTCTTTATTCGGAAATGCGGAACGTCCACCCTCTCCCTCTTCCGGCCGTCAGACCCATCAGCTGCGGAGCCGATGGAGACCGAGGTTGCCGCCGCCGACGCCGCTGCCACCGAAGAAGCAGCCGGTGCTGACGATCCCGCCGGTGCAGAGGCCGCCAAAGCTGCCGCCGCAGAAACAGGCGGGGGGTCTGGCGATCGCACTGATGGCCCTGAGGCCGCAGGAGCGCCAGGCGCTACGTCGACCGCCGACCCGTCTGCCGCTGCCGCAGCGCCAGGCTCCGAAGAGCCCCAGCCAGGCGTCTACTTGAAGGCCAGCGATGGCGTCTTCATCAACCTCCCCTGGGCGTCAAGCTCCAGGGCGCCGGTCGAGGGAGAGAGCTTCGACGGAGAGGTGCTCGCCTACGCTGGGCTGACGCTGGTTGACGCGCCGAGCAGCAGCAGCGGCGAGCCTGAGGAGGAGCGGCTGCTGCGGAAGCTGTTGTCGCTCTATCGTGCGCGGCAAGCCAAGCTGGAATCCCTCGAGGCGCTTGTCGCAAAGGAGGGAGTGGACATCGAGAAGCGCGTGGGGGAGCTCCGGAGTCTCAACCAGGAAGCTCTCCGGTCCCTGGCAGAGGAGCGGGAGCAACTCGCCAAAGCGCAGAAGGCCTTCTTCCTCGAGAAGGCCGAAGTTGAAGAGCAACAGCGGCTTGCCGCTGGAAAGCTGTCTGCGCAGGAGGGCGAGCTGGCGCAGCGGAAAGTCAACCTTGACACCCACGAGGAGGAGCTTGCCACGCGTGAGCAACAATTCGGCGGAGCCCTTAAGCAAGAAGAGGATGCTGCCGTAGTTGTCGAGGCCGCCAAGAAGGAGCTGGAGACGAAGGTGGCGCAGCTGGAGGCCGATCTCGCCGAGAAGGGCAAAGAGCTTAGCGCCGCCAAGGACTCCAACGTGGATCTTGAGTTGAAGCTGACCACTTTGACCAAGACGCTGGACGGCGCCAAGGAGCAGGAGGTGGCCTTGAAGGAGGATATCAAGGCCGACAAGGCGCTGCTGGAAAGTGCTGCCGCCGCCCAGAATGCTTTCAGGGAGAATGTGGAGCACTAGACGGAGGGTCTCGTGAATGTTACCGCAGACATTGATAGGGAGCTGGCGCAGCTGGGGATGGAGGATCTCGGGTATCCCTCCGACGAGAACCTCCAACCCAGCGCCAAGCTCATCTTGTTATTCAAAGGCGTGGCGACGGCCCTCCAGCGGCTCCGGGAGCAGATCCCAAAGCAGCTGGCCGACGAGTCGCGCAAGATCTGCGCGGGAGCTCTTCAAAAAGTGTTGGTGAAGGTGGCCTTCCACAATCCGGGCCTCAACCTCACCAACGTCCTCAGGACCCTGCCGCCGGATGCTGATCTGGAGGCGCTCAAGACCCTTGTCGCACCCATTGTGGACAAGGTGAGCGGGATCAAGAGGATCGAGGGCGATCGCGTAGACTAGGCCGCCAGCTTTCTTCTTTTCTTGTCGTTGTTTGTCATGTTATGAAAACAATCTGTTAGAGCCGCGACAAGCTATCTTGTAATATAACTCTATTCCGGGTAAGGATTGCAATGTTATTCCCTTTACTTGATTCCTCCCTTTGTATGTTTTTTTACCCTACGCTTTTAGGGAACTTGCCGGTGTAGGCACCCGAGCCGCGAGCGCTGAGTGCGGGACGTCAGCAGCCTGCTGGCGAGCCTGCTGGCGGTGCCGCTACCGACAAGAAACCTTGTCGCAACTAGTTGCAGCTCACTTAAGTTGTTGAGCAGACTCGAAACAAAATAAGGGCGCAACTAGCTACGAGTTGGTTCCTCCGCGCACAGGTTTTCCATACAAAGTGCGGTCGTTCAAGGGAGATAACTTAAAAATTTAAAAAATCTGATTGCTCAAACTTTGGCAACTTAGCTTTTCTGTTGTTTGCTCCCTGGTAAGGCGAAACTTTCTTGAACGACGCCTGGTCCACACCATTATCTTCTCCTCCCCCCCGGCAAACTTGTGGGCGAGGGAACCTTGCTTTCCTTGAGAAAAAGAAAGAAGAGAAAATAAAGATATGGAGCCTTTCGGTTCGTTATTGCTTACCGGGGAGTAGGTGCTGCACAAAGTGTCAGATCACATATGCAAAAAATAGATAGCATGAAATCGACAAGATGTGCGGAGCATATGAGCTTTACTTATGCACGGGGTCTGCGCCCGGCTTTGTACAAAGGATTACATGCAACAGCGGCAAGACTTGTACAAAAGGTGGTTGCCGGAACAAGTTCCGGCAACCGCGCCTTACGGGTAAAACTTACGAAGATGCTCGATGTTCCAGGAATTGCTCACCGGAATGCAATCTTCGGTCTCAAGGCAGACAGTGCCAGGCCTAGTGACTCGTTTCACCCGGTAAGGGCCTTCCCACTTCGGCGTCAACTTGTTGGAATTCTTGGCGGACTGAACACGCCGAAGAACAAGGTCGCCTTCCTCGAGACTTCTGGCGTTAACTTTGCGGCTATGGTAGCGGCGCAAAGCTTGCTGGTAGCGAGCAGCTCGTACAGCAGCCTGAAGACGGTCTTCCTCAAGGAGTTGCGCGTCATCTTGTCGCAGCTGCTCTTGCTCAAGCTCATCATAAGCGAGCACTCGAGGTGACCCGTATACGAGTTCCATGGGGAGAACTGCCTCTGCTCCATAGACTAGAGAGAAAGGTGTCTGGCCAGTGGCTCGATTTGGCGTCGTCCTGATCGACCAAAGAACCACTGGCAGCTCCTCGATCCAGTTTCTTCCGCACTTGTGCAGCCTGTCGAAAGTTCTAGTCTTGAGCCCACGCAACACTTCAGCATTTGCCCTCTCCGCTTGACCGTTGCTTCTTGGGTGAGCAACAGAAGCGAAGCAGACCTTGGCGCCAAGATCTTGGACGTACTACATGAAGGTGCGGCTTGTGAATTGCGTACCGTTGTCGGTGATTATCCTGTTAGGGATCCCGAAGCGGCAAACAATCGACCTGAAGAACTTGACTGCTGACTGTGCTGTCACCTTTCTCACTGCTTCCACTTCCGGCCACTTTGTGAACTTGTCGATTGCAACGTACAAGTACTCAAAGCCCCCGACTGCTCGGGGAAAGGGGCCGAGGATGTCGAGCCCCCAGACCAAAAATGGCCAGGATAAAGGGATCGCCTGGAGAGCTTGTGCTGGTTGGTGTATCTGCTTGGAATGGAACTGGCACGCTTCACACTTGGTTACTTGTGCAGTTGCATCCTGGAGGGCTGTCGGCCAAAAGAAACCTTGCCGGAATGCTTTGCCGGCAAGTGCTCTTGTGCCAATGTGGTGACCACATATGCCTCCATGTATCTCTGCCAACAGCTCTTGTCCGTCTTCCCGGTGAATACACTTCAATTTCACACCGTTGAGTCTTCTTCTGTACAGTGTGTTGTCGACAAACTGGTACATACTTGACTGCCGGGCTACTCTTTCCGCTTCTTCTTGCTCTTCGGAAAGTTCTCCTGTCTGAAGGAAACGGACAATCTGCTGTGCCCATGTTGGAGCTTGTGGCTCGACAACAAGGACTAAAGGCAAATCTGTTGCTGCGGGAAGATCCGCTTCTACGGCGAGAACCTGCGGTTCTGCCGGAGCTTGATGTTCCCCAGCAAGTTTGTCGGAGCAAAACTTGTCGGGAGCTTCTGCTTCAATGGAACAAACTCTGGGGTTTGCCGGAGCAGACTGCTCCTCAGCGCAAGGCAAATCTGTTGTTGCGGGAACGTCCGCTTCTATGGCGAGAACCTACGGCTCTGCCGGAGCTTGACGTTCCCCGACAAGTTTGCCGGAGCCAAACTTGTCGGGAGCTTCTGCTTCAACGGAACAAACCCTGGGGCTTGCCGGAGCAGACTGCTCCTCAGCGCTCTTGGCGTTGATCTTGGGGATCTTCTTGTCGGCGGCTTCGGGAAGGTCTGCCGGCAAATAGTCACCAGAAATCAACTTCCTCTTCTTGCTCTGTCCAGTTGATGGCGTTACGGCGGTTGAGTCAGCTTGAGCACAGAGATCCCTGGTTCCACAGGTAACTTAAGTGCGGCGCACTTTGATAGGCCATCGGCAATGGCGTTCTGAGCTCTTGGAACATGCTCCATCTGTAGGCCGTCTAAGTGCTCTTCTAGCTTTCTCACTTCGTCGACGTAGGCTTCCATCAACGGACTCTGATAGCTCTTGTTCACTTGGCGGACGACAAGCTGCGAGTCACCCCTGACAATGAGCTTTTTGATCCCAAGGTCTGTCGCGATCCTGAGACCGGCAAGCAAGGCTTCATACTCTGCAGTATTGTTTGTTGCTTGCTCCTTGGGAAAGTGCATCTGGACTATGTACTTGAGGTGCTCTCCGGTGGGTGCGACAAGCAGCACGCCAGCGCCGGCGCCTTGCAGCGAAAAGGCACCATCGAAGTACATCAGCCACTCTTTGCTTGCTTCTTTGACGGGGATGCTCGTTTCTGGAATTTCTTCATCTGGTGTTGGCGTCCATTCTGCTATGAATTCTGCCAATGCTCTGCTTTGGATAGTTGAAGTACTCTCAAACTTGAGGCCAAAGCTTTACAGTTCCAGTGCCCACTCAACAATCCTGCCTGTCGCTTCTGGATTCTGTAGTATCCTCTTTAGCGGAAAACGAGTGACAACTGTGATCTCATGTGCTTGGAAGTAATGGCGCAGCTTTCTCGAGGCCATGAGAAGGCCGAAAAGCAATTTCTGCACGCCAGAGTACCTTGACCTAGCCCCCTGCAGAAGGGAGCTGACAAAGTAAACTAGGCGTTGTACCATTCTCTTCTGTATCTCCTCGCGCGTCTGCGCAGATCCATCCTTGTCGGGACCAGAGCTTGTCGGGGAAGCCCCCTGTTCGTCGCTGGACGCGCCTGCCGCGGTTGCTGGCTCGTCATCTGCCTCCCTCTCTGCTACTAACGCAGCACTAACCACTTGAATGGTTGCCGCTATATACAGCAGCAACTTCTCTTGTGGCTTAGGTGCGACAAGTGTTGGAGCGAAGGACAGGTATCTCTTCAAGTCTTGCAGCGCAGCCTCCGCTTCTGGAGTCCATTTCATTGGACCTGCCTTTTTCAATATTTTGAAAAATGGCAGGGCGCGCTCAGCAGACCTAGAGATAAACCTGCTGAGAGCAGCCACGCAACCGGCAAGTCTTTGTACATCTTTGACGCGCTTTGGTGCTTCAATCTGCTCAATGGCCTTGATCTTGTCGGGATTGGCTTCGATTCCCCGCTGAGACACGAAGAACCCGAGAAGCTTGCCGGAGGGGACTCCAAACACACACTTCTCGGGGTTGAGCTTGAGGCTGATCTTGCGCAGATTTGCAAAGGTCTCGTCTAAATCTTGAATCAGAGTTGCCTTGTCCTTGCTCTTGACCACTATGTCATCCATGTAGGCTTCCATATTTTTGTGTATTTGTGGCTCAAGAGCGACATGGACTACTCTTGCAAATATTGAACCAGCATTTTTTAAACCGAAAGGCATCCGTATGAAACAGTACGTGCCACATGGAGTGATGAATGCGGTCTTCTCCTCATCCTCTTCTGCCATGAAGATCTGATGGTATCCTGAGTATGCGTCAAGAAATGAAAGCAAATCACATCCGGCCGTGGAGTCAACAATCTGGTCAATGCGTGGCAAAGGAAATGGGTCTTTGGGACAAGCTTTGTTAACATCGGTAAAGTCGATACAAAGTCTCCATTTCCCGTTCGCCTTGCGCACGACTACAGGATTGGCCAACCACGTAGTATGGAGCACTCCTCTGACAAGGCTTGCTGCTTCCAACTTCTTGATCTCTTCTGCGATGAATTCTTGGCGCTCCACTGCTTGCTTCCTGACCTTCTGCTTGACGGGCCGCGCATGAGGATAAACGGCAAGATGGTGCTCAATTACTTTCCTGGGAACACCGGGGATGTGATACAGTTGCCACGCAAACACGTCGACGTTCGCCCGTAGGAAAGCAATGAGCGCGCTTTCCTATTTAGGGTCGAGAGTGGCACCGATGGTGAAGGTACCACCAGTGCCGTCCTCCTTGGCGGACACCTTCTTGGTCTCTGGCGGAGCTGCCATTGTCTTCTTACACTTGCCGGTGGAGCTCGATGGTGCATCCTCAATGGCAGTGCAGCACTCCGAAGAGGTGCGCTTGCCGGAGTGGGCATCAGAACTCTTGCCGGACTTGATCTTCTTCTTCCCCCCGGGAGCTTCAACGGCAGGTGACTTGCGATCTGTTGCGGCTGCCGCTTCCCGGTAGATCTTGTCGGCGCAGATAAGAGCATCCTTCTTGTCGCCAGGGACAGAGATGACGCTTATCGGGCCTGGCATCTTCAGCATGTTGTATGCGTAGTGAGAGGCTGCCATGAACTTGGCGAGTGCCGGACGACCGAGTATCCCATTGTAAGGCAATGGAAAATCGGCAACGTCAAAAGTGATCCTCTCAGTCCTGAAGTTCACCTCGCTGCCAAATGTTACTGGCAACATGACCTTCCCCTTTGGCTTGCTCCTTCCCGGGTTGATTCCTTGGAATGTGCCGATCTCTTCAAGCTCGCTGTCAGGGATCTGGAGTTTCTGGAGTACAGCGGAGGAGATCAGGTTCAAGCCGGCCCCGCCGTCAACTAGCATCTTAGTGAACTTGAGGTTGCAGATAGTTGGTGAAACCAACATCGGCAAGCACCCGACCGCAGTTGTGCGATCAGGGTGGTGCTCAATATCAAAGATGATAGGCGTGCTGGACCATTTCAGAAGCTTGCTTGACTCGACAGGCGGTTCTGCCGCATTGACTTCCCACACCCACTGCTTGAGTTGGCGGTGCGAAGTATGCAGGGAAGCACCGCCGTCAACGCACAAGACCTCTGTGGCTTTCTGGAACTCCTGCTCACTGGTCTCGACATCATCCATGTCTTCGTCGTCGTCATCATCTTCATCCTTGTCGCGGCCGCGGGGAGGTCTGTCTCCTTGCCGCTGCTTGGCCTTGCCGCGGCGTCCTCCCCGGCCGGCGCGCTTCTTGCCATATTCTCCAGCGCCTCCTTGGGCCCTCTCCTTGTTGCGTCGCTCGTATTCAGCCTTTTGCTGCTGGACAAGCTGCTCGTCCTTCTTGCAGCTCTGGAGGTCATGGCCCTTGGTGCGGTGGATCTTGCAATACTGCTTGTCGGTGCCGTCCTACTTGTCGGCGACCGCCACAGCCTGGCAGTTGGTGCATGCGGCAATCTCCTTGCCGGAGCTACCAGCTTTGGCTTTCTTGGCGCCACCTTTGTTGCCGGACTGCTCAACGACTAGCACATCTTTGCCTTTCTTCTTCCTGTTGTTCCGCCGCCGGTTTTTCTTTGCCGGGGCAGCATCCTCGCTGTCAGATCCCCCTGCTCCTGTATTCTCTCCGGGGAGTTTCCTCCCTTCCTCAGCACATGCACACTTGTCGGCCAGGTCATACAGCTCACTGACGTATCTGATCCTGCACATAGCCATCTCCTCCCGCATCCTGCGGTTATGCACGTTCTGATGGAACACGCTGATGACCACGGCAGGGTGGACATCTGGGATGTTGTGCTGTACACGGCTGAATCTCTGGATGTACTTGCGCAGGGGCTCTCCTTCCTTCTGGGCGAGCATATGAAGGTCACTCTCTTGGCCATGAGGTTTGTGGCCGCCTGTAAAGGCGCCGACAAACTGATGGCATAGGTCTACCCAGGAGGATATGGAGTTGTCCGGCAAGTGCATGAGCCAGGACCTGACGTTGGGCTTGAGCACCAGCGGGAAGTAGTTGGCAAGGATCTTGTTGTCCCGCCCCCCGCCAGCCTGCACCGCGATGGTGTAGATGCTGAGGAACTCCGACGGATGCGACTTGCCGTCATACTTCTCTGGTACGTCTGGCTTGAAATTCTTCATGCTGAACCACTGGACTTGCCGCAGCTCACGAGTAAACGCAAGGCAACCTACCGCGTACGGCAAGTCGCCTGGTTCCCCTGGCGCATGCATGTCGACAGAGGGCCCAGCGCGCTGGTCCGATTGACGTCACGCTTCTCTTCGGCGCTCGATGCGAGTACGAGCGTCTTCTTGCTGTCGTTCGTGAAGAACTTGGCGCTGATCGCGACGAGCTCGTGGATCTGATGACGCGGTGGAGTTGCTGTCAAGGTGGATCCGGCGAGTCGGCGATCTTGGCCTTCGGGGCGGAGAGTGCATAGTGGTTGCACCCCCACCGGTCTTGTCGCCACCGGCTCGTGCCTGGCTGACTTGCCGCGGCTGCGACGTGCTCGGCTACCGTTGAGTGTCACCGTTGGCGAAGCCGATGAGACTCTGAATGGTGGCCCTCCAGTCGTCGATCTTGTCTGTCGTTGGAGGGTAGTCCAGGAGCAGTTGAGCACGCGCCAAAGCTTCTGCTGGAGTGGCGGGTGGCGGTGGCGAACGGTGCGAGGAGCGGGATATGCTCGGACTTCTAACTACGTTAGAAGGAGCAGTATCCTGTCCAGGCGACCGTGCCTCGCTCGTGCCAGCATGTTGGCGTGCATGCTGGTCTTGAGCACTCCGAGATCCACCAGCTCGATCTTGGTCCAGCAAACGCATGGTACCGTGAGTATCATGACGCTGCCGGCTCCGCGCCTCCTGAGATGGGCGCGGTGCATGTACGGACGCCGAGGTCTTGGAGTGCGCCCGGTCGTTGTGGGAGCCGGCTATGCCGTCGATGGGCAGCGCAGCCTTGTCCTTGGACCTGGCCGCACCGTGAGCTCCCTCATCGACGCCCGTTCTTCCGCCGGCGTGTGCCCCATCAGCCGTTTGCTCCGGCGGTGGTGGGTTCGGCGCGGACGGAGCAGCCGCCTCCGAAGCCTTCTTCTTCGGCGGCATGTCGATGAAGATGATGAAGATCTAGCTCGTGTGAACACCGGATCTGGTTCACACAACCTCGAGCCCCTACCTGGCGCGCCAAAGATGCCGAGGTACTAATCCACGAGCACCTATGGGACCGGCGGACCGAGTCCCTTTCGGTTCGGCGGGGGCGAGGGTCACACGAAGAGCGGATCGAGGCGAAGCACACGAGCGGTTTACCCAGGTTCGGGCCGCACGGATGCGTAAAACCCTACTCCTGCTTTGTGGTTTGTATTCAGTTCTTGCTCGGGAGCGCGGAGTGCTACAGTACACCCCAGCAGCTAACGAGACCGAGCGTGAGTGCTCCCCTTTTTCTCTCTCCTCTTCCCACGTTGCGCATGGGCCTCCTTTTATATGCTCAAGGGGTCACCGACAGGTGGCAACGTAGACAAGGGTAAAAATGGAAAGGTGTTGCGGTTGGTACAGCTACCTGCTACAGTGTATCATACCTAACCCTGATGGCAGGGGACAAGGGCATTAAATGCCCGTCTGCGTCGCCTAAATAGTGCAAAAGGGACCGTCAGGGACGCCACCGCTCGCCACGATGGCAATCTTGTCAGCGCCGTCTGCCACCGCGCACCGCTGGCTGCACAGCCTCCCGCCACGTACGCCTGGAATGGTCCCAGAGCGACACGTTGGTGGATGTGCTGGAGCGCGGGCACAGAGTGGTGGCTTGCCGCGGCAAGCGCCTTGCCGCGGTCGTTCTCTTGTCGCGTCCGAGAGCTTGTCGCTCACCGGGCCTTGCCGGGATGCGTGGCGCGTCGCGGCAAGTTCCTTGAGATGCCTTGGTTGGCCTTCCCGGCAAGCTCCTCTTGCCGGGGTCTTGTCTCCTTGGCTTGGATACTTTGTCCTTGAATGGCTTCAAAGGAACCACGGAGGACCTTGGCGGTCACCCGGCAAGCCTTGCCGCAGGATGCTGCGACTACCCGTGCACAAGTTCGGGATACTAGGGTACCCCTACTCTAGTACACCGACATACATAGACAAACTGTCGCTGAGCTTGTGTCGGTAGAGTGTGAACTCCGGACGGACTGATGGCCCGATCGCGATCTTGGTGATGGAGATGAGGAGCTTGATAAACCCCTCAGGAACATTGGCGAACACCTGTGACTCACAATCGTTGCTCGCCATCTAAAAAAGTAGACAAAATCCCAAATAGTCAAATCATAAATTTATGATGACCAACAGAAAATTGCTACAATATGCACAATAATAAAATGAGCTAATAACCGATTAGCGATCGCACCTAGTGGCTTCCTACGGTCAGCCTGGTTCTGATACCAAGTTTGTCAGGACCGCCTTTCCAATAAAACATTTATTGAAAAGCCGTCCTTTGTGTTGACCAGTATAGAAGAATCCTTCTTACTGGCAGACAAAACCTTGATACAGAAATCCAGCAGTACTAAATATTATACATGGTTGAGCTGAGGATGCTCAACAATTTATTACAAGCACGCCTATATTATACATAAAGGCGGGTATGACACAAGAGTATGGTGGCATAACTACTGACTCGTAATAAAAGTGGTGGTGGATATGTCACAGTGAGGTGGATGACATGACTCTGAAATCTTACAGCTCATCAAGCGTTGGAGTGAGGCTTGATGATTTATTTGGGTGGCGGAAGCGTATATAATACAAGTGAACAACTCCAGGGTCGCACGTGACTGACTGGAACTCCTCTAGGCGTCGAACTCGCTATCGAACTCTCCATCCATAAGATCGCCTTCGTCAACATCTGGCCAAATCAACAAGCCAGGTGAGTACTTTGAATGTACTCGAAAGACAGTTCGCACATAAGATATAACAAATGTAAACATGATGCACATGAGCAGATTAGTATGCACAATCAAATAATAGATTTGCACTGCATGATAAATAAAAGGAAGTCAGGTGGTAGTCCTCCCGAAATCCCAATAGAAGTAACTGAAGACTGATCGGGTGTCTGAAGCGATGCCTCGAAAGGTAGAAACAGATTAACATGCCGCAGTCGGGCGTCGAGGCAACACCACATAAAGGGCTTATACTGAAAAGTAAATAACAGAACATGCCACAGTCGGACGTCTAAGCGACATCTCGAAAGGGCTTATAATGAAAATAGATAACAATGATGCCACAGTTGGACGTCTGAGTGACATCACATAAAGGGCTTATACCAAAAATAAATAACAATAATGCCACAGTCGGACGTCTGAGAAACATCACATAAAGGGCTTATATCAAAAGTAAGTAACAATAATGCCACAGTCGGACGTCTAAGCGACGTCACATAAAGGGCTTATATCAAAAGTAAATAACAATAATGCCACAGTCGGACGTCTGAGCGACATCACATAAAGGGCTTATAGTTTATCATTCGAATTTAAGTAGCTCATGAATTCAAATCTTCGCAAGGAAATACTCAGCATATAATCATAAACTGGTTAGTCCATCCACATTAAATAGCTTCAGCCGAGTTTACCACTCTCGGTTTCATGTTCATTCTCCGGAGACAGACACTAGGGTTCACACTGAGATTTGCCACTGAGACTGACACTGACACAGAGATGATGTCCAAGTCCTTGCTCGTGGACGTGGATACTCGAACGGTTTTGACTCTGCAAAGTTTGTACTCTTTACCACAACCAACGGGTTTCGGTAGTCACAAGGACTAGTTCCGTTTACAGTGTTTTAGAACAAACACGTCTAACCAGTACACACCCATTCCACATTCCGTTACTAGGAATCACCCTCGGCAACGTTCAAGAAAAACCTTAAGACGGGGAGGCCACAACCTCGAATAGCATGGGATCAAATTTATATCGCGCGCTCTAAGGGGTGCCCCCCTCTCGGTCCCAACCGGAAACACCCATGTCCCCTGACCAGATGACGGGCTTTAATCTAGGGCCATGGAACCCTCATCACAGCCCTCTGTTTGGTGTGTACAAGGAAAGAGGTTTGCAACTTACTAAACCGCACTCTTTGCAGAAAACATGTGGCAGCACGAAGGGGAAACGAACGGGATCGAGACTTGACCCACATTAAAACTAGAGTTCACAGTTGACATAAAACTGGTATGCTTCCACAATACCAGCTTGCAACCCATCATGTCACCACATGATCGTGTTATCTTATCATCATAAGGACATATCGAACTTCGAAGCTCACCTGTAGTTTGCCTTGCATGCACATAAGATTCACAAATGCTTATACAAACATGCCATGAGAAAAACTACTCGAGCAAACACGCAAAACACTCATCATATCAAAGGTTCAAACATGCTTGCCTGGTTCAGAGAAGTCTGAAGTTCGCGTCTCCTTTACCTCCTCCGGTATCTACGTATTAAAAGAAAATCGGATACTACATAAATACCATGTGTGCACAAAAGTATCCCAAATATTTTTCAAATAAATATGAGAAAAAACTAGACAGAAAAAATAAATATGGCAGAAAAAGATTCAAGTCAAAATCATCTTTTGTTTAAAAGTTATAAGGGTTTTAGTCCAGGGACCTTTCTGTAATGAAACAGAAAGTTTCCTGGGTTCATTTTATAAAACAGAAAACGTTTCAGTTATAAATATGCTAGTCCAGAGGGGAGACGTATTTTGCCCGAAGGCGTTTTCAGAAAACGCTTCAAAAAGGAGAAAAGCTGACGGGGGGTCCCACCCGTCGGGTTTGAAAACCAAAACAGGGCACTGGCGCCCGAGGGCCGCGGTGGTCGCCGGCGGCGATCCATGGCGAGGCAGGGGGATCGGGGGGTACCTACGGGTTCACGGTGTTATTCCGCACCTGTGGGTGGTGGAGTTGAGCGTCGGCGAGCACCACGTCGACGGCGGCCCCAACTCCGGCGGACGGTGGTTCGGGCGAGGTTGATTCTCTCCAAACAGAGCTGCAAGCTTCAAATTGGGGCGTGGGTTAGAAGTGTGGGTGCACTAGGAGGTTGCTGACAAGGTATGGGAGGCGGGGTTGCTCTCACCGGAGCTGATCTCGCCGGAGCCCGAAGCGGATCAGGGCGGCCGGAGACGAAGAAGAAGAGACCCTCGAGGTCCTCCTAGTGGTTGGGCGTGGCTCTGGAGAGGTGGAGGGGTGATGCCTGGTCGAGATCGAGCTCGAGGGCCCCTTTTATAGCCGGCCCGAGGCGGTGCCCGAGAATGGGATAACTCCGGCAATGGTTATGGCGGTGCAGAGGTTGAACGGGCCATTTAGGTGATTGGGCAGCTTCGAGGTGATCCACTGGCTCCACTCAAATGCTAACCTCGGTTGGATTTGTCCTGCTCCGCGGTTTCGACGGAACGGTGCCTCACGGGCCCGTCGACGGCAGAGAGCACACCCTGTGCTTGCTAGTCCACGGCGACGGTGCCGCAGTCGTGCACAGAGCAGGGGGGGTGGACACGCAGAGGCCTCTGGTGGCTGGGGCGGTGCCGGACGGCACCGAAAGTCAGCGCCGTCCTCTGTTGGCCGCCACGGGTGGCTCTGCCACCGCAGAAGACGCCGGAGCTGGCGAGCCACATCACCACCAACGCCAGCGCCCGGCCAAGCGACCTTGCAGCGCTCTGGATAAGGAGGGGGAGCAGTGAGCAAGATGCCAGCGCGCGCACTGGTGTGATCGATGCCAAACTCTGAAGAAAATGACGCCGCTGACTGAACTAGACACTGAACTCTGAATTTTTCTGAATTTTGAACAGTAACCATGCCTGCCAACTGTTCGATGAAATGTTTTTGGCATGTGGGAAATTTTTCTGGAGCTGATCTTCAGTGAGGTGGCCTCTTGGTGTATCTGGAAGCTGCAGGAATTATCTTAGAATTTTTGGAAAAGGAAAAATATGAATTTCACCAAAAATGGCATTTCTGGTCCAAACTTGCGGTGGGCAAATTTTGAAAATTTTGAACTCAGGACAAGTGGATTTTGATGGGTCTAAGTTGAGGGTACTAAGGACTAGTCAGAGAAGTTTGTTTGGAGTTAAAACTCCAAAGGAAACTTGTAGTTCCTTTGTAAATCACCTAGGTCCAAAATAATCACAGAAATAGTTTTGAGGTTAAAATAAATTAAATAAAAATCAAAAATGGCTTGAAACTTGCTGGAGGTGGGAGTCTTGGCCTGATCCAAGGCAGGGATGGGTTTTGGAGGGCAATGCCAATATGTGACTTGGCAAAAGGGGAAATTTTTGAATGGGAAAAGAATAAACCCATAATCCCTAGGGTTTCTTCTTAATAGAATGGATTTCAAAAAAAAAATTGTGTTGGGTCAAGACAAAATGAAAAGCTCTCAAGACCAAAAATCAAGGTTGAGAAGAGTACCAAAATATTTGTCATAAAAGTTTTGAGAGGGAGAGGTTTTAAGAAAATTTATAAATAGCCTCCTTCAAATCAAATAAAGATTTTGATAAAAACCAAATCAAAATTTTTGGAGTGTCGCACAAGAACCGGTCCACCCACATATCAAATTATCAAAGTATCAAACGAGAATCATATGAACATGATGAAAACTAGCTTGACGATATTCCCATGTGTCCTCAGGAGTGCTTTTCCTATTATAAGAGTTTGTTTCGGCTTGTCCTTTGCTACAAAACGGATTGGGACACCTTGCTGCACTTTATTTACTTTTGTTACTTGTTGCTCGTTACAATTTATCCCGTCACAAAACTATCTGTTACCACTTATTTCAGTACTTGTAGAGAATACCTTGCTAAAAACCGCTTATCATTTCCTTCTGCTCCTCGTTGGGTTCGACACTCTTACTTATCGAAAGGACTACGATAGATCCCCTATACTTGTGGGTCATCAAGACTCTTTTCTGGCGCCATTGCCTGGGAGTGTAGCGCCTTTGGTAGGTGGAATTCGGTAAGGAAAAATTTATATAGTGTGCTGAAATTTACTGTCACTTGTTACTATTGAAAGTAATTCTCTGAGGGGCTTGTTCGGGGTATCTTCACCCCATCCAGTAGAGCAAAGAGTTGCTCCTCAACCTATTGAACCTATTGAAAATGAAACTCCTTTTGAATTTCCTTCGGGTATGATGGAAAAATTGCTAGCTAACCCTTTTACAGGAGATGGAACAAAGCATCCTGATGAACACTTAATATATGTGGATGAAGTTTGTGGATTATTTAAGCTTGCAGGTATACCCGATGATGTTGCTAAGAAGAAGCTCTTCCCTTTATCTTTGAAGGGAGACACATTGATATGGTATAGGCTATGTGATGATATGAAATCATGGGACTATAAAAGATTGAAGTTGGAATTTCATCAAAAGTATTACCCTATGCATCTTGTTCATCGTGATCGCAATTATATATATAATTTCTGGCCTCGCGAAGGAGAAAGCATCGCTCAAGCTTGGGGGAGGCTTAAATCAATGTTATATTCATGCCCCAATCATGAGCTCTCGAGAGAAATAATTATGCAAAGTTTTTATGCTCGGCTTTCTGAAAACAATCACGCCATGCTCGATACTTCTTGTGCTGGCTCTTTTATGATGAAGACTACTGAATTCAGATGGAATTTGTTGGATAGAATTAAATGCAACTCTGAAGATTGGGACCTCGACGAAGGTAAGGAGTCAGGTATGCCACCTAAGTTTGATTGTGTTAAATCTTTTATGGACACCGATATTTTCCGTAAGTTTAGCACTAAATATGGACTTGACTCTGAGACAGTAGCTTATTTCTGTGAATGTTTTGCTACTTATGTTGATCTCCCTAAGGAGAAGTGGTTTAAATATCATCCTCCCATAGAAGTAAAAGTAGCTGCACCTATTAAAGTTGAAGAAAAGACTGTCACTTATAATGATCCTATTGTTCCTACTTCTTATGTTGAGAAACCGCCTTTCCCTGTTACAATAAAGGATCATGCTAAAGCTTCAACTGTTGTTCGTAAAAGCAATATTAGAACTTATAAACCTCCTGAGCAAGTTAAAGTAGAACCTAATATTCCTATTGTTAAAGATCTCGTGTCTGATAATATTGATTGGCATGTTATTCAGTTCAAAGGTGAAACTACTAGAATTGCTAAGCCTTGTGATAAAGATAAACATAGACCTGTGGTAGGCGTGCCTGTTATTTCTGTTAAAATAGGAGAACATTGTTATCATGGCTTATGTGATATGGGTGCTAGTGCTAGTGTTATACCTTATGACTTGTATAAAGAAATCAAGCATGAAATTGCACCTGCTGAGTTAGAAGATATTGATGTCACAATTAAACTTGCCAATAGAGATACTATTTCAGCGATGGGAATTGTTAGAGATGTTGAAGTCTTGTGTGGGAAAACTAAATATCCTACTGATTTTCTTGTTCTTACTTCTCCGCAAGATAGCTTTTGTCCCATTATATTTGGTAGACCCTTCTTGAACACTGTTAATGCTAGGATAGATTGCAAAAGAATGTTGTTACTATTGGCTCGAATGATATGGTTCATGAGTTTAATTTCTCTAAATTTAGTAAACAACATCGTGAGGAAGAATTACCTAGTAAGGATGAAATTATTGGTCTTGCTTCTATTTCCGTACCTCCTAGTGATCCTTTAGAACACTATTTGCTAGACCATGAAAATGATATGTTCATGAATGAAAGAAGGGAAATAGATGAAGTATTCTTTAAACATGAACCTATTTTGTAACATAATTTGCCTGTTGAAATTTTAGGGGATCCTCCTCCACCCAAGGGTGATCCAGTGTTTGAGCTTAAACCTTTGCCTGATAATTTAAATATACTTATCTTGGTGAAAAGAAGATATATCATGTTATTATTACTGCTAACCTTTCAGAGCATGAAGAAGAAAGATTATTGAAAACTCTGAAGAAGCATCATGCGGCTATTGGATATACTCTTGATGATCTTAAGGGCATTAGTCCCACTCTATGTTAACATAAAATAAATTTGGAAGCAGATGCCAAACCAGTTCGTGATCCTCAACAACGTCTGAATCCTAAAATGAAAGAAGTGGTAAGAAAATAAATACTAAAGCTTCTGGAGGCAGGTATAATCTATCCCGTTGCTGATAGTGAGTGGGTAAGTCTTGTCCATTGTGTCCCTAAGAAGGGAGGTATTACTGTTGTTCCTAATGATAAAGATGAGTTGATTCCACAAAGAATTATCACAGGTTATAGGATGGTAATTGATTTCCACAAATTAAATAAAGCTACTAACAAATAGCATTACCCCTTACCTTTTATTGATCAAATGCTAGAAAGATTATGCAAACATACACACTATTGCTTTCTAGATGGTTATTCTGGTTTCTCTCAAATACCTGTGTCGGCTAGAGATCAATCAAAGACTACTTTTACATGCCCTTTTTGTACTTTTGCTTATAGACGTATGCCTTTTGGTTTATGTAATGCACATGCTACCTTTCAAAGATGCATGATGGCTATATTCTCTGACTTTTGTGAAAAGATTTGTGAGGTTTTCATGGACGACTTTTCCGTCTATGGTTCCTCTTTTGATGATTGCTTGGGCAATCTTGATCGAGTTTTGCAGAGATGTGAAGAATCTAATCTTGTCTTGAATTGGGAAAAGTGCCACTTTATGGTTAATGAAGGTATTGTCTTGGGGCATAAAGTTTCTGAAAGAGGTATTGAAGTTGATAAGGCCAAGGTCGATGCTATTGAAAAGATGCCATGTCCCAAGGACATCAAAGGTATAAGAAGTTTCCTTGGTCACGCCGGATTTTATAGGAGGTTCATTAAGGACTTCTCAAAAATTTCTCGACCTCTGACTAATTTATTGCAAAAATATATACTGTTTGTCTTTGATGATGATTGTGTAGAAGCATTTGAAACACTTAAGAAAGCATTAGTCTCTGCACCTGTTGTTCAGCCACCTGATTGGAATTTACCCTTTGAAATTATGTGTGATGCTAGTGATTATGTTGTAGGTGCTGTTCTAGGGCAAAGAGTTAATAAGAAATTAAATGTTATTCATTATGCTAGTAAGACTCTAGACAATGCTCAAAGAAATTATGCTACTATTGAAAAAGAGCTTTTAGCAGTTGTATTTGCTTGTGATAAGTTCAGACCTTATATTGTCGATTCTAAAGTAACTATTCAAACTGATCATGCTCCTATTAAATATCTTATGGAAAATAAAGATGCTAAACCTAGACTTATTAGATGGGTTCTCTTGCTACAAGAATTTGATTTGCATATTGTTGATAGAAAGGGAGCTGAGAACCCCGTTGTAGACAACTTGTCTAGGTTAGAAAATATTCTTGATGACCCACTACCTATTAATGATAGCTTTCCTGATGAACAATTAAATGTTATAAGTACTTCTCGTAGTACTCCATGGTATGCTGATTATGCTAATTATATTGTTGCTAAGTTTATACCACCTAGCTTTACATACCAGCAAAAGAAAAAGTTTTTCTATGATTTAAGACATTACTTTTGGGATGACCCACATCTTTATAAAGAAGGAGTAGATGGTGTTATTAGACGTTGTGTACTGAGCATGAACAGGAACAGATCCTACGCAAGTGTCATTCTGAGGCTTATGGAGGACACCACGCTGGAGATAGAACTGCACATAAGGTATTGCAATCTGGTTTTTATTGGCCTACTCTCTACAAGGATGCCCGTAAGTTTGTCTTGTCTTGTGATGAATGTCAAAGAATTGGTAATATTAGTAGACGTCAAGAAATTCCTATGAATTATTCTCTTGTTATTGAACCATTTGATGTTTGGGGCTTTGATTATATGGGACCTTTTCCTGCCTCTAATGGATACACACATATTTTAGTTGCTGTAGATTATGTTACTAAGTGGGTAGAAGCTATTCCAACTAGTAGTGCTGATCATAGCACTTCTATTAAAATGCTTAAGGAAGTTATTTTCCCGAGGTTTGGAGTCCCTAGATATTTAATGACTGATGGTGGTTCACACTTTATTTATGGTGCTTTTCGTAAAATGCTTGCTAAATATGATGTTAATCACAGAATTGCATCTCCTTATCACCCTCAGTCTAGTGGTCAAGTAGAGTTGAGCAATAGAGAGCTCAAATTAATTTTGCAAAAGACTGTTAATAGGTCTAGAAAGAATTGGTCTAAGAAACTTGATGATGCATTATGGGCTTATAGAACTGCATACAAAAATCCTATGGGTATGTCTCCGTATAAAATGGTTTATGGAAAAGCATGTCACTTACCTCTCGAACTAGAACATAAGGCATATTGGGATATTAAAGAGCTCAACTATGATTTTAAACTTGCTGGTGAGAAGAGGTTATTTGATATTAGCTCACTTGATGAATGGAGAACCCAAGCTTATGAAAATGCCAAGTTGTTTAAAGAAAAAGTTAAAAGATGGCATGACAAAAGGATACAAAAGCATGAGTTTAATGTAGGTGATTATATATTGCTATACAACTCTCGTTTAAGATTTTTTGCAGGAAAACTTCTCTCTAAATGGGAAGGCCCCTATGTTATCGAAGAGGTCTATCGTTCCGGTGCCACAAAGATCAACAACTTCGAGGGCACAAATCCGAAGGTGGTAAACGGTCAAAGAATTAAACATTATATCTCAGGTAATCCCATAAATGTTGAAACCAATATTATTGAAACCGTAACCCCGGAGGAATACATAAGGGACACTTCCCGGAACGTTTCAGACTCCGAAAAGGAATAGGTATGTGGTACGGTAAGCAAACCGACTCCAAAACAATTTTTAAGGCAATATTTCTCCATTTTGGAATATTTAGAAAAATAGAAAAATAAGTAGCAATCTGGGAAGGACACGAGAGTCCCACGAGGGTGGTGGGCGCGCCCTACCCCCTGGGCGCGCCCCTACCTCGTGAGCACCTCGTGTGCCTTCCGGACTCCGTTTTCTTGCATGATACGTATTTTGGTCGGTAAAAATTCATTTTATATTCTCCCGAAGGTTTTGACTCCGGTATCACGCAAATCTCCTCTGTTTTTGTTTTCGAGCTGTTGCTGCTTCAGATTAGAGCAAGATGTCTTCTCAAGAGTCAATCGGGGAGAGCCGGGTATATAATCCGGCACCGGAACCAAGGGCAAACAGCGACGCTGACCACTTTGGGCCAGCAACGGAGGAAGAGATGGAGGCTGACTTGATGAGAGTAGATGCCATGGAGGATCAAGAAGCCACCTCTCGCCTCCGAGCTGGGTTCACGATGGGGAAACTATAGAGCTCAGCTATTCCAAACTCGGTTATCCCTTCTAATGTTAGATTTCTTTCTTATGAAAATATGAAGAGGAGTGTCACTTGTTCTCCGGCAGCTATGCAACACCCTTGGGTGCAAGGAGCTTTAGCTGTCATAGGAAAGCTTCGTAAGGAAATAATGGACCTCAAACAGCAAGTCAATAAGCTCGAGGAGGAGAACCGCATCCTGAGGGGAATCATCGCCAAGAACATTACACCGACAACAAAGAAGGAGACATAATCACATGGGTATGGGCACTCCCCTTGGCAACTGCCAAGCTTGGAGGAGGTGCCCCGGTATCATATCACCATCACAACTCCTAGCTTTATCATTTTTCTTAGTTCAATCCTATTAGTAGTATCTTGATCTAGTAGAATAAAGTTTATGGCATGATCTAGTTTTGAGTTTTGCTTTATGATCTCTCTTTGTAATCGAGTCCGTGAGCTATATATAATAAAGATTAGTGTTGAGTCAAGGGCTTGATTATTTTGCCATGATCTTGGATGAATAAAAGAAAGACGAAAAGAATAAAAAGAAACAAAGAGTTCATATTGATCTTATTGAGAGTAATGACTTCACATAGAAAGAGTATGATGATTAAAAGTTGTTGGGAGTTGGCAGACATAACTTTGGTCATTGTTGCAATTAATAGGAAGTAATAAGGAAACAGAGGTTTTCACATATAGATATATTATCATTGACATCTTTTATGCTTGAGAGCACTCATTAAAATATGACATGTTAAAGGGTTGATGTTGGACAAGGAAGACAACATAATGAGTTATGTCTTTCTTATATTTGAGATAAAGTATGTTGTCATGGATCCTCTAACTTGTTGAGCTTGCCTTTCCCCCTCATGCTAGCCAAATTCTCAACACCAAGTAGAAATAATACTTGTGCTTCCAAATACCCTTAAACCAGTTTTGCCATGAGAGTCCACCATATCTACCTATGGATTGAGTAAGATCCTGCAAGTAAGTTGTCATTGGTGCAAAGCAATAAAAAATGCTCTAGATATGTATGATTGATTGGTGTGGGAGAAATAAGCTTTATACGATCTTGTGATGTGGAAGTAATAAAAGCGACATACTGCATAATAAAGGTTCATATCACAAGGGGCAATATAAAGTGACGTTCTTTCGCATTGAGATTTTGTGCATATAACCATAAAAGCGCATGGCAACCTCTGCTTCCCTCTGCGAAGGGCCTATCCTTTATTATTATCCTCTACCTTATGCAAGAGTCATGGTGATCTTCACCTTTTCTTTTTTATTTTATCCTTTGGCAAGCTCAGCATGTTGGAAAGAACATGATATATATATCTAATTGGATGTAGGGGAGCATGAACCATTATTGTTGACATTACCCTTGAGGTAAAAGGTTGTGGGGCAAAACTATAAGCCCCTATCTTTCTCTGTGTCCGATTAAAACTCCATAACCACAAGTATTGCGTGAGTGTTAGTAGTTATGGAGGACTAAATGATAGTTGAGTATGTGCACTTGCTTTTTAGCTCTGACATAGACTCTTATCGATGTTATGATAAATTGCAATTGCTTCAATGACTGAGATTATAGTTTGTCGGAGCCCAATAAGGTTTATGATTTATACTTTTGCATTGTGAATAGATCATCACTTAAACATAAGTAATCATATGACAAAAGCTATATATCTTGCTGTTATGAGAATAATCATGATGCCTTCATGTCCATATTTTATTTTTATCGACGCCTCTACCTCTAAACATGTGGACATATTTATTGTTATCGGCTTTTCGCTTGAGGACAAGCGAGGTCTAAGCTTGGGGGAGTTGATACGTCCATTTTGCATCATGCATTTATATCGATATTTATTGCATTATGGATTGTTATTTCACTTTATGTCACAATACTTATGGCTATTCTCTCTTATTTTACAAGGTTTACATAAGGAGGGAGAATGCCGACAGCTGGAATTCTGGGCTGGAAAAGAAGCAAATATTAGAGACCTATTCTGCGCAACTCCAAAAGTCCTGAAACTCCATGGAACATCTTAAAATAAATAAAGAAAAATCCTCGCCAAAGATGAAGGCCAGGGGGCCCACACCCTGCTCACGAGGGTGGGGGCGCCCCCCTAGGCCGCGCCCCCTACCTCGTGGGCCCCCTGGTGGCTCTCCGACGTCCTTCTTCTCCTATATGAAGTCTTTGGATGAGAAAAAATAGGAAGGAACTTTTCGGGACGAGACTCCGCCGCCACGAGGCGGAACCTTGGCGGAACCAATCTAGAGCTCTGGCAGAGCTGTTCTGCCAGGGATACTTCCCTCCAGGAGGGGGAAATCATCACCATCGTCATCACCAACGCTACTCTCATCGGGGGAGGGCAATCTCCATCAACATCTTCACCAGCACCATCTCATCTCCAAACCCTAGTTCCTCTCTTGTATCCAAATCTTGTCTCAAAGTCCGGGATTGGTGCTAGTAGGTTGCTAGTAGTGTTGATTACTCCTTGTAGTTGATGCTAGTTGGTTTATTTGGTGGAAGATCATATGTTCAGATCCTATATGCATATTATTACCCCTCTGATTATGAACATGAATATGCTTTGTGAGTAATTACATTTGTTCCTGCTCTTGCTATTAGTAGTCATGTGATTTGGTATTCGTTTGATATTTTGATAAGATGTATGTTGTCTAGCCTCTAGTGGTGTTATGTGAACATCGACTACATAACACTTCACCATTATTTGGGCCTAGAGGAAGGCATTGGGAAGTAATAAGTAGATGATGGGTTGCTAGAGTGACAGAAGCTTAAACCCTAGTTTATGCGTTGCTTCGTAAGGGGCTGATTTGGATCCACATGTTTCATGCTATGGTTAGGTTTACCTTAATACTTTTGTTGTAGTTGCGGATGCTTGCAATAGAGGTTAATCATAAGTGCGATGCTTGTTCAAGTAAGAACAGCACCCAAGCACCGGTCCACCCACATATCAAATTATCAAAGTATCGAACGCGAATCATATGAACATGATGAAAACTAGCTTGACAATATTCCCATGTGTCCTCGGGAGTGCTTTTCCTATAATAAGAGTTTGTTCCGGCTTGTCCTTTGCTACAAAAAGGATTGAGCCACCTTGCTGCACTTTATTTACTTTTGTTACTTGTTGCTCGTTACAATTTATCCCATCACAAAACTATCTGTTACCACTTATTTCAGTACTTGTAAAGAATACCTTGCTGAAAACCACTTATCATTTCCTTCTGCTCCTCGTTGGGTTCGACACTCTTACTTATCAAAAGGACTACGATAGATCCCCTATACTTGTGGGTCATCAGATACGGACAACCCTAGTTGATACATGAGCTATTCGAGCATACAAAACAGGATATTTATTTGAAGGTTTAGAGTTTGGCACATACAAATTTACTTGGAACGGCAGGTAGATACCGTATATAGGTAGGTATGGTGGACTCATTTGGAATAACTTTGGGGTTTATGGAGTTGGATACATAAGCAGTATTCCTGCTTAGTACAGGTGAAGGCTAGCAAAAGACTGGGAAGCGACCAGTTAGAGAGCGACAGCAGTCATGAACATGCATTAAAATTAATTGACACCGAATGCAAGCATGAGTAGGATATAATCCACCATGAACATAAATATCATGAAGGCTATGTTGATTTTGTTTCAACTACATGCGTGAACATGTGCCAAGTCAAGTCACTTAAATCATTCAGATGAGGATACCACCCTATCATACCACATCATAACCATTTTAATAGCATGTTGGCACGCAAGGTAAACCCTTATAACTCATAGCTAATCAAGCATGGCACAAGAAACTATGATCTCTAGTTGTCATTGCAAACATGTTTATCCATAATAGGCTGAATCAGGAACGATGAACTAATCATATTTACAAAAACAAAAGAGGTCGAGTTCATACCAGTTTTTCTCATCTCAGTCAGTCCATCATATAACATCATAATTGCCTTTCACTTGCACGGTCGAATGATGTGAATAATAATAATAGTGAACGTGTATTGGACTAAGCTGGAATCTGCAAGCATTCAATAAACAGGAGAAGACAAGGCAATATGGGCTCTTTTGTCAGATTAACAATAATGCATATAAGAGCCACTTCAACAATTTAATTATGGTCTTCTCCTATCGACCCCCAAAGCACGAGAGTTTAATTCTTTCTACAAAAGATATGCCCGTGCTCTAACAAATATAAGTGAAGCAAAAGAGCATTCTACAAATGGCGGTTGTCTAAGTGAAGAGAAACAGGCAATCCAAACTTCAAATGATATAAGTGAAGCACATGAAGCATTCTATAAAGCCATACTCAAAAAATATAAGTGAAGTGAAATGAGAATTCTATAAATCAACCAAGGACTATCTCATACCAGGATGGTGCATAAAAAGAAAAATAAGAACCTAAATGCAAAAGACGCTCCAAGACTTGCACATATCGCATGAACGAAACGAATCCGAAAACATATCGATATTTGTTGAAGAAAGAGGGGATGCCTCCCCAGCATCCCCAAGCTTAGATGCTTGAGTCTCCTTGAATATTTACTTGGGGTGCCTCGGGCATCCCCAAGCTTGAGCTCTTGCCTCTCTTCCTTCTTCTCACATCGAGACCTTCTCAATCATCGAACACTTCATCCACACAAAACTTCAACGGAAAACTCGGTAAGATCCGTTAGTATAATAAAGAAAATCACTACTCTAAGTACTGTTGCAAACCAATTCATATTTTTTTGCATTGTGTCTACTGTAATATAACTTTTTCATGGCTTAATCCACTGATATAAATTGATAGTTTCATCAAAACAAGCAAACTATGCATCAAAAACAGAATCTATCTAAAACAGAACAGTCTGTAGCAATCTAAACATTCAACATACTTCTGATACTTGAAAAATTCTTCCAAAATTAGGAAAAATAAACAATTTTTATAGCAAGAGAAGGCAAAAAGAATCAGAACCATTTGACGTTCCAGTAAAAAAATTAAAATTCATGCACTACAGTCAAAGTTTCTGTCCTGCACCGCACAAACCAACAAGCATTGTAAACATCCTAAAGGCAAACCTTGGCACATTATTTTTATAATACAGTGGAATTGTACAAGGGGATAATTATTTTTATTGAAAAGTTTCTGTAATCAAGATACACAAAGTTTCTGTGAGCATGAACAAAGTTCAAGGCTAGCTCCCACTTCAACAATGCTTGTCTTTCTCACTTTCACTTTTCTTTTTGAAAAAGCTTTGGGTTCCCCTCTTTATTTTTGTTGTTTTTAAACTATATGAAAGCACTCAACAGAAATAAATGACTCTCTAAAACTTCCGGGTTGTCTCCCTGGCAGCGCTTTCTTTAAAGCCGTTTAGCTAGGCATATAGTGCTCAAGTAGTGAATCCACCCGGATCCCAAGGTATATCAAAGCCAATTTTAATTAGCAATGATATGGCATTTAGTAGTGAGAACAAAGCAACATATATCAAGCAATGGCGAAGTCTAACTCTCTTTCAATGCATCGGCATGTCATAAAAGATCATGCACACCTAGTAAAGGCCAATGCATAGTATAAACAATTTCTTGCAATTTTATCGTATTGGAAACATAGAGAGGTGGAGATATAGTTCCTCTCTCATAATAATTGCAAGTAGGAGCAGCAAGCACATGCATATTATATCTATCAAAATCATCATGTGCAATGGTAAAAGGCAACCCATCAATATAATCCTTAATTAATAAGTGCAAACTTCTCCGATATAGTGTAGTTGGGAGAATTCAAAAAGATAATAGGACTATCATGCGTGGGTGCAATAGCAACAATTTCATGTTTAACATAAGGAACTATAGCAAGTTCATCTCCATAAGCATAATTCATATTGGCATCTTGGCCACAAGCATAGCAAGCATCATCAAAAAGGGATATTTCAAAAGAATCAACGGGATCATAACAGTCATCATAGCAATCATCCTTCGGTAAGCACGAAGGGAATTGAAACAATGTATGAGTTGAAGAGTTACTCTCATTAGAAGGTGGGCACGGGTAGCTAATCCGCTCTTCCTCCTTTTGTTCTTCGCTCTCCTCATCATCTTTTTCATCCAATGAGCTCACAGTTTCATCAATTTCTTCTTCCATAGACTCCTGCAAAATATTAGTTTCTTCTTGGGCAGCGGAGTACTCCTCAATATATTGTTTAACATAGGCATTAGAAGCATAATTCTCATAACAATATTCAAGTATGGCAAAATTTTCAGATTTGTAAAGAGTAGCATCATACTTTTCAATCAAAGAAGCAATTTCAAAAGCACCCTTAAAAGCAACAAATTCTTCAATTTGTTGAACATCATAGTAACTATAAGAAGCTTTAGCATACGAAGATATGATTCAATTATCACTAAACTCACATTGGTAGGGAAGGTGTTTCTTAGGGTTTTCAGAACAACAAGTAAAATCATAATAATAGCATAAATTCCAAGCATAGCATTGCATAGTATTAATTTGATGCTGTAAAAGTTTCCCTTTTTGAGATATACGGTGTCGCACATAACAAGCATGCTCATCTAAAGATTTGCCCTCAACTAAGCTAGTTGGGGTTTCAGCACGAGCACATAGGGATCGAAGATGATCCAAGTAATAAGCTTCAGCAGTGTGATAGATTTTGATTGGTTCTTCAACCATTGGTTCAGTAGGTACAACTAATTTTTTTGGTATTTTGCGTTTCCTACCCATAACTAAAGATAGGAAACAACTAAGAACAGCAAATAAAAATTACTTAGTGATAAAGCAAACAAGCACACACGAGAATATTCACCCCACGCTATTGCTCCCCGGCAACGGCGCCAGAAAAAGGTCTTGATAACCCACAAGTATAGGGGATCAATTGTAGCCTCTTTTGATAAGTAAGAGTGTCGAACCCAACGAGGAGCTAAAGGTAGAAGAAATATTCCCTCAAGTTCTATCGACCACCGATACAACTCTATGCACGCTTGACGTTTGCTTTACCTAGAACAAGTATGAAACTAGAAGTACTTTGTAGGTGTTTTTGGCTAGGCTAGCAAGAAAGTAAAGAGCACGAAAATAAAAATAGGGGTTGTTTAGATGAAGACACAACTAAATTAGTTTTAGTGAAGAGCTTTTGTCAACAAGAAGGTTATTTGTCCCTAGGCAATCGATAACTAGACCGGTAATCATTATTGCAATTTTATTTGAGGGAGAGGCATAAGCTAACATACTTTCTCTACTTGGATCATATGCACTTATGATTGGAACACTAGCAAGTACCCGCAACTACTAAAGATTCATTAAGGTAAAACCCAACCATAGCATTAAAGTATCAAGTCCTCTTTATCCCATACGCAAACAACCTACTTACTCGGGTATGTGCTTCTGTCACTCACGCCACCCACCATAAGCAGATCATAAGCATATTGCAAACCCTACAGCGGGAATCCCTCACGCTTGCGCGACACGGAGAGCACAATAGGACAGCACCAATAATAAAACATGCAACTCAAACCAATCACGATCATCAAATAGCCATTAGGACAAAACAGATCTACTCGAACATCATAGGATAGCCATACATCATTGGGAAATAATTTATAGCGTTGAGCACCATGTTTAAGTAGAGATTACAGAGGGTAAGAGAGAGAGGTTACACCGTTGCATAGAGGGGGGAAGAGTTGGTGATGATGGCGGTGAAGTTGTTGGTGAAGATGGTGGTGATGGTGATGGCCCCGGCAGCGCTCCGGCGCCACCGGAAGCAAGGGAGAGAGGGACCCCCTTCTTCTTCTTCTTCTTCTTCTTCTTCCTTGACCTCCTCCCTAGATGGGAGAAGGGTTTACCCTCTGGTCCTTGGCTCCCATGGCGTGGGAGGGGCGAGAGCCCCTCCGAGATTGGATCTATCTCAATGTCTCTCTCTGTTTCTGCGTTCTGTTCTCGCTCTGTTTCACCGTTTCATGTATATATGGAGATCCATAACTCTGATTGGCCTGAAACCTTCGCCGTGATTTTTTCTGAATATTAGCTTTCTTGCGGCAAAAGAAGAGCGTCAACCGCCTTACAGTGGGCTCACGAGGGTAGGGGGCGCGCCCTAAGGGGGGGCGCGCCCCCCTGCCTCGTGACCACCTCGGGCACTGGTTCGCGTTGATTTTCCTTCCATATTTTTCCATATTTTCCAAAATAAGCTCCATCCGTTTTTATCCCGTTTGGACTCTGTTTGATATGGATATTCTACGAAACCAAAAACGTGCAACAGACAGGAACTGGCACTGGGCACTGGATCAATATGTTAGTCCCAAAAATAATATAAAAAGTTGCCAAAAAGTATATGAAAGTTGAATAATATTGGCATGGAACAATCAAAAATTATAGATACGACGGAGACGTATCAATCTTTTGCAGGTATTTTTTATATTTTCCAAAAAGTTGCTCCGTGAAGTTTCAGGTCATTCCGAGAATGTTTGTTTCTGAACATAAATAACACCATGGTAATTCTGCTGAAAATAGCGTCAGTACGGGTTAGTTCCATTCAAATCATGCAAGTTAGAGTCCAAAACAAGGGCAAAAGTGTTTGAAAAATTAGATACTACGGAGACGTATCAACCACCGCACTCATGATGGTGCCGTGCTCTTCGTCAATGGAAGCGCCGCGAAGCGCTTCCAGCAAGTTGTCCGATGCCTCTGGATGGACAAAGGCCATCGGCACAGACGGCTCGCCCCCCTTAGCGAGGGGTCGCCTGACAGAATCCGGAACCACTGGAGGTTCCGGCGCAGTATCCGACTGGGGGCCAAACTTGCTGCGACCCCTGTCATTAGAACCCATGGGAATCTTACCCCCCATGCGTCCGGCATCTGGGATGTCGCCTTGGGGCGCCTCCAAAATTTTCTCCCCTTGGTCTGATGCCCTCTGAGACAACACCTCGATGTCGTCCGTGGGCCGGGGGGAGGTGGCTGTCGGGAGTAAATCTCTGTTCATCGCCGACTGGCCCAAAGACTCATCCGAAGAGGATACGTTGATGTGGGCTTTGGATGGACTGCACGATCATGTTTGACATGATAAGAAGAAATAAAACAAAACATACCAGAACTATTATAACATCCGGATACTTACGACTTCGCCAGGGGCTTGTCCCTGGGCAACCACTCCTCGTCGTTGTAAGCGGCTGTTGTGGAGTGGTCCGGAAGGAGGGTCCTTCCCTTCTTGGACCCTTCGGCCTCCCCAGATGGGGCGGCCTTCCTTTTATTATCCCCCCCGGTTGGGGAGGGGAGAACTTTCCTCTTCCGCCTCCTCGTTTTCGTGGGAGGAGTGCGCCTCGGTGTTTTTGGACGATGAGTCCGATACAACCTTGCGCCGGAGACCTTTCTTGGACCCCGCGGCCTTCTTCTCCGGCGCCTCATAGGGCGCCGGAACCAGCATCTTCGTTAAGAGAGCCTTTGATGGATCTTCAGGCAGTGGGGCCGGACAATCGATCCGCTCCGCTGTCGCTACCCAGTACTGTTAAAATGGCATGGAGGCTCAGATCCCTCACATGATTATACTGGGAAAGGAACATCTTGTGAGATATAAATATCTTACGAATTGGCAGGGCACTTTGCGCTAAGTCTGCGATCCTCGGTAAGGGGAGGAGGAACCTCGACGGCCTTGAACAGCACCTTCCAGATGTCCTTGTGCGTCGTGTCGAAAAGCTCTCGCAGCGTCTGGTGCTCGGCGGGGTCGAACTCCCACATATTGAATGCCCATCTTTGACACAGAAGGATCCGGCAGAAGAGGATGACTTGGACCATGTTGACAAGCTTGATTTTCTTGCTTATCATATTTTTAACACAACTCTAGAGTCCGGTCAGCTCCACCGATGAACCCCAGGATAGGCCCTTCTCTTTCCAGGAGGTGAGCCGCGTGGGGATGCCAGATCGAAATTCGGGGGCCGCCACCCAGTAGGTGTCGCGCAGCTCGGGGATGTAGAACCACCCTGATTGCCATCCCTTCATGGTCTCCACATAGGAGCCTTCGAGCCAGGTGACGTTGGGCATTTTGCCCACCATGGTGCCTCCGCACTCCGCTTGCTGGCCGACCACCACCTTCGGTTTCACGTTGAAGGTCTTCAGCCACAGGCCAAAGTGGGGCTTGATGTGGAGGAAGGCCTCGCACACGACGATAAACGCCGAGATGTTGAGGATGAAATTGGGGGCCAGATCATGGAAGTCCAGCCCGTAGTAGAACAAGAGCCCGCGGACAAATGGGTGGAGGGGAAATCCCAGTCCGCAGACGAAGTGGTTGAGGAATACAACCCTCTCATGGGGTTCTGGAGTAGGGACAATCTGCCCCGCATCTGGGAGCCAGTGCGCGATGTCTGCGGCCAGGTATCCGGCTTCCCGGAGCTTCGTAATGTCCTCCTCCGTAACGAAGGAGACCATCCACTTGCCTCCCGCTCCGGACATGTTTGGAATGGCTTTGCGGAGAAGATGAGAACTTGGGCACTGGAGCTCGAGTGCACGAGAATGGATGGGCGGGGGAAGAAGAAGGCGTGGGTGAAAAAGAGGAATCCTTGTCCCTTTATAAAGGCGGTAGAAACTGTGCGCCTCCCCACTTGCCCCATAAAATCGCTTATTCCCCAAGCGCCGCGATTGATGGCACGGTTGGGTTACCCATACCCGTATTGATGAGAATCCTGTGTTAAGGGGAACACGATCTCTGCTTCGACAAGACGTGCCAATAAAACCGCCTCGCAACACGTGCAGTGGCAGGCAGGGGAAAACGGTTCATAATGACCGGACCATGGCAGGATGTCACGTTAGGAAATGTTGTCAGCAGATTAGATTTGTGGAATAATATACTCTCTATGATGGTATGTGGAATTTGTTTTGCAGAGCCGGACACGATCCTTGTGTTCAAAATCTTCTATGGAGTATTCGGAGAAGGAACCCGCCTTGCAATGCCGAAGACAATCTGCGTGCCGGACTCGTCGTCATTGAAGCCTGGTTCAGGGGCTACTGAGGGAGTCCTGGATTAGGGGGTCCTCAGACGGCCGGACTATATACTTTGGCCGGACTGTTGGACTATGAAGATACAAGATTGAAGGCTTTGCCCTGTGTGTGGGTGGGACTCTCCTTTGCATGGAAGGGAAGCTTGGCGATTCAGATATGTAGATCTCCTTCTCTGTAACCGACTCTGTGTAACCCTAGCCCCCTCCGGTATCTATATAAACCGGAGGGTTTAGTCCGTAGGACAACAACAATCATAATCATTGGCTAGCTTCTAGGGTTTAGCCTCTACGATCTCGTGGTAGATCAACTCTTGTAATACTCATATCATCAAGATCAATCAAGCAGGAAGTAGGGTATTACCTCCATCGAGAGGGCCCGAACCTGGGTAAACATTGTGTCCCCCGCCTCCTGTTACCATCAGCCTTAGACGCACAGTTCGGGACCCCCTACCCGAGATCGGCCGGTTTTGACACCGACAGCCACCCTGACTCAGAATCAGGGGAGCCTGGAAAGGATTGTGGAAACAAAATTCTATGATCTTGATTTGAAGGTGACTGAGATTCATACTGCAGTTGAGCAGCTTCAGGAGGAAGCAGAGGAAAAGCAACCACTCATGGTTTCAAGCGTGTGCCACGAGGTCCAAGGTCTGCCGCAGTGCTAGTCTCAGATGCTAGAACTTCAGTGTCATCACCAGCAGCTACAACTCCAGTGCCACCTCCAGCACCCACTCCAACAGCTCCAACTACTTCATCAGAAGCCTTCGTCCTTGGAGTTCTATCCACACCTCCTCCCGAAGACCAAGCCTGAGAGACGTATATCACTATGCATTTTCAAACTTTTTGGTAACTTGTTGCCAAAGGGGGAGAAAAATGTATAGATCATAGGCTTCGAGAGAGAGTGTCTTGTTTTTTATCTCTCTTGCTACTTTGGTTGAACTACTTTTATTGTGTGCTTGTGTGAGATACCTTATGTCCTTGTGAGATACTTATATGATCATGTGGTTGATCATATGCTACATTAATGTTTGGTTGAATGATGCTATCCTTTACATTCCATACATGATCATTCACTTGCTTGGTGATGAGTGCATGCTTTTAATTTCTATCATTTTGAGCGCTCCACCAAGATGTATGTGACATGGAAGAGTAACCCATGATCCTAATCGATTGTGCATTTGCATTCAAAAGCAAATTTTAAATAATGCACAAATTTAGGGGGAGCTCTTGCTTATCACATACTTCTCAAAGCGACGATGTGTTTCAATCTTATTATCATTTGTCGAAGCTTTGATCTATATGTTGTCATCAATTACCAAAAAGGGGGAGATTGAAAGTGCAACTATCCCCTGGTGCTTTTGGTAATTCCTAACAACATATAGCTCATTGAGCTAATGCTACTTGAAGATAAATATTTCAGGAAAAGCTCAATGATTGGCATGACATGGATTAGAAAGTGGATCCCTCAAAATGCTAAGGACAAAGGATTGGCTCAACCTCAAAGCTCGGGACTCTACATTTTTTATTTTAAGTGATCCAAGATCACATTGAGTCCATAGGAAAAGCCAATACTATTAAGAGGGGGTGAGGTGTTGCTTAATGAGTTTCTTGCTCAAAGTGCTTAGTGATATGCTCCAAAAACCCTCAACTACTTTCTCACATCCACATATATACCAAACCAAAAGTCAAACTCGGCCCCACCGATTTGATCTATCCGGCGCCACCGAGTTCAGTTGACATAGCCACTGCCACAAACCCTAGTCTTTTCGGTACTACCGATAGGGATCTCAGTCTCACTGGGATGGGATTGCAAACTCTCTGTTTCCCTTCGTAACATTTCGGTCAAACTGAGATGAGCGATCGGTCCCACCGATATTACAATGCAAACTCTCTGTTTCCCTCTCGTAACGTTTCAGTACAACCGAGATGAGCGAATCGGTCCCACCGAGTTTTCCTGACCAACTCACTGTTTGTCTATTACCAAAATCAGTCCCACCGACTTTGTGAAATCGGTCTCACCGAGATCACGTTATGCCCTAACCCTAACGAAATCGGTATCACCGAGTTGACATGTCGGTCCCACCAAAAACCCTAACGGTCACATTATGAACTAAATCGGTCTGACCGAGTTGTATGATTCGGTCCCACCAAGTTTGGTGATTTGTGTGTAACGGTTAGATTTTGTGTGGAAGCTATATATACCCCTCCACCCACTCTTCATTATAGGAGAGAGCCATCAGAACATGCCTACACTTCCAACATACATTTTCTGAGAGAGAACCACCTACACTTGTGTTGAGGTCAAGATACTTCATTCCAACCACATAAATCTTGATCTCTAGCCTTCCCAAGTTGCTTTCCACTCAAATCATCTTTCCACCAAATCCTATCCTATGAGAGAGAGAGTTGAGTGTTGGGGATACTATCATTTAAAGCACAAGAGCAAGGAGTTCATCATCAACACACCATTTGTTACCTCTTGGAGAGTGGTGTCTCCTAGATTGGCTAGGTGTCACTTGGGAGCCTCCGTCAAGATTGTGGAGGTTAACCAAGGAGTTTGTACGGGCAAGGAAATCGCCTACTTCATGAAGATCTACCCTAGTGAGGCAAGTCCTTTGTGGGCGACGGCCATGGTGGGATAGACAAGGTTGCTTCTTTGTGGACCCTTCGTGGGTGGAGCCCTCCGTGGACGCACGCAACCGTTACCCTTCGTGGGTTGAAGTCTCCATCAACATGGATGTACGATAGCACCACCTATCGGAACCACGCCAAAAATCTCTGTGTCTACATTGCGTTTTCTCCCTCCAAACTCCTCCCTTTACCTTCATATGCAATTGCTTTACATTCCGCTGCTATACTCTTAGAATTGCATGTGTAGGTTGTATGCTTGACTTGTGCTAAGTTGCTAAAATCTGCCAAGAATTAAATTTGGGAAAAGGCTAGATTTTTATTTGGTCAAGTAGTCTAATCACCCCTCTCTAGACATACTTTCGATCCTACACGCGTAAAGGTTCCGACCTGCTGACTGACCTCGCTGAAACCTTTGCCAACCTAAGAAGGTATGATATCAAGCTTAACCTGTCAAATTGTACATTCTAAGTTCCAGGTGGAAAATTACTCGGTTTCCTTGTTTCCGAACGTGGGATCGACGCTAACCCAGAGAAAGTTGGCGCAATACTCCGAATGAAAAGCCTCGTGCGCATACACGATGTTTAGAAGCTTACTGGTTGTTTGGCCGCCTTGAGTCGATTCATTTCTCGTCTCGGTGAAAAGGCATTGCCTCTTTACTGATTGATGAAGAAATCTGATAAGTTCGAGTGGACTCCTGAAGCTGATGCGGCGTTTGCAGAGCTCAAAACCCTGTTTTCCACCCAGCCGGTGCTCGCTGTTCCAATCAGCAAAGAGCCTTTACTGCTTTATATTGCAGCCACTAGACAAGTTGTCAGTACAGTACTCACGATCGAGCGGGAAGAAGAAGGTAAAGCCTATAAGGTTCAACGCCCAGTGTACTATATTTCTGAAGTCTTAACTCCATCCAAGCAGAGATATCCGCATTATCAGAAGCTTGTCTATGGGATTTACTTGACCACGAAGAAAGTTGCACATTATTTCTCAGATCACTCTATCACAGTCATCAGCGATGCTCCATTGTCAGAAATTCTAAACAACAGAGATGCAACTGGTCGAGTGGCAAAATGGGCGATTGAACTCCTTCCGTTGGATATCAAGTTTGAGGCAAAGAAAGCAATCAAGTCCCAAGCAATAGCAGATTTCCTCATCGAGTGGATCAAATAGCAGCAACCGACTCAAGTTCACTCGGAACATTGGACTATGTTCTTTGATGGATCCAACATGTTGAGTGGTTCTGGCGCTGGAGTAGTTCTGGTATCCCTGCGGGGCGACAAACTCAGTTATGTCCTTTAGATTCACTTTGATTCCTCCAACAATGAAGCTGAGTACGAAGCAATTTTGTATGGGTTGCGAATGGACATTTCACTCGGCATCCGTCGCCTAATGGTCTATGGCGACTCAGATTTGCTGGTCAACCCAGTGATGAAGGAGTGGGACGTCAGAAGCCCAGCTATGACTGGTTATTGCAATGCAGTGAGAAAGCTAGAAAAGAAGTTTGAAGGGCTAGAGCTCCACCACATTCTCCGACTGAAGAATCAGGCAGCGGATGACCTGGCAAAGATAGGTTCCAAGCGAGAGCCCATTCCCAGCAATGTGTTCTTAGAGCATCTTCACACACCATCAGTTCAAGAGGGTCCCCTCATAGAAGAGCCCCCACAACCTAAGAGTTCTACTGATCCGACTGAAGTTGAAATTCCAGCTATGGTCGACTTAATCATGGAATGTTTGGTTGTCATTCCTGACTGGACAGTGCCGTATATCGCATATATTCTCAGGAAAGAGCTTCCAGAAGACTAAGATGAAGCACGACAGATTGTCCGTCGATCCAAAGCCTTCACTATGATAAGTGGTCGACTGTACAGGGAGAGTGCGATGCATTACACCAGAGGAGGGTCGAATGATACTTAATGATATCCACTCGGGGACCTGTGGTCACCATGCGTCCTCTCGGACAATCATGGCCAAAGCATGCCGAGCAGGTTTTTACTGGCCGCGAGCAAATGAAATGGCAAAGGAAATAGTCGACAAGTGTGAGGGGTGCCAGTTCTACTCCAACATGTCTCACAAGCCCGCTTCAGCTTTTAAGACCATTCCACTCGTCTGGCCGTTTGCTGTTTGGGGGTTGGATATGGTTGGACCTTTGAGGACTGTCAGAAGTGGTTTCACCCACCTGCTTGTTGCAGTAGACAAGTTCACTAAATGGATTGAAGCCAAACCCATCAAGAACCTCGATTCGAGAACCGTCGTCAGCTTCGTCGGAGAGTTAACATTCAGATATGGAGTCCCGCACAGCATCATCACAGACAACGGTTCAAACTTTGATTCAGACGAGTTTAGAGCTTTCTGCGCTTCCCAGGGCACCCGGGTCGACTACGCTTCAGTCGCTCACCCTCAGTCGAATGGACAAGCAGAAAGAGCAAATGGTTTGATCTCACAAGGGTTGAAGCCCAGATTGATGCGAGACCTCAAGCATGCAGCTGGAGCCTGGGTAGATGAGTTACCATCAGTACTGTGGGGTCTAAGAACAACGCCAAATCGGTCGACTGGCCGGACTCCCTTCTTCATGGTTTTTGGAGCCGAAGCCGTGCTCCCGACTGATTTACTCCATAATGCCCTGCGAGTGGAGCTCTTCTCAGAAGCAGAAGCAGAGCAAGCCCAGCAGGACCCTATTGATCTTTTGGAAGAAGAAAGAGAGATGGCCCTGATCTGGTCGACCATTTATCAGCAAGACCTTTATCGGTTCCACGCTAGGAACATAAGAGGTCGAGCATTTCATGAAGGGGACTTGGTTCACGGAGTGGACCAGCAACGTCCACACAAGCTTGCTCCTGCCTGGGAAGGTCCCTTCATCATCACCAAAGTGCTCCACAATGGAGCATACCACCTGTACGATGTGGAACACAAGAAAGACGAGCCACGCGCTTGGAACGCGGAGCTTCTCCGCCCTTTTAACACTTAAGCATTCAGACTGTCGAGATGTAATAAGAAGTACCTTTCGGTTTGTTTATCAAAGACATGGTTTTACAGTCTCCTAAATGATTGTTATTACTATTACATGTGTCCAAAATCTCCCAGTGGGTGGCTTAGCAGCGAATCCGATTTGCCTAAGTTTCAAAAACAAAATCCTACCAAGTGAAGAGCAAGCCTCTCATTTGAGGGCTTAGCTGCGAATCCGATTCGCCTAAGATTAAAAAAATCCTACCGAGTGGAGAGCAATCCTCCCACTCGGGGCTAACAAAACCTTCGTGAGATCCGTTAGTATAATAAAGCAAATCACCACTTTAAGTACTGTTGTAAACTCATTCATATTTTATTATTTCATTATACCTATTGTATTCCAACTTTACCATGGCTTATACCCCCTTATAAAATCCATAGATTCATCAAAATAAGCACACAACGCAACGAAAACGGAATCTGTCAAAAACAGAAAAGTCTGTAGTAATCTGGACTCAAAAAAATTAAAAAATTAGGACGATGTAGACAATTTGTATATCAATCTTGTGTAAAAAAATTCAGAAACTTTCATCACTTTTGTGATTTTTCAAAATTCTCCTACTAGACGCTAAAGTTTCTATTTTTCAACAGGATCAAATCAACTATCGCCCAACATAATCTCAAAGGCTTTACTTGGCGCAAACACTAATTAAAACATAAAACGTAATTATAACAGAAGAATAATTGTGTGAGCACACAAGAACGGAAAGAAAAAGGCAAAAATAAAATTTATTCATTGGGTTGCCTCCCAACAAGTGCTATTGTTTTATGACCCTAGGCATAATGCATAGATTTAAGTATTGTCATCTTTGGTTTTTGATCCATAGGTTGCCCTCATGATTGATGCATATGGTGGCTTAATTTTTACTAGATCTGGATCGCGCCCTGGCGCAAGGGTGCCGGTCCCAACGTTTTGATAAAGCTGGTAATGCTAAGTTAGTAAAAATCCAGATTTAACAAAATGAAGAAGAAACATTCAATTGTTATAGAAGCAATACATAGTGGTATCGGCATGATATTGTAAGGCAGAATTGATTTCAGTGTGTTCTGCCACAGCTTATGAATAATACTATAATTTCCAAAAGGTTTGTATCGACAATAACTCTTAGGACCAAGAAGTACAAATGGCATACATCACCATGTTTGTACGGTTATACCAGCAGCAAACTACAGGTAACGAATTTTTATTTGAAAAATCAAGAAAGAAATTATCAAAAGTCAATGTAGAAACAAAATGTGGTATTTCTCATGCAGCCAACAGAAATAGATCAAGACGGGCTAAAGTCTATGGCGACCAATACATTATCTGCCAGAGAATCTTTAACTTCCCTTTGCCAAGAATTGAGCAAGCTCCTCCGCACATGGAATTCTCTAAATGTGCACTATCTTGCCTACAGGAAGATAATGCAACAAATATGAGCCAAACACTGAGGCTTACTATTTCTTATCAGAGAAAATTTATATGGTAGTATACATGTTAATTAGCGAGTCTAGTTATAAAAAGGTTGTAAACATACCTCAAGTGCACCTGTGAAGCTCCACTTCAATTGATTTGTTTTCAGACAAGGAATGACAACAGATAGACTCCAAGAGGGTCATTGATTCTCCCACGTATTTCACAATTCGCTTGAAGTACAAATCTTGGTTGAAGACCTTCTCAGCCTGTGAAACAATTCATGAAAATATATCACCAAATATGAAGAGAGAAAAAGCGTAAAGGAGTGGATTTCCATTAGAGTGACAAAGATATAGAGAACACATTTAGAGGTTGTTCGGGAGAATAGTATTTATTTGTAACATTTTAGTACTGAAGTCATATTTGAACTACACTGAACTTATCAACAAATGCTCTCCCAAACAGGCCTGTGTTTATAGTCACCTCAACACAAATTCTGCCCACTGTTGAAATAGTCTCAACTGGGTACAACCCGTAGAGAGCCTCGGAGCCAAGGATAATGGCATCACTACCCGAACAAAACAATTATGATTCATGTTACAGCTTGTGTAATTTTTGGGTGCAGTAATTAGCAGCTGTACAGGATCACCAAAGTATAAGATATCTGCAAAAGGCAAAAACTAACTATCCCGCACGGCATTTGCCACATCAGCTGCCTCCGCACTGAGTAGGCGGAAACCTACATTGACCTACTCTATGGGAAACTAATAATAATACATAGTGCAGCATTAGATAAGAAAAATGATTAAATCTAGCTAAAAGGGTCATATGATTGCAGCAAGGAGTATTGCATTTGTGAAAAACTATATGTCCACGCTTTCAATGGTGGTATTGTAGTTACTACCACATCAAGTTGAATTATAGCAGCCAAATCATATTCATATAAACAAGGTACATGTGGTCAATTTTCTACGGCTATTCCCACGGTTTAGTCCATACAACAAACGAAAAATAACTATTGATCTTAATTTTGCAATCCATACGAATCATTGGTAGAGAAGTCACTAAGCCAGAATTTCTACTTACTCAGAGCTGCTAGAAACAAATCATCCAGTTTATGGCTAGAGACCAATAATTATGTTAAACTCCGAAAATCCAACCGCACAAACACTTTATCTGTTATAGAACATCGGTACACGCCTTATTTCTCCATCTATACTCATCAAAACCTCTAAAGAATTAGCTAATAGAAGCAAAAAATGTAATCCCTCATAGCAAGAAAAGGATTGTTGAGATCCAAAACCTTTAAAATTATAATCAGTGGTCGTTGTTGCCGCCCACATAACCACTCAAACCGAAGCATTCGAGATTCATAGCTATGGTTTGAGTACAATTGAAGAATAGCAGCACAATAAAATCCACTACAATGTAGAGATATCCCTTTTGGATTCCACTGAAGAATAGGGTTAGCACAAATTAAATGAGCCTAATCAAATCAGATCCTGATTTTCGGAGCTGCAAAAATCCTAAACTAAACTGAATTGAAGATAACACCGTTAAGTCTGACTAATTAGAAAATTGTTCAGAACCAACAAACAATGCTAATTTCACATGCTTGGGAATCGGGACTCAGAAAGGAAATTAAATTACACTGAAGAATAGCATTAGCACAGTTTGCGTAACTTAAAAATCAAATTGACCGATCCTGATTTCTAAACAGCAGAAAATCCTGAACTTAACTCAATGGATTAAACATCGTTAAGTCCGAATAACTGTTGAGAACCCAATAATGCAAATTGCTCCTGTTTCTTACTCACACAGGAAACTGGAGGAGACCCCCTTGACGACCTCCCCTCCGTCGTTGGTATAGAGGCGCAACAATGAAAGCCGCAGATTCTAAAGAAGGATTGATTGAGAGTAATGGATCGATCAACAGAGCTAATTAATGGCGCACATGAGGCCGGCAGGGCTTACCGGCCTAGAGGAGAGGGGAACGCAGTTAGGAGCTGGCAACTAAATACATGAGACTTCCAATCACTTCTGAAAGTGGCATAGCAGGTGGACGTTCATGTCGAACAAGGCTTATCAAGGGTGTCCCAATCAATTGCCTCCCCACACGATCAAAGAACACAACCATGGATGAACAGAAAACAATTAAGAGGGAATAATGCATAGTGTGCTTTACCTTCATGAACCGAATGGAAGAAACAATAGCCAATAGTGCACGGAACAGCAAGGTTGCCACCAAAATGGAAGAAACAATCAACAATTAGTATATATATATATATATATGGTGTATATATATGATCCACTATTGCAGTAATAATCAACATTTACCAAGCGATATCCTAAACAGAGTTGCCAGGTGTATATATATAATCCACTATTGCACTAACAATCCGCATTTACCAAGCGATGTCCTAAACTGAGTTTCCAAGTGTATATATATGACCCACTATTAAAGTAACAATCACAGCAATCCACAACTACAGAACCAAGAAAAATCTTAGTGATCCCTACAGGCATGAATGGTTACCATAAAGGGGAACGGGACTGGGAGATACACACATAGAGTGAGAGATGAGATCCTCACAGTAGGACCGCCTTGTTCAGCGACCTGCAGCTCAAGCTTGCCGCTCAGCCGGCGGACACGACACCGAGCTCTCACTGCATCAGCATACAGAGTTTAAAACCAGAGAAAACAACTATACACACATAGGAATTGACCATAGCAAAACACACGAACTAATTGAACAATCCAAGACTATAAAGGATTCACCAAACATCAGCTTGTTTAGTCATGGAAGGAAACATCGCATTTATATACACGGTAGGAGAAACCTAATTTGAGAAAACATGAATCCATTTAAGCTATCTCTTTTCCAGATTGTATAGGATATTTTAGCTGCTAGTAAAGAATCCTCTGAAATAATACAAAGAGGATATGCTATATCAACGGAGGTAGAAAATTAAGTAAACTGTAAAAGTATACCCATAGTCTCACACCATGATTTATGATTGTATTATTGCCGAACCCAATAAATAGTCTAGGCAGATTCCGTTCAATCTCTACACGGTAGCACACACGCCATAAAGTAAAATCCAGGGAAAAACCATGAGAGGTATATAATAAATATACATGATATGTAAACTTCAAAACTATATAGCAAATGAGCATACTGCAGAGAGATAAATGCAGATTTGGAAGCAACATATTCATAGAGACACAATTGCAGCAGAACTAGGCGTTAGTATATATGATGTCAATTTTATTTAACTTCACAAAAACACAAATTTTATGCCAACTTATACTTCCAATCTAGTTCATGTTTGTGCCACCTTCTCGGACCCCAACGACATTTATCTAACCCAAGAATCAAAAAAGGACCAAAGCTGACCTTTTCAAAGGTATGTGGATTAAAATGTAGGACGGCCAACACAACCCTCCCAATGAGGGCGAGGGGCAAGCCAGCAGGAGACACGGCAGTGACCAGCATGCCAAGTCAATGGGAGGAGAGGCAGTCAGAGAGAGAGAGAGAGACAACAGACACCGACCTGCAATAGCTTAGAGTTAGACAGTAAATATCATATGCCATTCTGAGGAAATGAAGAAATGAGCAATCAAATAAGGTCCAAAGCTGACCTTCTCAAAGTTATATGGATCCCAATCAAGAACGATCTTATCGTGCCAATTCAGAGCGAGGTGTGAAGAGTCCACATCATCATCGAAATAGAATCTCACCATAGGTGTGTCTCACCATCATAATAAATAAATCCACAACCCAAATGGACCAACAAAGTGCAACTTACTCTTTACCGGATTAAATTGAGAACCAACAACAAACAATAAAAGATCAAGAACAACTTATATGCAGTGAAGATATGAGAGAAGAAACCTTTACATAAGATGGCTATAAACATTGGAGCATAAATAAGCAACACCTTTCAATACAAATAAAAAGGGTTCAGGGTTCATTGCATAGTGGACTCAGATTAACCTTTCCTCGATCATATAACCTGCCCCCGTCATCTCTTATCACCAGCTCAATCTGTTTATACAGTAGAGCTTCCCTGGTTATCACTCAACAAGAATGACCATCCAAGGACAGCAACAAGCATCACAGGATCAAAAAGGATTCTAGAGACAAGAGGGAGGATCCAACTTGATACCCACAGGTGCCTCGATTGCTCAAAGGCACGCTACTTTCAACCAAGGTAATCATCATCGCCCATTTTGTTGCCATTGGAATTTTATCCGACGGCTCACAACGATCTGGTAAATATCCGACGCCTCACATGAGCCGAGCCTGAGATCCGACGCCCGAAAACACATCAGGAAAACGATCGGACGACCGGAGTGCTCTAATCGCGGAGAACGCTCAGGTTTCGATCCATTTCATGTTTCTGGAAGAAAGGATTCAGGGTTCATTGCATAGTGGGCTCAGATTCGCCTTTCCTCGATCATATAACCTACCCCCGTCATCTCTTATCACCAGATCAATCTGTTCATACAGTATAGCTGCCCTGGTTATCACTCAACAAGAATGACCATCCAAGGACAACAATAAGCATCACAAGATCAAAAAGGATTCTAGAGACAAGAGGGAGGATCCAACTTGATACCCATAGGTGCCTCGATTGCTCAAAGGCACACTAATTTCAGCCATGGTAATCATCATCGCCCTAGCACGAACACCACTTGAGCATAAATAAGCAACACCTTTAAAAACAAATAAAAATGGTTCAGGGTTCATTGCATAGTGGGCTCAGATTCACCTTTCCTCGATCATATAACCTACCCATGTCATCTCTTATCACCAGATCAATCTGTTTATACAGTGGAGCTGCCCTAGTTATCACTCAACAAGAATGACCATCCAAGGACAACAACAAGTATCACAGGATCAAAAAGGATTCTAGAGACAAGAGGGAGGATCCAACTGGATACCCACAGGTGCCTCGACTGCTCAAAGGCACACTTATTTTAGCCACGATTAATCATCATCGCCCTAGCACGAACGCCACTGATCAATCTAGCAAATCCAGGAGCATAGCTATAGGACCAGGGCATCCACATGTAAACTAGAGCATCAAATGAGCTCCTATGATAGCAACTAAACATGAAAAGCAGCCTGCAAACCCTAATATAGCATGGATCCACAACTACAGAGCTCAGGTAGGAACCGATGCATGAGTAGGTCATAGAGCATCAACCAGATGAGCACCACATCAATATTGCCATGACCATGTCCCATACAGTAGCCGAAGCAGAGGAGCAGAAGGAAGATGGAGCTCACCGAGGGAGGTTATAGCCAAGGCAGTACTCAGTGCGCGCCGGGGTTGCGCCTGAACGTCGTCCAACCGGCGAGGAACCGCGTCGGAGTTACGCCTTGCACCGTCCCGCCGACGAGCACGAACGCATCAAACAACCAAGTGACTCTGTGCACGGAATACATGTCAAACAATATAAACAATCAGATATGCCATCACAACAGGCGAATAAACATCTAGTAAAAATAGACCAATGTAAGATCCACACTCACCTAAGACGAACCGGGGCATGCCTATATGTGCTCCATTCAAATGCTTAATGCTACACAGATCAACATGGAAAGGAACAAATCAGGTAGAAATCAACTCACCCACATCAACAATATAAGAAACAAACAAAAGATATTTTCCCCCAATAACACGAACCTGCAGCCACAGCACAAAAAGCCTCCTGGAAGTTGAATTTGGCATCGACCTGGACTGCGAGCTATGAGAAGGGCTGCTCGGAGATCACGTCTCCTCAGCGACATATACCATCTTAGGGAGTCTAAACACCTCCCTCCAGTTCATAGCTGACACCACTACGAACAAAAGGGAAAGGTTTCGATGAGTACAAGTAAAGGAAGAAAAGGCCAACAACAATTAAGTAAGTGAATAGTTGCCATACTTTGAGGATACTCTTATCAGAAAAAATGAAGGTAAATATGTAAATCAAAGTTTCAGACCTATCGTTTGTGCAATTATCAGAGTTGTTACTTTTAGTAAGCACAGTATCATTGGTCTCAAATTTGCATATCTGCTTTTGCAGCTGTATCGACCACAAAACAATGATCCAAAAATTTACCATTAAAGACATTCCACATCACACGTCCATAAATCATGAATCGCATAAAAGAACGAAAAAGACGGGAGGGAGGTGATATACCTGAATTGGAAAGGTTTCCGGCAAGGAAGTACAACTCTGTACAACGACAACTACACCATTGGGATAGCCGTGCTTGACACAAAACAGGCTCATGTCACATAATTGAGCGCCATGGAGAGGAGAGGTGGCCAGTAGTACGACAATGAGAGAACACCTACAACAATCGGCGAGTGAGCATAGGCCTAAAATTCATCTAGTTGCATTCTGCAAGACCTAGGTTGTTATTTGAAACTCATAAAGTGATAGGCTGACAAATAGATGATCTATGAAGAGCAAGAGTGTGTAGAAAGCATCTGATCTATACATATAGAAAAAGCACCTACAAACCGGCGCCATGTCAAATTTTAAACTTGTTCAGAATAAGAATTCATGTGCCTAACAAAAAGACGCCATCCCATAGCAAAGCTTTTCTCTTCTCCTCTCTGTTACATTGAGTAGTTGCATTAGCTTCTCATATAATTATTTCTACTATATGAAGAGAAGCACTATTTTAATAGATATGTTTGACAGAATTGGCAATAATTCTTTCAACTCAAGACATAAAATAGACAAGCCTTCCAGTATGGGGACTGGTATTTCCTGGCTGCAAGTATTTAGAACCATTGACAGAACTGCTAGTCTATTTAGTCACATAAATCAGCACATATTTAAACAACATATCTAGATTTAGGAACACTACAAACACACGAAGCATAGACCGATGATATCTAATAATCTGTAAATCATACTTGCTATGGTGTTATCTTTAAGAGATGCATGTGATCTGATTGAGAAAAACACCTTGTGTGGCCATTCTGCTTGTGTGACCACCCCTGCTCCTCACTAATGCAAACATCAATTTAACCATAATTGCAATTCAATATTTGGAAACTCAGATCATCACACCCTTACCTCGGTTATTGTTGAATCATAGGAGCACAGTAGAAAGAAACAATAAATAAAACAAGCAAAGGAACAAAATAACCAACATTCCATGCACAAAGGTGAAAGGACCAGCAATCATAGGCCCTACAAAGATCCGGACAAGGAACAAAAGGCATATATGAAACGACAAACATCCAATGCACAAAGACAAAAATACTTTTGGCCTTTAACAGAAAGGACATGATCTACAAGCAGAACAGAGCGAGGCAAAAAATGCATACTGCCATATAATCCTACACCTAGGTCTGGAAAGAATAGGAGGGGAAAGGAGGAGAAGAGGGGTTGACCCGTAGATTCGTGAACGAAGATGGACGAGGCTGCTAATAGATGATGTGCACGCACAGATCGAAGGAGTCACTGACCAGGGGATTGACCAGAAGGCCATGAACCGTGGACCAATCTGGATGAAAAAAATAAAGATTAGCAGCAGCCAATAACCAAAGCGGAACAAAATAGTGACATACCTACGGATCGACAAGTGCAGCAGAGGTGGAGCACCATGGTGCGGTGTGCTTGCGGCCCGAGCTACGGCGCAGCCGCGGCGCCGAGTGGCTGTGGCAGCCTGTGCTCGGAAAGCAGAGCAACAAACGAGGACCGAGGACGAGGGGCACCCCTGGCACGAGAAAGGGACCGCGCTGCTCGGATCAAGCACTGGCGCATCTCTACAGCTCGAGGCCGGTGACGGGAAGTGCGAGAGGAGATAGGGCGGCGATGGCATGAGAGAGGCAGCAGGGAAACGAGCGCATGAGAGGAGGGGCTAGGAGATCGAGCACGGGATCGAGTGGACGGCAGGAATCCACCGCCGCCACGGACGCCATCGCCGGCGCCGCTGATCCGTCGCCGGCGCCGCTGATCCGCCGCCCTCCTTCGTGGCCGTTGCCGCCGTCGCCGTGGTTGGTGGGAGCCGCTTAGGCGTGCGGGGCCACGCGGTGGCGTGTTGGGGAAGGAAGAACGCGGGCGCGGGAGCCGCCATCGTCGTCGCCGGATGAGGAGCGAGCGAGGGAGGAGGGAGGCGGCTGCGTGGGAGGGAGGGAGGGAGGGAGGGAGGCGGCTGCAGGAGCGAGCAAGGGAGGAGGCGGCTAGGTCTCCGCCAGAGCGCCCCCCTTTTATACCCCCCCCCCCTAGGCGAAATGACCGAAATGCCCCGGTGGGGGCACGGTATTTACATTTTGTTGCCATTACTATTCATTCCAGCAGTGTCAATCCCAGATCCAACGGCCCAGGCTTCTCCAGATCTCGATCGGACGGACGAGAACGCATCAAGAGAAACGATCCAACGGCCGAGAATCACCGAACTCTGTGAAGCCTTGTAGGAACATCCTTCTCTTATCTCTTGATTCTAGGAAAGTATTCCATGCACTTTCTTAATAGAAACTGAAACTTAATATTACCTCTTTCATATCAATCACGACACCTATAGTTTGTAAAAACGGTCTATCAAGTATAATTGGACAAGACGGATTGCAATCAATATCAAGAACAATAAAATATATAGGCACATAGTTTCTATTTGCAAGAATAAAAACATAATCCATCCCTCCCATAGGTTTTTTAATGGGTCCAAATACTTTGATCCATACCAAATCCTTGCAAAGGTGGGTGGGGTATCTTACCGTTTGTGGCTTCCTCCCTGAAGCAAGATACACCCTGTTATATCCATGTTTCGCTGCTCAAACTAGCCCAAGCTCCTGATCAAGACGAAGCTACTGCCTACGTTCTCCAGTACATTCCTTTGGCGATTCATGCTTCTCGTCCGGTTCAAGTCTTGCAATCCAGGTTTGTGCAATTCGGTGGAAGAGTTCTGCTGGAAATGGCACCATCTTGAGAGCAAATTGTTTTTTAAAGGGAGGGGCATGCAACTACCGTGGACCTATGTGGGCCGTTGTGGATGGGCTTCCAGTGATCGCTGGGACACACAGCCTGCCCCAGGATTGTTCACCTGACGATCCAAACTGTTGGCGTCTTTATTTCTCAAAAAAAAAAAAAAAACTGTTGGCGTCTTTATTCCAACTCCGGGTATCCCCTTGTCACTCGTCCAAGCACTGAACTCTGGCGTTTCAGACCGTGCAGAATTGGGAGTCCTGTTTCGGGAGGCTAGGAGCAAATGCATGTACCGTCTTGGTGCCTTTGAGTTTGGTTTCTGCCATGGAGGCTGTAATTCTGTAGCGCATGCTTTAGCGCAGTTTGGTTAATATGCGGCTGTGTCATCGACTGTCTGGATGGAACACATGCCTAACTTTGTAAATGTTTTGGTTGCGAGCGACTCTGCTGCGTCAGTGCGTCAAAAAAAAATCGGGGTATCTCCCCTTCTTCCTCCCCACGTCTCTCGCTTATGTGTTGGAGATCCAAACCCTAGCGTAACGCCAGGGAGTGCTGCTGATCGGTAGCTATCGAGAATTTCTTATCTACATGCTGATTTCCGTGTGTTCATCATGTTCAGTTTCAGATATACACTAACCTGCTGCTCTCTATAAGCCCGCATATGATGGAAACGGCATCAAGATCCCTAAGCTAGTTTTACCATCATTTTCCATAGCAAAACTCCACATCATCCCAGTTAATTCTCTGTGCTACTACAGGGTAAGAGGTGAGCAATCAACCCAGTGACACAGAAGGTTCCTGATGAGAATCCGAGAAGACGCCTGCGTAGTCCCTGTCCCGGAAGTCAGCAAGAATAACCAGGATGCTACCTTCTCGCAGCACAGGTAGGCCGGCGTTCCCGATCACCCATGTTGACCAGCTAGCGTGCGTCCGACGCATGCAGACCAACCCTACGATCTACTGCTAGCTACTATCAGTGTCGTCGATCAGTGTGTTTAGGTAGTGCCTAGAGCTAGCTAGATCCATCGGTGCAATTCTGCACCAGGCCCCTCGACACCACCCATTGCCGCCGAGCTACAAGTGTCCCAATGGCAACTCTGCACGCCAATTTTTCCTTTCTCAGAATCTTGAGCGCTTGATGGCTAGCTAGCTTCACCGGTTGGTTACCCTGAAGCATCCGCAGGTCCGATGCGTGTGTGACACGTCGAAAGTTTTGTCACTCGATCGGCTGCTAGGCACAACAGAGTGAGCCTTGGCCATCCATCGATCGTTGCCACTTGATGGCCAGCTCCATGCATGCCTTTGCCTGTATTTATGGATAAAAAGCATGGAGTCACTAGTCCATCGAGGTCGACGTCACTTTGCGAGGCGGATGGCGTTCGGCGAACGGGATCATGCAGCAGCATCCTATCTCTGGTCATGACTATGAGGATGTCTCGTGGGGCGACTTGGTGCGTTCCATATTGTTGATAGGTGCGCCCTGACCTCCGCTCTTTTCTGCAAAACGAAGACACTAGATGCCGGTCTGTACGCCGTATTGTCAAATTCCTCTTTCCTTTGCGCTTCAAGGCATGCATGCATGTATGCAGCATCGATTCCATTGCATTGGTGCTGTGGTGCATGAGATGAGATGACGGGCCGAGAAAGCGAGACGACGAGCATCATGCCAACATGCGCATGCATGCTCGATGCCTCAGCGCGCGCGCATGCATGGCGATGGCGCCGAAACGAAAGCATGCGACGAATCAGGAGCAGCCAGAACCCTGCAGAATGAGATGTGCTTGCCGATCGTCTAGGTGAAGAGAAGCAGAACGTACACAGACAGACTGACTGACTGAATGACTGACAGACACCCACATCCGTATCGCCTTGCCGCGCTGGCCTCCGCTCCTCATCGGCGAACGGCCCAGCAGCACCTCCGCGCCGCCTCGCCAGCCCGCCCTCGACTGCGTCGGCTCCGGTTTCTTCGACTCGGTGAACTAATGTTTTTCTATAAAAAAAATGCGTGAACTAATGTTTTTCCAGCCGGTCGAGTCTACAGCTCCCCGCAAACTTTTTGGCCCATAGCGATTTCTCGGCCAGTATTTAGTCATTTTCTTCTTCCCCAGTTTGGTTGGTTTTAGACTGAGATGTGGTGTTCTAGCTAGGTTTTCGGCCCATGGTGACTTTTCCTTCAGGCCATGAGTTTTCACAATTGCATAAAAAAAAATTCCCTCTCGCTAGGGTTCTCGTCCTCTCGGCGGCGCTTCTGCCGCTGTTGAGATCTTCTTCCCTGATCCCGTCCTGTGTCGCCTCTTCCTGCTCGGATCGATTACGGGCGATCTGTGCATCGCTACCTGATCTTGGCGGGGGAAGGCAGTCCAGCGGGGGTCTAGGGTTAGGTCAAGGCCCGGTGAGAAAGTTTCTTCGGGCGAGGGAATAAAGATGGCGGCAAAAGCTTCTGGATCGGGAGACCAAGAGGATCTGGAGGCAATGATGAGGGAGTTGGGCCTCTCGGAGGAGGACCTAGATGATGTGGTGGTAGATCAAAAAACTCTACAGCCACAAGCTACGAGGTGGATGGCGATTGCTAGGGTTCACACGGAAAAAACCTATAGTCAGTCTTGGCTTTACAAGAACATGAGATCAGCATGGGATCTGGCGCAGAGGGTCAATATACGTCCCCTTGAGGACAATCTCTACACTCTGCAATTCTCGTGCCTTGGAGACTGGGAAAGAGTGATGCTGGAAGGTCCATGGAACTTTTGAGGTGATGCGGTGATCTTGGCAGAGTATGATGGCTTCACTAAGCCATCATCTATCAGACTGGACCTGCTGGAGATATGGGCACAAATACATGATTTTCCAGATGGCTATGTCTCACAGATACCTTCCTTGGCGGCGAAGTTGGGCGAGCTAGTCTATGCCGAAACAGCTTCCCATGATTTTGAAGGAAACTTCTTTAGGGTCCGTGTAAAGGTGGATGTCACCAAGCCACTGAGAAACGCCGTATCGCTTAAGATCGGTGAGAAGCGACTGATTTTTAGGGTCAAACATGAGAGGTTGCCCAACTGGTGTGCAGTTTGTGGAAAGCTAGGTCATCAATTTAAGGAACATGGGGATGGCATCCACCCTCCTGCAGTGCTGGTATTCAAGAATTTGAAGGCCACGTGGTTCAGAGGTGCAGGATCGGTTCCGGGCGAGGCGAAGAGTAAAACCAAGCCAACTGCACGCAAGGCTCCAACAAAGACTGGGCAGTATTCTGGGGGTAGCGGTGGTCATGATGCTGACATGGAGGAGGCGGAAGGAAACAGGAAACGAACCCAGGTGACCAACACGGGTTGTGGAGGGAGGGGCGGAGTGCTGGCTCTGCCTCCGCCGCAGGTACCGTTGAGTCCGCCGCCAAAACAAGACCCGAAGCGGACCAAATTTGATCAAACACTGGAGAAGTTCAACCAGGGAAAGGGCAACAGTGACAGGATCGACAACACATCAAATGCATCATCGGCGGATTCCCAGGCGGAGTTCCGCCGGGCACAATGAGTATCCTTAGCTGGAACTGCCGCGGCGCGGGCAACGCCGCGACAGTTCAGGAAATCCGCGAGCTAGTGCGGAAATTTGCCCCCACCCTTCTTTGTATTGTTGAAACTCAAATTGATAGAGTTGGGGTGGAACATCTAGCAAGTTCGTTTGGCTTCGATAACGCTTTTGCTATAAGCAGTCAGGGCCGTAGTGGGGGCCTTGGAATTTTTTGGAATAATCCAATAAAAGTCGAGATTTTGGGGTACTCTGTGTATCACGTAGATTGTAAAATTGATGAGCCGGGGACTGATTCTTGGAGAGCTACTTGTTTTTATGGAGAAGCACAAACACATATACGCCATCAAACTTGGGACACAATGAAAGGCATTGCAAGTTTGAGCGAGCTCCCTTGGGTATGCTTCGGGGATTTCAATGAGGTGCTACGTCCGGAAGAACAAGAAGGTATTGGAGAACGTAGTAATGCCCAAATACAGGGATTCCGCGAGGCGGTTGATGTCTGCATGTTGGAGGATTTGGGCTATCAAGGAAATTTTTGGACATTTGAGAAAAAGGTCACGGGAGGGAGTTTCACTCGGGTCCGTCTCGACCGGGCGTTGGCATCGGTTGATTGGATTTCGAGGTTTCCCGCAGCATCAGTTAAGCACCTCACAGCCGCTTCATCAGACCATGTCCCGATTCTCATCAGTATGACCGAGGAGCAGGTGCATCCGACCCCAAAACCACCATTCCGATATGAGGTGATGTGGGAGACTCATGAGTCGTGGAAGGAAACAATGCAACAGTGTTGGGGAGGAGCTGCACCTGCGCTGAGTCTTGTAGAATTACAGGACAAACTTAAGAAGGTTGCATCCAACCTCGGCAAATGGAATAGATATACATTTGGCAGCGTTAGGAAGGAGATCAAGTGGTTGACGGCCGAACTTGAACGGCTCCGAAGCGAACCGGGTAGAACAGGACCGTCACACTTGGAGATCAAGCTTAATGATAAGCTGGTAGAGCTCTACCACCGAGAGGAGTTAATTGTTGGGGAACGTAGAATTTCAAAAAAATTCCTACGCACACGCAAGATCATGGTGATGCATAGCAACGAGAGGGGAGAGTGTGATCTACGTACCCTTGTAGACCGACAGCGGAAGCGTTAGCACAACGCGGTTGATGTAGTCGTACGTCTTCACGGCCCAACCGATCAAGCACCAAAACTACGGCACCTCCGAGTTCTAGCACACGTTCAGCTCGATGACGATCCCCGGACTCCGATCCAGCAAAGTGTCGGGGAAGAGTTCCGTCAGCACGACGGCATCGTGACGATCTTGATGTACTACCGTCGCAGGGCTTCGCCTAAGCACCGCTACAATATTATCGAGGATTATGGTGGAAGGGGGCACCGCACACGGCTAAGAATATGATCACGTGGATCAACTTGTGTATCTAGGGGTGCCCCCTGCCCCCGTATATAAAGGATCAAGGGGAGGAGGCTGGCCGGCCCCTATGGCGCGCCAAGGAGGAGTCCTCCTCCTAGTAGGAGTAGGACTCCTACTAGGAGGGGGAAAGAAGTGGGGAGGGAGAAGGAAAGGGGGGCGCCGCCCCCCCTCCCCCTCTCCTAGTCCAATTCGGACCAGGGGGGAGGAGGCGCGCGGCCCACCTTTGGCTGCCCCTCTCTCTCTCCACTAAGGCCCATATGGCCCATTACTTCTCCCGGGGGGGTTCCGATAACCCTCCGGCTCTCCGGTTTTCTCCGAAATCACCCGGATCACTTGGAACCTTTCCGATGTCCGAATATAGTCGTCCAATATATCGATCTTTATGTCTCGACCATTTCGAAACTCCTCGTCATGTCCCCGATCTCATCCGGGACTCCAAACTCCTTAGGTACATCAAAACTCATAAACTCATAATATAACTGTCATCGAAACCTTAAGCGTGCGGACCCTACGGGTTCGAGAACAATGTAGACATGACTGAGACACGTCTTCGATCAATAACCAATAGTGGAACCTGGATGCTCATATTGGCTCTCACATATTCTACGAAGATCTTTATCGGTCAGACCGCATAACAACATACGTTGTTCCCTTTGTCATCGGTATGTTACTTGCCCGAGATTCGATCGTCGGTATCTCAATACCTAGTTCAATCTCGTTACCGGCAAGTCTCTTTACTCGTTTCATAATACATCATCTCACAACTAACTCATTAGTTGCAATGCTTGCAAGGCTTATGTGATGTGCATTACCGAGAGGGCCCAGAGATACCTCTCCGACAATCGGAGTGACAAATCCTAATCTCGAAATATGCCAACCCAACATGTACCTTTGGAGACACCTGTAGAGCTCCTTTATAATCACCCAGTTACGTTGTGACGTTTGGTAGCACACAAAGTGTTCCTCCGGTAAACGGGAGTTGCATAATCTCATAGTCATAGGAACATGTATAAGTCATGAAGAAAGCAATAGCAACATACTAAACGATCGGGTGCTAAGCTAACGGAATGGGTCAAGTCAATCACATCATTCTCCTAATGATGTGATCCCGTTAATCAAATAACAACTCTTTGTCTATGGTTAGGAAACATAACCATCTTTGATTAATGAGCTAGTCAAGTAGAGGCATACTAGTGACACTCTGTTTGTCTATGTATTCACACATGTATTATGTTTCCGGTTAATACAATTCTAGCATGAATAAGAAACATTTATCATGAAATAAGGAAATAAATAATAACTTTATTATTGCCTCTAGGGCATATTTCCTTCAGTCTCCCACTTGCACTAGAGTCAATAATCTAGTTCACATCGCCATGTGATTTAACAGCAATAGTTCACATCACCATGTGATTAACACCCATAGTTCACATCGATATGTCATCAACACCCAAAGGGTTTACTAGAGTCAGTAATCTAGTTCACATCGCTATGTGATTCACACCCAAAGAGTACTAAGGTGTGATCATGTTTTGCTTGTGAGATAACTTTAGTCAACGGGTCTGTTATATTCAGATCCGTAAGTATTTTGCAAATATCTATGTCAACAATGCTCTGCACGGAGCTACTCTAGCTAATTGCTCCCACTTTCAATATGTATCTAGATCGAGACTTAGAGTCATCCAGATCGGTGTCAAAAATTTGTATCGACGTAACCCTTTACGATGAACCTTTTTGTTACCTCCATAATCGAGAAACATATCCTTATTTCACTAAGGATAATTTTGACCAATGTCCAGTGATCTACTCCTAGATCACTATTGTACTCCCTTGCCAAACTCAGGGCAGGGTATACAATAGGTCTGGTACACAGCATGGCATACTTTATAGAACCTATGGCTGAGGCATAGGGAATGACTTTCATTCTCTTTCTATCTTCTGCCGTGGTCGGGCTTTGAGTCTTACTCAATTTCATACCTTGTAACACAGCCAAGAACTCTTTCTTTGACTGTTCCATTTTTGAACTACTTCAAAATATTGTCAAGGTATGTACTCATTGAAAAAACTTATCAAGCGTCTTGATCTATCTCTATAGATTTTGATGCTTACTATGTAAGCAGCTTCACCGAGGTCTTTCTTTGAAAAACTTCTTTAAAAACACTCCTTTATGCTTTGCAGAATAATTCTACATTATTTCCGATCAACAATATGTCATTCACATATACTTATCAGAATAGTGCTCCCACTCACTTTCTTGTAAATACAGGCTTCACCGCAAGTCTGTATAAAACTATATGCTTTGATCATACTATCAAAGCGTTTATTCCAACTCCGAGAGGCTTGCACCAGTCCATAAATGGATCGCTGGAGCTTGCACACTTTGTTAGCTCCTTTTGGATCGACAAAACCTTCCGGCTGCATCATATACAACTCTTCTTCCAGGAATCCATTCAGGAATGCAGTTTTGACATCTATTTGCTGGATTTCATAAAATGCGGCAATTGCTAACATGATTCGGACAGACTTAAGCATAGATACGAGTGAGAAACTCTCATCATAGTCAACACCTTGAACTTGTCGAAAACCTTTTTGCGACAATTCTAGCTTTGTAGATAGTAACACTACTATCAGCGTCCGTCTTCCTCTTGAAGATCCATTTAATCTCAATGGCTCGCCGATCATTGGGCAAGTCAATCAAAGTCCATACTTTGTTCTCATACATGGATCTCATCTCAGATTTCATGGCCTCAAGCCATTTCGCGGAATCTAGGCTCATCATCGCTTCCTCATAGTTTGCATGTTCGTCATGGTCTAGTAACATGACTTCCAGAACAGGATTACCGTACCACTTTGGTGCGGATCTCACTCTGGTTTACCTACGAGATTCGGTATTAACTTGATCTGAAGTTACATGATCATCATGATTAGTCTTCCTCACTAATTGGTGTAGTAGTCACAGGAACAGATTTCTTGTGATGAACTACTTTTCAATAAGGGAGAAGGTACAATTACCTTATCAAGTTCTACTTTCCTCCCATTCACTTCTTTCAAGAGAAACTCCTTCTCTAGAAAGGATCCATTCTTAGCAACGAATGTCTTGCCTTCGGATCTGTGATAGAAGGTGTACCCAATAGTCTCCTTTGGGTATCCTATGAAGACATATTTCTCCGATTTGGGTTTGAGCTTATCAGGATGAAACTTTTTCATATAAGCATCACAATCCCAGACTTTAAGAAACGACAACTTTGGTTTCTTGCCAAACCACAGTTCAGATTGTGTCGTCTCAATGGACTTAGATGGTGCCCTTTTAAACGTGAATGTAGCTGTCTTTAATGCATAACCCCAAAAGGATAGTGGTAGATCGGTAAGAGACATCATAGATCGCACCATATCGAATAAAGTACCGTTATGATGTTCGGACACACCATTATGCTGTGGTGTTCCAGGTGGCGTGAGTAGTGAAACTATTTCAGATTGTTTTTACTGAAGGCCAGACTCGTAACTCAAATATTTTACCTCTGCGATCATATCGTAGAAACTTTTATTTTCTTGTTACGATGATTCTCCACTTCACTCTGAAATTCTTTGAACTTTTCAAATATTTCAGACTTGTGTTTCATTAAGTAGATATACCCATATCTGCTCAAATCATCTGTGAAGGTCAGAAAATAATGATACCCGCCACGAGCCTTAATACTCATCGGATCTCATACATCAGTATGTATTATTTCCAATAAGTCAGTTGCTCGCTCCATAGTTCTGGAGAATGGCGTTTTAGTCATCTTGCCCATGAGGCATGGTTCGCAAGCATCAACTGATTCATAATCAAGTGATTCCAAATATCCATTAGCATGGAGTTTCTTCATGCGCTTTACACCAATATGACCTAAACGGCAGTGCCACAAATAAGTTGCACTATCATTATTAACTTTGCATCTTTTGGTTTCAATATTATGATTATGTGTATCACTACGATCGAGATCCAACGAACTATTTTCATTGGGTGTGTAACCATATAAGGTTTTATTCATGTAAACAGAACAACAATTTATTCTCTTACTTAAATGAATAAACGTACTACAATAAACATGATCAAATCATATTCATGCTCAACGCAAACACCAAATAACACTTATTCAGGTTCAACACTAATCCCGAAAGTATAGGGAGTGTGCGATGATGATCATATCAATCTTGGAACCACTTCCAACACACATCGTCACTTCACCCTTAACTAGTCTCTGTTTATTCTGCAACTCCCGTTACGAGTTACTAATCTTAGTAACTGAACTAGTATCAAATACTGAGGGGTTGCTATAAACACTAGTAAAGTACACATCAATAACATGTATATCAAATATACTTATGTTCACTTTGCCATCCTTCTTATCCGCCAATCACTTGGGGTAGTTCCGCTTCCAGTGACCAGTCCCTTTGCAGTAGAAGCACTTAGTCTCAGGCTTAGGACCAGACTTGGGCTTCTTCACTTGAGCAGCAACTTGCTTGCTGTTCTTCTTGAAGTTCCCCTTTTCCCTTTGCCCTTTTCTTGAAACTAGTGGTCTTGTCTACCATCAACACTTGATGTTTTTCTCGATTTCTACCTTCGTCAATTTCAGCATTACGAAGAGCTTGGGAATCGTTTCCGTTATCCCTTGCATATCATAGTTCATCACGTAGTTCTACTAACTTGATGATGGTGACTAGAGAATTCTATCAATCACTATCTTATCTGGAAGATTAACTCCCACTTGATTCAAGTGATTGTAGTAATTAGACAATCTGAGCACATGCTCACTAGTTGAGCGATTCTCCTCCATCTTTTAGCTATAGAACTTGTTGGAGACTTCATATCTCTCAACTCGGGTATTTGCTTGAAATATTATCTTCAACTCCTGGAACATCTCATATGGTCCATGACGCTCAAAACGTCTTTGAAGTCCCGATTCTAAGCCATTAAACATGGTGCACTAAACTATCAAGTAGTCATCATATTGAGCTAGCCAAACGTTCATAACGTCTGCATCTGCTCCTGCAATAGGTCTGTCACCTAGCGGTGCATCAAGGACATAATTCTTCTGTGCAGCAATGAGGATAAACCTCAGATCACGGATCCAATCCGCATCATTGCTACTAACATCTTTCAACACAATTTTCTCTAGGAACATATCAAAATAAACACAGGGAAGCAACAACGCGAGCTATTGATCTACAACATAATTTGCAAAATACTACCAGGACTAAGTTCATGATAAATTTAAGTTCAATTAATCATATTACTTTAAGAACTCCCACTTAGATAGACATCCCTCTAATCCTCTAAGTGATTACGTGATCCAAATCAACTAAACCATGTCCGATCATTACGTGAGATGGAGTAGTTTCATTGGTGAACATCACTATGTTGATCATATCTACTATATGATTCACGCTCGACCTTTCGGTCTCCGTGTTCCGAGGCCATATCTGTATATGCTTGGCTCGTCAAGTATAACCTGAATATTCTGCGTGTGCAACTGTTTTGCACCCGTTGTATTTGAACGTAGAGCCTATCACACCCGATCATCACGTGGTGTCTCAGCACGAAGAACTTTCGCAACGGTGCATACTCAGGGAGAACACTTCTTGATAATTAGTGAGAGATCATCTTATAATGCTACCGTCAATCAAAGCAAGATAAGATGCATAAAAGATAAACATCACATGCAATCAATATAAGTGATATGATATGGCCATCATCATCTTGTGCTTGTGATCTCCATCTTCGAAGCACCGTCGTGATCACCATCGTCACCGGCGCGACACCTTGATCTCCATCGTAGCATCGTTGTCATCTCGCCAATCTTATGCTTCCACGACTATCGCTACCGCTTAGTGAAAAAGTAAAGCATTACAGCGCGATTGCATTGCATACAATAAAGTGACAACCATATGGCTCCTGCCAGTTGCCGATAACTCGGTTACAAAACATGATCATCTCATACAATAAAATTTAGGATCATGTCTTGACCATATCACATCACAACATGCCCTGCAAAAACAAGTTAGACGTCCTCTACTTTGTTGTTGCAAGTTTTACGTGGCTGCTATGGGCTTAAGCAAGGACCAATCTTACCTACGCATCAAAAACCACAACGATAGTTTGTCAAGTTGGTGCTGTTTTAACCTTCGCAAGGACCGGGCGTAGCCACACTCGGTTCAACTAAAGTTGGAGAAACTGTCACCCGCAAGCCACCTATGTTCAAAGCACGTCGGGAGAACCGGTCTCGCGTAAGCGTACGCGTAATGTCGGTCTGGGCCGCTTCGTCCAACAATACCGCCGAACCAAAGTATGACATGCTGGTAAGCAGTATGACTTATATCGCCCACAACTCACTTGTGTTCTACTCGTGCATATAACATCAACATATAAAACCTAGGCTCAGATGCCACTGTTGGGGAACATAGTAATTTCAAAAAAATCCTACGCACACGCAAGATCATGGTGATGCATAGCAACGAGAGGGGAGAGTGTGATCTACGTACCCTTGTAGACCGACAATGAAAGCGTTAGCACAACGCGGTTGATGTAGTCGTACGTCTTCACGGCCCGACCGATCAAGCACCGAAACTACGGCACGTCCGAGTTCTAGCACACGTTCAGCTCGATGACGATCCCCGGACTCCGATCCAGCAAAGTGTCGGGGAAGACTTCCGTCAGCACGACGGCGTGGTGACGATCTTGATGTACTACCGTCACAGGGCTTCGCCTAAGCACCGCTACAATATTATCGAGGATTATGGTGGAAGGGGGCACCGCACACGGCTAAGAATATGATCACGTGGATCAACTTGTGTGTCTAGGGGTGCCCCCTGCCCCCGTATATAAAGGATCAAGGGGAGGAGGCCGGCCGGCCCCTATGGCGCGCCAAGGAGGAGTCCTCCTCCTAGTAGGAGTAGGACTCCTACTAGTAGGAGTAGGACTCCTACTAGGAGGGGGAAAGAAGTGGGGAGGGAGAAGGAAAGGGGGGCGCCGCCCCCCTCTCCTAGTCCAATTCGGACCAGGGGGGAGGAGGCGCGCGGCCCACCTTTGGCTGCCCCTCTCTCTCTCCACTAAGGCCCATATGGCCCATTACTTCTCCCGGGGGGTTCCGGTAACCCTCCGGCTCTCCGGTTTTCTCCGAAATCACCCGGATCGCTCGGAACCTTTCCGATGTCCGAATATAGTCGTCCAATATATCGATCTTTACGTCTCGACCATTTCGATACTCCTCGTCATGTCCCCGATCTCATCCGGGACTCCGAACTCCTTCGGTACATCAAAACTCATAAACTCATAATATAACTGTCATCGAAACCTTAAGCGTGCGGACCCTACGGGTTCGAGAACAATGTAGACATGACCGAGACATGTCTCCGGTCAATAACCAATAGCGGAACCTGGATGCTCATATTGGCTCCCACATATTCTACGAAGATCTTTATCGGTCAGACCGCATAACAACATACGTTGTTCCCTTTGTCATCGGTATGTTACTTGCCCGAGATTCAATCGTCGGCATCTCAATACCTAATTCAATCTCGTTACTGGCAAGTCTCTTTACTCGTTTCGTAATACATCATCTCGCAACTAACTCATTAGTTGCAATGCTTACAAGGCTTATGTGATGTGCATTACCGAGAGGGCCCAGAGATACCTCTCCGACAATCGGAGTGACAAATCCTAATCTCGAAATATGCCAACCCAACATGTACCTTTGGAGACACCTGTAGAGCTCCTTTATAATCACCCAGTTACGTTGTGACGTTTGGTAGCACACAAAGTGTTCCTCCGGTAAATGGGAGTTGCATAATCTCATAGTCATAGGAACATGTATAAGTCATGAAGAAAGCAATAGCAACATACTAAACGATCGGGTGCTAAGCTAACGGAATGGGTCAAGTCAATCACATAATTCTCCTAATGATGTGATCCCGTTAATCAAATAACAACTCTTTGTCTATGGTTAGGAAACATAACCATCTTTGATTAACGAGCTAGTCAAGTAGAGGCATACTAGTGACACTCTGTTTGTCTATGTATTCACACATGTATTATGTTTCCGGTTAATACAATTCTAGCATGAATAATAAACATTTATCATGAAATAAGGAAATAAATAATAACTTTATTATTGCCTCTAGGGCATATTTCCTTCATTAATGTGGCGCCAAAGATCGAGGATTGAATGGCTGGCATCAGGAGACAAAAACACCAGGTTCTTCCACTTGCGTGCAAGCATGAGAAGGAAAAAGAACATGATTAAAGCCTTGGCAAACTCGCTGGGAGTTCAGGTGCAGGACCCGGCGGAATTAAGAGAGATGGTCACCGCTTTCTACAGAAACTTGTACACAACGGAGGGGGTGACAAACATGGACCGTGTGCTCCAACATGTTCCCAGGAAAGTAACGCCACAGATGAATGAGATGCTAACGGCTCCATATACAAAAGATGAGGTGAAGAAGGCACTCTTCCAGATGGGCCCTACAAAATCACCGGGACCGGATGGTTTCCCAGTTCAGTTTTATCAGAGGCACTGGGATATATGTGGTGACGAAGTGACGGAAGCAGTCTTTCGTATAATCAGAGGGGAGGAAAGTGCGACGTGTGTTAATGATACAGTACTTGTGCTTATTCCCAAGGTGATGAACCCCACTCTCCTTACCCAATTCCGGCCTATCAGTTTATGCAATGTCATTTACAAAATTGCCTCTAAGGTTGTTGCAAATAGGTTGAAAATTATCTTGCCTGACATCATATCAGAGGAGCAGTCCGCTTTTGTTCCAGGCCGGCTTATAACTGACAATATTATTTGTGCTTACGAGTGCTTACATTTTATGAAGAGAAGCAGGTCTAGGTCAAATAGCCATTGTGCTCTGAAATTGGACATGATGAAAACATATGACAGAGTGGAATGGGCGTATCTCGAAGCAATGATGATCAAGCTTGGTTTTGCTCAGCAGTGGGTGGACATTATCATGAGTATGATCAGTTCAGTCTCATTCTCAGTTTTATTTAATGGAGAGAAACTTGAGTCTTTTACACCATCACGAGGTATTCGACAGGGAGATCCCATATCCCCCTACCTCTTCTTGATAGCAGCAGAGGGCCTTTCGTGCCTACTTAAAACCAGTTCTCAGTCCTCTGTGTTGGGTGGGATCAAGGTGGCAGCTTCAGCTCCGGCCGTAAACCACCTCCTATTCGCGGATGATAGCCTGTTGTTGTTCAAGTCGAGTAATGAAGGGGCTGTAGCGGTTTCAAACCTATTGGATGTTTATTGTAAGGCTTCAGGGCAGAAAATCAATCATGATAAATCGTCAATATCTTTTAGTAAGGGATGTCCACAACAGCTGAGAGAGAGCATCAAGTCAACTTTGAATGTTCAGAATGAGTCGCTAAATGAGCGCTACTTGGGTATGCCAACCGATGTCGGCCAGTCAAAGATGGATACTTTCAGGTACCTGAGAGACCGGGTGTGGGAGAAGGTTAAGGGATGGATGGAGAAGCTTCTGTCGGCAGGAGGAAAGGAGGTTCTAATTAAGGCAGTGGCACAAGCACTGCCAGTTTACTCTATGGCCTGTTTCAGAATTCCGAGGGGACTTTGTGAGAACATATCCTCCATTATTCGCCAATTTTGGTGGGGGAGTAAGGCCGGAAAATGAAAACCAGCTTGGGTGGCATGGGATACTATGACACGGCCGAAGCACCTCGGGGGACTTGGCTTCAGGGATATGGAGATTTTCAACCTAGCTTTGCTCGCAAGGCAGGCATGGAGGGTATTGACAAAACCAACAACGCTGAGTGCACGAATTTTGAAGGCCTCATATTTCCCGGAGACATCCATTCTGGAGGCAGAGCTTGGAAGTCGGCCCTCGCAAATCTGGCGAGCTATCTTGGACGGGAGGGACATGCTAAATCTGGGTATAGTCCGGCGAATTGGCAATGGGCAAACTACTGAAGTCTGGACACAGAACTGGATTCCAAGATCAGGAATGATGAGACCGGTGTCGCCGTTAATACAGAATCCGCCGCGCCTAGTGGCGGATTATATCAATGCCCAGGAGGCCACTTGGAATGAACAACTGGTTCGGACGGTCTTTTTGCCTGTTTATGCAGAAGGAATATTATCTATACCTCTATGCACACGCAACATGGAAGATTTCTAGGCATGGAGTGGTGAGAAGAAGGGTAATTTTTCTGTAAAATCTGCCTATAGACTGATTGTACAAGCAAGGCTAGAGGGAGATCATGGAAGTGGTGATAACGTATCAGCATCGGGCAACACGGGTAGCAACTGGACCAAGTTATGGAAGACGGATGTGCCATCGAAGGTGAAGCTATTTTTATGGCGTTTTGCATGCAGCTCTATCCCAACAGCGGAGCTACTCCACCATAGAAACATGTCGACTACTTCTACATGTGTGTTTTGTGGTGCCAGAGATTCATGGAGACATGCTTTGCTTGAGTGCACGATGGCAAGCAGCGTGTGGGCGATATCTGACGATTCTCTTGTTGAACAGATGAGCCAGCATGATGGTGAGGATGCAAGGGAATGGATTTTTGCTCTGAAGAATACTCTCTCGCATGAACATTTTGTACGTATGACAGTTACCTTGTGGGCAATGTGGGCAGCTAGAAGGAAAGCTATATATGAGGATATATTCTAGAGTCCGCATGCAACACACACATTCATTAACTCGTTCCTGAGCGATCTTCAAGTGATCAAGAACGCGTCTAATACTGTTGTGCAGGCCAGAACGGCGCGACCAACTCATTGGTTACAGCCGCCGTGGGGCACATCTAAAATTAATGTAGATGCAGCCTGCATGGAGAGTTCAAGTGTTGGTGCGGTTGCAGCGGTGTGCAGAAGCAGGGAGGGTATTTTTCTCGGTGTGTCCACTGTCGTGTTCAAGGGCATCTCTGACCCTACGACACTGGAAGCAATGGGAGTCAGGGAATCGATGGCACTAGCAAAGGATCTCCAGTTACAAGCGATTCATGTGGCGACGGATTGCATGGAAGTGGTGAACGATATCAAGCAGAAGAGTAACCCGGTCTATGGGGCCATAATACATGAGATCATAGAGTACTCTAGTACCTTTAATTCTTACACTTTTGTTCATGAGTTTAGGAGCTCGAATGTCGAGGCTCACAATCTAGCGAAGCATGCTTTGGGACTGGGGTTTGGTCGCCATGTCTGGTTAGGCCACCCCGGTGATCTTACTTTCGTCCCTGTAAACATTGTGACGGTCTAATAAAAGCTTCGCTTGATTGTCTCAAAAAAATGAGTTTTCACAATTTCCACTTTTTTAAAAACATCCCAACACCCCTCTATTAAGTAGTAGTGAGCAAAGTAGCATCGCTTATACAAAGCATAGGGGTGATGGCTCTAGGAGGTCCATCAAACTAAGTACTATGTGAAGAAAATTTAGCAATTCTAGCTAATTCATGAGCTGCGCTATTCCCTTCTCTATGAGGGCATGTACAATGGTGGCATACAGTTGCCCCATGACAAAAAGGAGCTTCACGCATCTATATTGATATTTTTTTCCCAATGCAATATATTCTTAGTGGGCATGGTTAAAGAATATAAAGTAGACTCTCACTACACATGCATCTCTACTCTTCATTTTAACTTTACCAACTTTATGCACGGACCATTTTTTTTTCAAGCACCCGTCTCCTGGAGAGGATCCCGCTTCCCTATCCGAATCTACTTTTTCTGACATCTGATCCTACATAGCATGTGAGGCATCACCCTGGGGCTATGCATTGGTCATGCTCTGACAATGCTCAAAACGAACATGAGAGAAATCCCTAGCCATATGATAACAATCATCAATAATGGCGGTGCATGGATTACGGGCTTAAGCCATAGGCACAGCATATGGTCTTTTCTCGCAAACAAACAATTTTTTCGAACTGGGCAGGAGATCTTGAACTTTCGGCAAAGTTTTTTTTTAAACGGAGGCAAAAGATTTGCCTCATCCATTAAATAAGGAAGAATAGAGTTAAGAGTTTTACAACACACTCATATACACGGCATGACAATTACTCACGCAAAATTATATGCCCTAGTCTTTTCGCACCCGCGGTGACCCAAAGCTTGGCCTCCTCCAAGAAGGTGCGAAGTAGGATTGGTGGTGGTGCAGATTTGTGGCGGAAAACCCCGAGCATTCCTCTCATTCCAAATGGTCCAAGTGACAAGCATGGTGAGGGAGGCCATAGCATGCCGGTTGGGGTTACGGTTGTCAGTTCTTCTGTCCCACCACTCGTAAACGGATGTGTGAAGGTGCCAGTCGGATGTGTCCAAGTGTGCAAGGCCAAGCTTCGTGATGACAGATCTCCATAGCCTAATTGTGTACCGACATTTGAAGAAAAGGTGTGCATCCGTCTCTTGTTCCCTCTTGCATAGAGGGCACAATACACAATTTGGCCAACCGCGCTTCGCCAAACGATCGGCGGTCCAAATCCTGTCTTTGCAGAGCTAGCCATGTAAAGAATTTGACTTTTGGAGGAGCCCACATTTTCCAAACCATGCGATCCATGGGAGAAAGGGTTAGGCCAAGGAATTGGGCCTTGTACGCAGTGGCCGCCGAGTATATCTCATCGTTCGAGTGCTTCCAAATAATATCATCCTCGCGATGCTCATCAAGGTGGAAGTCATGAACAAGCAACCAAAGAGTGAAGAATTCTGAGACGTGGCAGCAGATGCGACAGAGTTGTGGTTTATTTTGAGGATCCACGCGTTCCCTTTAAGAGCCTCACGCACCTTCCAGTTCTTTCTTCGCAAGGCCTCGAAAATTCAGGGAGCAATATCTTTTGGCTTGCGCCCAAGCAGTCAGGGGGGTCCCAAAACGGTGTTTTGGCGCCGTCACCGACGGTAATAGTAGTTGAGGCGTAGAAGAACTCAAAATCCTCCTTGATGCAAGGGTTGCCAAAGCCCACCCACAATTTGTGTGGCTCCTTTCATTCATACCAGAGTCACCGGAGGCGTTGTGCATGTGCAAACTTTTCGGTGTTTAACACACCTATGCTACCTCAAAATTTCCCACTTTCTTTTCATGTCATGTCACGTCCGGGTCTTACTGAACTGTTAGCCCATGAAATATGGCATTTTCGTTAACACAAGTAATTGTTCCGGTGAATTTTTTGCACCGGGTCTTCCCCCTACCAACACACCATCGTATCTACGGCACACACGCCAGCTTTTTCGCAGATTCTGAAGAGAGGCCGGATACGCATCCCCGCCGTGGCTCCATCCCATCCCGTACTCCCGTATCATCTTCTTTCGCCATGGCGCATCATTGCAATGATAAAAAGAGTGGACGCCACCAGCCGTGCCCGTGCGTATCCTCAATCTCATCCGCCACAGTGGCGCGGCAGCACTCTCCCTCCCATTCTTTTGGCACGAGGATCCTCTACCGTTCGGCGGCCTGCCGTTCTACCACTGACATGTAGGCCTGTGGGAAACCTGGCCCACATGTCAGCGGCCCAACGTCGCACTCTCCTCTGCCAAAGATGAGGAGGATCCATCCACCACTCCCTTTCTCGCCCTGTTCGGCACTGTGCAGCTGCCGCCTTTTCGTGGCCACTCGAGCCCTTCCACGGCAAATTGACAATTTTGACCTGTAGATGAAATCATTTCACAAAATAAACTCTCTTTAAAAGAAATTCACTCAGCTGACCACAGAAGCACTTTGTACTGCCAGCACAAGCTGGATCCGTCGCCCAGCTCGAGCCTGTGCGTCCTTGGGCGTTGCATGCACAGCAGTGGCCCCAGCCCCAGTAGCTAATAATTGGGTTGGATTAGGGCTGTACTTCCCATGACACCAAATCCATGTGCAAATAATACAACAAAAATCAAGCTTTAATACACAAAGCTAAGGGTGCAATAACTTGATCCAAACCTATCTTTGCCGCTACCTAACCACACCCCTTGTTTGCTTCTCCTCATCATCTTGTGTGTGTTTGTGGTCTCTTAATTGTGCACATCGTAGTGGCTGCCACCCTGCATGCATGCATGCACACGAGCCATTAAGAGGGAAGCACGCAGCGCCCTGCTCCGCTGTAGATCTACACAAGCAACAGCACTGACGCACGCCTTTGCAAGTCTTTCTGGTGCTATAGGAGCCCAATTCAACCTCGCATGTGCATGCCCCATGCATGCAACTGCCCCTCCGGACAATCTCTCATGTCTTGGCATGGTTTTTCCGAGGCATTTAACTGCATATGGCCCATCGTTTAGCACTGCAGCTTTGCTAGGGCAGCAATGGCGGCTTTACAATTACCACCACGCTGATCGGCAGGGGGGGAGGGGAGGGGGCTATGCTCGTGGGAGAGGCTGGATTGGCTGGAGCCGGAGCTGCTCCAGATCCATGCACGAAAGGCGCCTCGTGGGACTTGTCCTCCCTGTTGGTTGGCCAATGGAGCACGCAGCAACTTGTAGACTGTCCTGTCCCCGGCCGGAGCAGTGCGCGCGAGATCACGCTCAGCCTCAGCCCACTGCAAACACCACAGCGAGAAAAATGGTGGGCGAACAGAAGTGACTTTATATTTTGGTGATGAACAGGAGTCGGCTTTGGTGAACAGGAGGGATCTGGTCGAGCCAATGATCTGGAGAGAGTGTGCAATAATGCTGAACCCTCCTCCCATGATTTTTGTTGGCGATGCATGCATGATTGATTGACCCAATTTTTTTAGCAAGGTTTCAGTGAGTAGTCCTCAGCTAATGCAACAAGATGGGCAGATAGATGTCTTTTGCACAGATCCAAGTCCAGCACAAAAATCAGTTTCCTGTTCCAAGTTCCAGCCGGAAACCCGACGTTTATGACCGCCCATAACCTGTCCTCGAAGCATTGTCGGTGAACATGCACGGTCTTTCTTGTTTAAAAAACTACCAAAATTGTGGAAAACATATATACATGAAACATGAGCATATAGCTACCATGTGCTCTGCAGTTCGCACTAGAGCAGCTAGCTGAGACTTGGAACCGAAGTCTCCACCGCTAGGCAAGGGCAAGGCAGGCGCTGAAAGTAACCAGCGAAAGCTACGTTCAGGTCACAGGTATCGCTTCACCCACAACCACTTCATCATCCATCACAAATCGTTGACTAATGCAAAAGCGCTGCTCGTGGTTCGGATTACAGAATATGTTCTCGCAATCCAGCCTCCACAAATGCAAAGCCGCTTTGCTTTTCTTTTTTTGCCCTCTCTTTTTCCTATAATAAAGCGACGTAGGATACGCTTTTGCCGATGTTTCGACAAAAGATGCGCTTAGGGTTTTCCATCAGGAACTTTGACATACGCGGTAGATTGATTCCCGGTACAAATATCAGGCAGAGAACATGAGGGAAATAGCTTTGTGGGATTTAGTGGAGCACCTCTACTTTCCCTAGGGCTTCATACACATGTGGACATGGTAGCTGTGTTCCAGTGTTATCTTCTCCATTCTTTTGAAGAAGAAAAGCTCCAGTGTTATCTTCTCCATTCTTTTGAAGAAGAAAAGCTCCAGTGTTATCTTCTCCATTCTTTTGAAGAAGAAAAGCTCCAGTGTTATCTTGGATATTTAGGAACATGACACTACTACTTCATCAATCAGCAAAAGGGCCAGAAAAGGTGATGTGACGGGATTTGTTGTAAAACCAAGGTGTTGTTGACACACTATAAAGGTAAGCCTATCGACCCAATCTTATCGCTGCTCGTATGCTCATATGATTGCCCCATGGCCCACGCCGGATGAGGTAGTTAGCAGTTACTAAACCTGAGCTTGACCGTTTAATAATCATGAGATGAGATGCAAAAGTTGTTGACCAAACCAGTGATAAAAGGGAGAACCTTCCAGCTCATGCAACCCATAACTCCCATCTGCAGCAGCTGCACCAAGGAGGAGGAGAGGAGTTGCTGATTTTGGAGCCACTGCGGTGCTGCTGGAGGTTGGGCAGCAACGGCACATGCCATCTGCTGTACTACGTGTGTGTGAATGAAGCATCGCAGCTGCAGCAACCAGTGTGAAGGCACTGCACACAGAGTAGTCTCATCACAAACGTCCCAACAGCAGGCACCAATCAATCTTACTACTACCCGTGATGTTGACATGAATTATCTGAACTCGATCTCACCCACTTGCGGCGATCCGATCTGAGGCTGCATTTAATCACTTCTCTCGCACTAACAATTGGACAAGCAACAATCTTCCAAAACCGCCATTGCAGTCCGTCCCAGAGCCTCAGGTTCTGTTCATCTACCAGAGCACTGCTGGCTAGCTAGCTACAAGGACCAATGAAGATTGCACATACGCAGACGCTGTGCGGCCATGGCGTGTAGCCTTTGCGGCTTTCCTCTCGGTGAATCAACAAGCACCGCACGCGCCCTTTGATCATCAGACGGCGGGTGTGAACTTCGCCGACGGCACCGCAGCCGCATTTCAAGCAACCAGAGCTTCACTTGCTTCCTCGTCTCTTCCCATGGCTGCTCTGCCTGACTGCATGCATGAGGTTCGTCTTTCGTCTTCTTCAGCTGGACGTTCGGAACAGTAGCCAGTTGTTTTGACAAGATGTGTCGAGATGAGCAGGGGCAACCAGTCCCAACCACTGGACGGGCCTACCATGGAGATCAATAGCGATCTCCTGTTGCAAAAGAAGAACTGTAGGTTTTCTCGCCGTTGTTCTTGCTGGATCATCATCGACCACGGACAACTAACTTGCAAATCCGGATTACTTGCAGGGCGATGACTGTTTGCAGCAAGTAACAAAAGAGCGAAATATTTCGCCTCGTGCAGGTTTTACTGTCCTTGTCTGATCCTCCATCGCCATGGGTTGGCATGCATCTGCCGCCCCCGTCCTGAGCTCTCACCCAGAGCAGTCAGTGAGTGAGTGACTCGCGGGGATGAGTCAAACGATCGACCGGTCATCACTCCCTCATCATTTGCCACCTCCCTCCCTATCATCCTTGGATGCTGCTTTCCTTTCCTTGCAGGAAGGATTGGTCGCTATCCTTTCCTTGGATGCTGCTTTCCTTTCCTTGCAGGAAGGATTGGCCGCATTTCAAGCAACCAGAGCTTCACTCGCGGTGCCATCAGAGGTACCGTAACTCTCTGTCTTGATCAATATAGCTCTTTGAACTGCAAAGAAAAAAGCATTTGCAGTGGGGGAAATCAAGGAACTGCTCATTTAGTTTAGCCATCGTGTGATAGATAAAAAGCTGAAGGCGGCTAGGGAGAGGCCTAGGGCTATCAAGACAAGATAGGCGCGAGGCAATAATCACTGGATGGACCAGGGCCAAACTTTCGAGTAAGGAAGGAACCCCTATCCCTATGGACGGACGGATGGAACCTCCAGGTTGTGACGGTAGGTCCTCTGGTAATGATGCCAGCAGCCAAGCCTCAGGATTCACAGGAGATCACGAAAGGACAGCCTCAGGGAGGGCTTTTCAAAAACAAAAACAAAAAAGACTTCTGTTCAGATCACAAAGCTTGAGACGGGAGAAACAAATCCCAAAAAATTAACATGGCTCAATTCTGGAGAAATTATTGTAGAATTCAGACTAATGAACTAACTGTGGAAGGGAAGGGAAACCATGCGGACAAGAACATGGAACACAAGTGTTAATGAATTTAATCTGATGATAACAAGATCCGCTTCGAAAAATTAGGGAAACCATCCGGCTCCGTCCTCGAACAGAAGGAAGGCGGCCTCTCGGAGGGAGCAGCAAACAAAACTGAGGAAGCAATGGCGATGAAGGCCCCTCGAAGAAGCTTGCTCCGCCCGCCCGCGCTTATGATCTTCTCGTACAAAATGTTGGAAATGCCTATGAACCCTACAGCTACTACAACAACAATGACTGAACTCAACACTCTGCTGCTGCTCTCATATCTGCGTTCTGCATTTGATCTGCGCCGAGGATGCCAAGCACCTATGATCTTCTCACAGGATCTTCACAAATGGTGGAACATCCTCCCTTGGCCCCTCCAGCGACCGATACATGTATAGGATGTCGACGCCGTCTGTCTTCTCGATCTCAGGCTGGCTGTTTATCAGCTCCACCACCATCCGTGGGAGCTGCCGGGCCACCTCCTCGCAGCCTTGCAGCGTCAGGCTGCAGCCCGACATCCAGACGAACCGCATGTTGTAGAAATGGTGCATACCGGAGAGCAGGCCGGCGTCGCCGAACGGGCAGTCCCTTATCTCCAGCTTCTCCAGCTTGGAGCAGCCCTGGAGGATGTGCTGCAGCGCCAGATCGCTGTCCCCGGCGAACGCCACGGAGAGCGTCCGCAGGGAGCTGCCGTAGTTGCCGATGTACTCGAATGCTCGGTCCGTCAGGTGCCCGGACGTGGAGAGCCTGGTGAGCTTGCTGCAGTTGCGGACAATGGCGCCGAACCCCTCGTCCATCGGCTCCCCCGTCACGTGGTCGGGCCGGTGCCTCCCCATTATGCATAGCCGGAACACCTTCATCTCGGGGCAGTTCTGCGACATGGTGATGACGGCGGCGTTGGTCATCCTCTGGCAGAAGTAGAGGATGGAGCGAAGGTCACGGCAGCCCTCCGAGATGGCGGTGAGCCCGACCTCCGACACCAGCTCGTCGGCGTCCTCGTGCGCGTCCAATGGGAGCACACGGAGAACCTGGAGCTTCTTGCAGTACATAGCCACGGCTTGGAGCCCCTCGTCGCGCACTGAGTCGAGCACCTGGCAAAGAACTTGTCATCAGAAATTGGGAACCATGGAGCAGCCCAGAGGTAAAACTATGGCGTGAAAGCAATCTGGTCAGTACCCATAGCGTCTCGAGGCTGCGGCATTGCCCGATGAAGAGCAGGACTTGGTCGGGGTTGACAGGGGCGTAGCTCAGGTCCATGCTGGTTAAGTTGGCGGCGACCGTGGCAATGGTCGGCAGGTACTCCGGCGCGAGATCACGGAAGCCGGACAGCGACACCAGCGAGTTAGCCCGGCCGGCCGACGCGAAGGCGGTCAACATCTGACCAAAGTCGAGCCCCTCGTCCTCGGCGCCGTCCCCCGGCCGGAACGAGCCCGTGCCGAGGTGCGTGAGGCGAGGCATGAGCGCCATGAGCCGGCGCAGCTGGCCGAGCGAGACGTGCTGGTTGATGCGCAGGCGGCGGAGGCGCGGCGAGCGCGCCACGAGAGCCTCGAGGGCGGCGAAGGGTACCTGCGGGGTGAAGCACTCGAAGGAGAGAGACTCCAGGTCGGTGTGGCCGCGCGGAAACGCCGCCACCCAGTCCGACACCTCGTCGTCCTCCTCCTCGTTGAGCTCGCAGTCCACCACGTCGAGCACACGCAGCCCTCTGCGCGAGAACCAAACCAAACCAAATGGAGGTACGCCATTATTAGTCCGCCATTACCAAGTAGTGTGTGAGAGGGACATGTAGCAAGCTGGAATGGAAGGGAATGGCATTATATTACCTGCAATGGGAGGCGAGGGAGGCGAGGCCGCGGGAGGAGAAGCCGTCGCAGAGGAGGAGGGAGAGCTCGCGGAAGGAGGGCGGGAGGGAGCGGGCGAGGAGGTCGAGGTCGTCGTCGGTGACGGTGATGCGCTTGAGCGAGAGGGAGCGGAGCGCGGGGAAGGCGGCGGCGGCGAGGGCGGCGGCCCAGGGGCGGAAGGCGGAGGCGGCCCAGCCGGGGGGCAGCAGGTTGAAGTCGGCGAAGCGGGGGCGGCCCTTGAGGAGGATGTGGTGCGCGTTGGGGAAGCGCCGCGCGGCGCGCGCCGGGGAGGCGGCGAGGATGTTGCGGACGGCGACGGAGGCGCGGGTGGCGGACTCGGCGCGGTGCCAGGAGCGGCAGACGAGGGAGGCCGCGCCCCGGTCGCCCGGGGCCCGTAGGAACTGGAGCACCGTCTCCAGCACGTTGTCGAGCACCTGGTCGGGCGGCGGCGGCGACGCCGCGCGCGGCCGCTTGGGCGGCGCCCCCGCCGCCTGGTCCTCGTCCTCCTCGGACATGGCCGCGCGCGAGGGCGAGCGGCGCGGAGGGAGCAGTGGAGGGTGG
>NC_041386.1:2282553-2303899 GCF_002162155.2 Triticum dicoccoides | reverse complement strand
TTGTGTTCCGCCGGTTGCCCCGGCAGACGGCAGTGCTCGACAGCAGAGCAGGACAAGGAAGTAGAGGGGGGAGGGATGGATGGATAGAGCCTGGGGCGAGGTGGTGAAGGGGTGGGTAGGGGAGCGAGCGAGTGAGTAGATCTCATGATTTGTATAGTTTTAGATACATCCATTTCTGCGACAAGTAATTCCGAACGGGAGTACCTTTTTCAGGTGTGATCTACTACTACTGGTGTACTGGTACGAGAGGGATGCACTGGCCCAACCCAACCCAACTTGTCTAGAAGCGTCCACGGACCAATAACAGTATTCAAAAACTACTTGGTGTATTCGAACCGGCAGTGTTCCAAAACCAGTTCATTCCAAAACTAGCTAGCTGGTGTGGTGTACGCGAACCCTAACTTTCATCAAAGAATACGTATCTCCTTTCTAGTGCAGTACGTGTTGGAAATATGAGCAATTTACCGAATGATTTTATTAACAGAAATATTAGATAAAGCATGACTAATATAGCTGCGATAAAGCAAGTCATGCAATCTGACGGAGAGAAAGTAAATAGCATCTGCATATATGAACTTGAACTGAACACATCTAAGACGGACACTAGATCATGTTGTATATATGGAGTAGAACCTAACACATGTAGGGCAAGAACTAGTATGAGAAACTGTGGCAGGACATCTGTCAGAAAGAAGAAGAACACATACGGGACAGCAGTAGCAGAAGCACTGGACTTGGGGTCGACATCCTCTCCAGCCATGTCGTTGCTGAGGTAGTCGACGTCGGGGAAGAGGTTGTCGTCGGGAAAGTAGTCGTCGGAGTCCGTGATGAAGAAGCCAGTAGTCGCGCAGAGCGCTCCCCAAAAACCTTATCACCCTTCTCCCGTACAGGACTCAAAAGGTGCAGTCTCAGAGGCCTACTGTCCTGACGTGCGGTGCACGCCGCAAGCCGGGATAGGAAGACAACAGCAGCTCAGAGATGGAACCGATGGCGAGGGAAGGAGTAGTTCTGGTGCGTCTCTCTGGGAGGAGCGACCTCCCTTTTATAGGCGCAAGAGAAGGAGGCGAGAGGGCAACGACAGGAGGCAAAATGAACAGCTAGCAGCCAAAGGGCTGCACCGTTCGCATTCGAACTCCACTTTCGCAAAAATCTTTTCAGCTTCCGTGTGACCTTTCGTATACCCGTAGTGCGTGGCAAAATTTAGATATCGGCTCGGCTCATTCCTGCAACCCGCGGCGCGTCGTGACGAGGCGTGGCGAGGCGAGGCGGGCGGCGGAGGAGGAGAGCGCGTGGAGATCCCTCTTGTTCTCATGCTCGTACAAGTGGGGAAAGAACCTCCATTATAAGGAGGTCCAACTCCCACTAAAATAGCAATGTGGGACTAAACTTTAGTAGTATCCCCTGCCTTGCACAAATGGGCTAAGTAGGCCTCTAGGATTTATTAGGAATTTCTGAAATAGTTATTGGGCTGCCCAAAATAGACTAAATTCAGCAATCCCCCACCAGATCCCAGAGGCACACAGAAATTTGCCTTTGGTTCCAAAACACTATTTTATATACCGGTATTGCAGTGGAGACTGTTAAGTTGAACTTCCACCTAGAACTCTATGCTACACTAGTAAGCAACTTGAACAATGGACTGGGCCTTGAACTACAAGTTTTCTGCGAATCTAGCTTCACATAAAGCCTTGACCGATACGTGGCTACCGTGGGTCTTCCCCGCGGGTGGAGCTTATGCGTCATACCCCGTGACCTTTCATGAGTTTACTAGAGAGAACCCTACTCTCATAGATTGCGATGTTTGAAAATCAGACTCATATAGGTGTGTTCTTCAAAAGATGTTCTGCAGGATAACATCTCTGCTTAAATAAGCCACTTAGAACACATTAAGTTATACATCAACCTGCCATGTAGATTAGGAGAGTATTGCATCTTCATGGAGTGGTATTGTGAATAGTAAAGATACTCTCCTCTCAGTTGACCAACAACTTGTCTTCCACATCTAATTCACGGAATCTCCGATCACAAAGAATAGGTTACTACTGTGAACAACTCATATTGTGGGTCTCATACCCATCCCTCGATGCATTATCTATCACATTACATGATAGACCCTTAGTAAAAGGATCTGCCAGATTTTTAGACGTTTGGATATAATCCAATGCAATAACTCCGGAGTTTTTCATTTTCCTGACAGACTTTAACCTTCTCTGAACGTGTCTTGATGACTTCATGTTATCCTTTGAGCTGCTCACTTTCGTGATCATAGTTTGATTGTCGCAGTTCATAAGGATACCCGGTACAGGTTTCTCAACAACCGGCAAGTCATTCAAGAGCCGGCGAAGCCAATCAGCTTCAACCGTAGTTGTATCTAGTGTTGTGAGTTCTGCTTCCATTGTTGACCTCGTTAAGATGGTCTACTAGCAAGACTTCCAAGAAACAACGCCACCTCCATGAGTGAATACATAACCGCTCGTGGCCTTTATCTCATCAGCATCTGAGATCTAGTTTGAGTCACTATACCCTTCAATCACCTTTGGGTGCCCGGTGTAGTGAATTCCATAATTCGCAGTGCCTTTCAAATAACGCAAAACTCTTTCTAGAGCTTTCCAATGCACATCTCCTGGTTTTGAGACAAACCGACTCAGTTTGCTAACAGCAAAAGAGATGTCAGGTCTTGTAGCACTTGCTAAGTACATAAGCGAACCAATAATCTGAGAATACTTCAATTGGTCTCTAGCAATTCTTCGATTCTTTCGAAGTAACACACTTGCATCATAAGGTGTTGGAGAGGGCTTGCAGTCACTATAGCCAAAGCGACTCAAGATCTTTTCCACATAGTGAGATTGAAGCAATGTAATCTCACCATCGTCGTCTCTCAACAACTTAATGTTCAGAATGACATCAGCCACTCCTAAATCCTTCATCTCAAAACAGCGAGATAGGAAATTCTTGACCTCCTTAATAACACTCAGATTTGTTCCAAAAATCAGTATGTCGTCAACATACAAGCAAAGGATAACTCCCTCGCCCCCACCATGGCGATAGTACACACATTTGTCAGCTTCGTTTACAACAAAGCCTGCGGCTGTTAAAGTTCTTTCAAACTTCTCATGCCACTGTTTAGGTGCTTGCTTGAGTCCATACAAAGACTTCAGCAACTTGCACACTTTTCCTTCCTGACCATCTAGTACAAACCCGTCTTGTTGTTCCATATAGATTTCCTCGTCCAACTCTCCATTTAGGAAAGCAGTCTTAACATCCATTTGATGAACGAGAAGACCATGCGAGGCAGCTAGTGAAAGTAGAACTCGAATAGTGGTCAGTCGAGCCACAGGTGAGTAAGTATCAAAGAAGTCTTCACCTTCCTTTTGGGTATATCCCTTAGCCACAAGCCGAGCCTTGTACTTTTCAATAGTACCATCAGGCCTAAGCTTCTTCTTGAATACCCATTTGCATCCTATAGGTTTGCACCCATAAGGACGATCAGTTATCTCCCAAGTTTTATTCGCCAAGATGGAATCCATCTCGCTACGAACCGCTTCCTTCCAGTAGTCAGCATCTTCAAATGCATAGGTCTCTGAAATAGAACTGGGAGTGTCATCTATGAGGTACACAAGAAAGTCATCACCAAAGGACTTTGCAGTCCTCTGTCTCTTGCTCCTAATAGGAACTTCATTGTTCTCCTCCACGGGACTTTCAAAGCGTTCCATCAAAATTGTAGGTTCGGTAATTGTAACTGGTTCCTGACGATGAACTAGGCATCTCCTGATTAGATGAGGTAGCCATATCCTTCATGCGAAAGATATCTTCAAAGAAAGTCGCATCATTCGACTCCATGATTGTACCGACATGTATGTCAGGTACCTCAGATTTTACAACCAAGAATCTATAGCCAATGCTTTGAAAAGCATATCCCAGGAAAACACAATCCACAGTCTTTGGTCCAAGCTTCCGCTTCTTTGGAATTGGAACATTGACTTTCGCCAAACAACCCCATGTTCGTAGATAAGAGAGTTTTAACCTTTTCTTCTCCCATTCCTCGAATGGAGTTATCTCTCTGTTCTTTGTGGGAACTCGGTTTAGGACATGACATGCAGTCAATATCGCCTCCCCCCACCATGCCTTGGAGAGACCCGAAGTGTCTAACATGGCGTTAACCAAATCTGTTAGAGTACGGTTCTTTCTTTCGGCCACCCCATTTGACTGAGGTGAATAGGGAGGCGTCCTCTCATGGATTATACCATGTTCCGCACAAAAAGCATCAAATTCATTGGAAAAATACTCTCCACCACGGTCGGACCTAAGCCTCTTGATTTTTCGATCAAGTTGGTTTTCCACTTCAGCTTTATAGATCTTGAAAAAGTTCAAAGCCTCATTCTTAGATTTCAGAAGATACACACGGCAGTATCTAGTGGAGTCATCAATTAACGTCATGAAATATTTCTTTCCACCTTTTGTCAACACACCATTCATTTCACATAGATCTAAATGTATGAGCTCTAGTGGTGCAAGATTTCTTATTTCCGCAGTCGTGTGAGACTTACGAGGTTGCTTAGCTTGCACACACACTTGACACTTAGATCCCTTGACGGTGGTGAAACTAGGGATTAAGTTCAACTTCGCTAGTCGCGACATGCAACCAAAGTTAACATGACAAAGACGTGAATGCCACACATTGGATTCACTATTGTTGCAAATATGATTAACAACTTTATTGCAAACGTCTGATAAGGATAAACGAAACAAGCCTCCTAACTCATAGCCTTTACCAACAAAGGTTCCATACTTGGATATTACAAATTTATTCGACTCAAAGACAAACTTGTAGCCATCTCTACACAAAAGAGATCCACTAACAAGATTTTTATTGACGGAGGGGACATAATGCACGTTCTTCAGCCGCACGATCTTCCCCGAAGTAAACTTCAGATCGACCGTGCCAACACCACGACACTTGAACCGTCGCCCATCAGCACGGTTGAAGTCCCTGCGGTCTGATAAGACGAAAACATGGAAATATCACCGCATACATGCACATTAGCACCCGTGTCAATCAACCAGTTAGGAGAATGACATACTGAAATAATAGTGGAAAATATACCATACCCAGCATCCTTCATGTCAGTGTCTCCAATGACAACATTAGCGGTCTTGCCGCCTTTCCCAGGATGACGCTTGTCATAGCGATTAGGGCAACTAGGAGCCCAATGATCAGGATCCCCACACACATGACAGACACCTTTCTTCTTGTCATTCTTCTTCTTGAAGTTTGTGTGTTGCACAGCCTTGTTCTTCCCATCAAACTTTGCTTTACCATCAAACTTGCCCTTGTTCTTGAACTTGTGGGGCTGGAAGTTCTTCTTTTGTACCAGATTGGCACTAGATCCTCCCTCAATACCTCGAGCACGTGTGTCCTTTGCTCTCGCCTTTTCTTCCACATCAAGAGTGCCAATGAGATCCGGGACAGAAAACTCTTGTCTCTTATGCTTCAGCAAGGTAGCAAAGTTCCTCCATGAAGGAGGAAGCTTAGTGATGATACCTCCGGCAACAAACTTGTCCGATAGCATACAACTGAAGTGCTCAAGTTCTCTAGCAAATGACTGTATCTCATGAGCTTGCTCAACCACGGAGCGCTCTTCAGTCATCCTGTAATCATAGAATTGCTCCATGATGTACAGCTCAGTGCCAGCATCCGAGACCCCAAACTTGGCCTCGAGTGCATCCCACATATCTTTTCCATTATAAATTGATGCATAAGCATCAACTATGTTCTCACCAAGAACACTCAAGAGAGCAGCCTTAAACAGAGTATCCATTTTCTAAAAAGCGTGTGTCTGTTGAGCATCAAGCTCCCCTTCAGGTTTGCCGAGAGTGGCATCATAGCAACTCATGGTTTGAAACCAAAAGACTCCTCTCACGCGCCACCTCTTATAGTGGATACCCTCAAACATAGGAGGTCTCATGGAAGCAACAAAACTGAAGGAAATATGCCCTAGAGGCAATAATAATGTTATTATTTTATTTCCTTATATCATGATAAATGTTTATTATTCATGCTAGAATTGTATTTGTTGGAAATATGCCCTAGAGGCAATAATAAATTGATTATTATTATATTTCCTTGTTCATGATAATCGTTTATTATTCATGCTAGAATTGTATTGATAGGAAACTCAGATACATGTGTGGATACATAGACAACACCATGTCCCTAGTAAGCCTCTAGTTGACTAGCTCGTTAATCAATAGATGGTTACGGTTTCCTGACCATGGACATTGGATGTCGTTGATAACGGGATCACATCATTAGGAGAATGATGTGATGGACAAGACCCAATCCTAAGCCTAGCACAAGATCATGTAGTTCGTATGCTAAAGCTTTTCTAATGTCAAGTATCATTTCCTTAGACCATGAGATTGTGCAACTCCCGGATACCGTAGGAGTGCTTTGGGTGTGCCAAACGTCACAACGTAACTGGGTGGCTATAAAGGTACACTACAGGTATCTCCGAAAGTGTCTGTTGGGTTGGCATGAATCGAGACTGGGATTTGTCACTCCGTGTGACGGAGAGGTATCTCTGGGCCCACTCGGTAGGACATCATCATAATGTGCACAATGTGATCAAGGAGTTGATCACGGGATGATGTGTTACGGAACGAGTAAAGAGACTTGCCGGTAACGAGATTGAACAAGGTATCGGGATACCGACGATCGAATCTCGGGCAAGTATCGTACCGATAGACAAAGGGAATTGTATACAGGATTGATTAAGTCCTTGACATCGTGGTTCATCCGATGAGATCATCGTGGAACATGTGGGAGCCAACATGGGTATCCAGATCCCGCTGTTGGTTATTGACCGGAGAACGTCTCGGTCATGTCTGCATGTCTCCCGAACCCGTAGGGTCTACACACTTAAGGTTCGATGACGCTAGGGTTATAAAGGAAGTTTGTATGTGGTTACCGAATGTTGTTCGGAGTCCCGGATGAGATCCCAGACGTCACGAGGAGTTCCGGAATGGTCCGGAGGTAAAGATTTATATATAGGAAGTCCTGTTTCGGCCATCGGGACAAGTTTCGGGGTCATCGGTATTGTACCGGGACCACCGGAAGGGTCCCGGGGGCCCACCGGGTGGGGCCACCTGCCCCGGGGGCCACATGGGCTGTAGGGGGTGCGCCTTGGCCTACATGGGCCAAGGGCACCAGCCCCTAGAGGCCCATGCGCCAAGATAAAGGAAAAAGGGGAGAGTCCTAAAGGGGGAAGGCACCTCCGAGGTGCCTTGGGGAGGATGGACTCCTCCCCCCTCCTTAGCCGCACCCTTTCCTTGGAGGAAGGGGCAAGGCTGCGCCTCCCCCCTCTCCCCTGCCCCTATATATAGTGGAGGGGAGGGAGGGCATCAATACCTGAGCCCTTGGCGCCTCCCTCCCTCCCGTGACACCTCCTCCTCTCCCGTAGGTGCTTGGCGAAGCCCTGCAGGATATCCACGCTCCTCCATCACCACCACGCCGTTGTGCTGCTGCTGGATGGAGTCTTCCTCAACCTCTCCCTCTCTCCTTGCTGGATCAAGGCGTGGGAGACATCGTCGAGCTGTACGTGTGTTGAACGCGGAGGTGCCGTCCGTTCGGCACTAGGATCATCGGTGATCTGAATCACGACGAGTACGACTCCATCAACCCCGTTCACTTGAACGCTTCCGCTTAGCGATCTACAAGGGTATGTAGATGCACTCCCCTTTCTACTCGTTGCTGGTCTCTCCATAGATAGATCTTGGTGTTACGTAGGAAATTTTTTGAATTTCTGCTACGTTCCCCAACAGTGGCATCATGAGCTAGGTCTATTGCGTAGATTCTTTGCACGAGTAGAACACAAAGTAGTTGTGGGCGTCGATATTGTTCAATATGCTTGCCGTTACTAGTCTTATCTTGATTCGACGGCATCGTGGGATGAAGCGGCCCGGACCAACCTTACACGTACGCTTACGTGAGACCGGTTCCACCGACAAACATGCACTAGTTGCATAAGGTGGCTGGCGGGTGTCTGTCTCTCCCACTTTAGTCGGATCGGATTCGATGAAAAGGGTCCTTATGAAGGGTAAATAGCAATTGGCATATCATGTTGTGGTTCATGCGTAGGTAAGAAACGTTCTTGCTAGAAACCCATAGCAGCCACGTAAAACATGCAAACAACAATTAGAGGACGTCTAACTTGTTTTTGCAGGGTATGCTATGTGATGTGATATGGCCAAAAAGGATGTGATGAATGATATATGTGATGTATGAGATTGATCATGTTCTTGTAATAGGAATCACGACTTGCATGTCGATGAGTATGACAACCGGCAGGAGCCATAGGAGTTGTCTTTATTTATTTGTGACCTGCGTGTCAACTTAAACGTCATGTAATTACTTTACTTTATTGCTAACCGTTAGCCATAGTAGTAGAAGTAATAGTTGGCGAGCAACTTCATGAAGACACGATGATGGAGATCATGATGATGGAGATCATGGTGTCATGCCGGTGACGATGATGATCATGGAGCCCCGAAGATGGAGATCAAAAGGAGCAAAGTGATGATGGCCATATCATGTCACTATTTGATTGCATGTGATGTTTATCATATTTATACATCTTATTTGCTTAGAACGACGGTAGTAAATAAGATGATCCCTTACAACAATTTCAAGAAGTGTTCTCCCCTAACTGTGCACCGTTGCGACAGTTCGCTGTTTCAAAACATCACGTGATGATCGGGTGTTTTATTCAGACGTTCAAATACAACGGGTGTTGACGAGCCTAGCATGTACAGACATGGCCTCGGAACACACGCGAAACACTTAGGGTTAACTTGACGAGCCTAGCATGTACAGACATGGCCTCGGAACACGGAGACCGAAAGGTCGAGCATGAGTCGTATAGAAGATACGATCAACATGAAGATGTTCACCGATGATGACTAGTCCGTCTCACGTGATGATCGGACACGGCCTAGTTTGACTCGGATCATGTAATCACTTAGATGACTAGAGGGATGTCTATCTGAGTGGGAGTTCATAAGATGAACTTAATTATCCTGAACATAATCAAAAGGTTTTTGCAAATTATGTCGTAGCTCACGCTATAGTTCTACTGTTTAGATATGTTCCTAGAGAAAAATTAGTTGAAAGTTGATAGTAGCAATTATGCGGACTAGGTCCGTAAACTGAGGATTGTCCTCATTGCTTCATAGAAGGCTTATGTCCTTAATGCACCGCTCAGTGTGCTGAACCCCAAACATCGTCTGTGAATGTTGCGAACATCTGACATACACGTTTTGATAACTACGTGATAGTTCGGTTAAACGGTTTAGAGTTGAGGCACCAAAGACGTTTTTGAAACATCGCGAAACATATGAGATGTTTTGAGGGCTGAGATTGGGATTTCAGGCTCGTGCCCATGTCAAGAGGTATAAGACCTCCGATGACTTTCTTAACCTGCAAACTAAGGAGAAAAGCTCAATTGTTGAGCTTGTGCTCAGATTGTCTGAGTACAACAATCATTTGAATCGAGTGGGAGTTGATCTTCCAGATAAGACAGTGATGGTTCTCCAAAGTCATTGCCACCAAGCTGTTAGAGCTTCGTGATGAACTATAACATATCAGGGATAGATATGATGATCCTTGAGGTATTCGCGATGTTTGACACCGCGAAAGTAGAAATCAAGAAGGAGCATCAATTGTTGATGGTTGGTGAAACCACTAGTTTCAAGAAGGGCAAGGGCAAGAAGGGATGCTTCATGAAACGGCAAATCAGCTGCTGCTCTAGTGAAGAAACCCAAGGTTGAACCCAAACCCGAGACTAAGTGCTTCTGTAATAAGGGGAACAGTCACTAGAGCGGAATTACCCTAGATACTTGGTAGATGAGAAGGCTGGCAAGGTCGATAGAAGTATATTGGATATACATTATGTTAATGTGTACTTTACTAGTACTCCTAGTAGCACCAGGGTATTAGATACCGGTTCGGTTGCTAAGTGTTAGTAACTCGAAATAAAAGCTACGGAATAAACGGAGACTAGCTAAAGGTGAGCTGACGATATGTGTTGGAAGTTTTTTCCAAGCTTGATATGATCAAGCATCGCACGCTCCCTCTACCAAAGAGATTGGTGTTAAACCTAAATAATTGTTATTTGGTGTTTGCGTTGAGCATAGACATGATTGGATTACGTCTATCGCAATACGGTTATTCATTTAAGGAGAATAATGGTTACTCTGTTTATTTGAATAATACCTTCAATGGTCTTAGACCTAAAATGAATGGTTTATTAAATCTCGATCGTAGTGATACACATGTTCATGCCAAAAGATAGTAATGATAGTACCACCTACTTGTGGCACTGCCACGTAAGTCATATCGGTATAAAACGCATGAAGAAGCTCCATATTGATGGATCTTTGGGCTCACTCGTTTTTGAAAAGTTTGAGACATGCGAACCATGTCTATTGGTGTATACGCATGAAGAAACTCCATGCAGATGGATCGTTTGACTCACTTGATTTTGAATCACTTGGGACATGCAAATCATACCACATGGGCAAGATGACTGAAAAGCCTCGTTTTCAGTAAGATGGAACAAGATAGCAACTTGTTGGAAGCAACACATTTTGATGTGTGCAGTCCAATGAGTGCTGAGGCATGCAGTGAATATCGTTATGTTCTTACTTCACAGATGATTCGAGTAGATGTTGAGAATATTTACTTGATGAAACACAAGTCTGAATTATTGAATGGTTCAAGTAATTTCAGAGTGAAGTAGAAGATCATTGTGACAAGAGGATAAAATGTCTATGATATGATCATAGAGATGAATATCTGAATCACGAGTTTGGCACAGAATTAAGACATTGTGGAAATTGTTTCACAACTAATACAGCCTGGAACACCATAGTGTGATGGTGTGTCCGAACATCATAACTGCACCCTATTGGATATGATGCATACCATGATGTCTCTTATCGAAGTACCACTATAGTTTATGGGTTAGGCATTAGAGACAACAACATTCACTTTAAATAGGGCACCACATAATTTCGTTGAGACGACACCGTATGAACTATGGTTTGGAGAAACCTAAGTTGCCGTTTCTTGAAAGTTTGGGGCTGCGACGCTTATGTGAAAAGGTTTCAGGTTGATAAGCTCAAACCCAAAGCAGATAAAATGCATCTTCATAGGACACCCAAAAACAGTTGGGTATACCTCCTAATTCAGATCCGAAAGCAATAGGGATTGTTTCTTGAATCGGGTCCTTTTTCGAGGAAAGGTTTCTCTCGAAAGAATTGAGTGGGAGGATGGTGGAGACTTGATGAGGTTATTGAACCATCACTTCAACCAGTGTATAGCAGGGCACAGGAAGTTGTTCCTGTGGCACGTACACCAACTGAAGTGGAAGCTTATGATAGTGATCATGAAACTTCGGATCGAGTCACTACCAAACCTCGTGGGATGACAAGGATGCATACTACTTCAGAATGGTACGTAATCCTGTCTTGGAAGTCATGTTGCTAGACAACAATGAACCTACGAGCTATGGAGAAGCGATGGTGGGCCCGGATTCCGATAAATGGCTCAAGGCCATAAAACCCGAGAGAGGATCCATGTATGAAAACAAAGTGTAGACTTTGGAAGAACTACTTGATGGTCGTAAGGCTGTTAGGTACATATGGATTTTGAAAGGAAGACAGACAATGATGGTAAGTGTCACCATTGAGAAAGCTCGACTTGTCGTTAAGATGTTTTTTGACAAGTTCAAGGAGTTGACTACGATGAGACTTTCTCACTCGTAGCGATGCTAAGAGTCTGTTGGAATTATATTAGCAATTACTGCATTATTTATGAAATCTTGCAGATAGGATGTCAAAACATTGTTTCCTCGACGATTCTTGAGGAAAGGTTGTATGTGATACAACCGGAAGGTTTTGTCTATCCTGAAATATGCTAATAAGTATGCAAAGCTCCAGCAATCCTTCTGAGGACTGGAGTGAGCATCTCGGAATTGGAATGTATGCTTTGATGATGATCAAAGATTTTGGGTGTATACAAAGTTTATGAGAAACTTGTATTTCCAAAGAAGTGAGTGGGAGCACTATAGAATTTCTGATGAGTATATGTTGTTGACATATTAATGATCAGAAATGACGTAGAATTTCTGGAAAGCATATAGGGTTATTTGGAAAGTGTTTTCAATGGAAAACCTGGATTAAGCTACTTGAACATTGAGCATCAAGATCTATAAGGATAGATCAAAACGCTTAATAGTACTTTCAAATGAGCACATGCCTTGACGTGATCTTGAAGGTGTTCAAGATGGATCAGTCAAAGAAGGAGTTCTTGCCTGAGTTGTAAGGTATGAAGTTAAGACTTAAAGCTCGACCATGGCAGAATAGAGAGAAAGGAACGAAGGTCGCCCCCTATGCTTAAGACATAGGATCTACAGTATGCTATGCTGTGTACCGCACCTGAAGTGTGCTTTACCATGAGTCAGTCAAGGGGTACAAGAGTGATCCAAGAATGGATCACAGGACAGCGGTCAAAGTTATCCTTAGTAACTAGTGGACTAAGGAATTTTCTCAATTATGGAGGTGGTAAAAGAGTTCGTCGTAAAGGGTTACATCGATGCAAGCTTAACATCTATCCGGATAGCTCTGAGTAGAGATACCGGATACGTATAATGGAGCAACAATTTAGAATAGCTCCAAGTAGAACAGTTATTTGGAATAGCTCCAAATACAACGTGGTAGCTGCATCTAGGAGATGACATAGAGATTTGTAAAGCACACACGGATCTGAAAGGTTCAGACCCGTTGACTATAACCTCTCTCACAAGCATAACATGATCAAACCCAGAACTCATCGAGTGTTAATCACATGGTAAATGTGAACTAGATTATTGACTCTAGTAAACTCTTTGGGTGTTAGTCACATGGGGATGTGTCCTTGAGTGTTAATCACATATCGATGTGAACTAGATTATTGACTCTAGTGCAAGTGGGAGACTGTTGGAAATATGCCCTAGAGGCAATAATAAATTGATTATTATTATATTTCCTTGTTCATGATAATCGTTTATTATTCATGCTAGAATTGTATTGATAGGAAACTCAGATACATGTGTGGATACATAGACAACACCATGTCCCTAGTAAGCCTCTAGTTGACTAGCTCGTTAATCAATAGATGGTTACGGTTTCCTGACCATGGACATTGGATGTCGTTGATAACGGGATCACATCATTAGGAGAATGATGTGATGGACAAGACCCAATCCTAAGCCTAGCACAAGATCATGTAGTTCGTATGCTAAAGCTTTTCTAATGTCAAGTATCATTTCCTTAGACCATGAGATTGTGCAACTCCCGGATACCGTAGGAGTGCTTTGGGTGTGCCAAACGTCACAACGTAACTGGGTGGCTATAAAGGTACACTACGGGTATCTCTGAAAGTGTCTGTTGGGTTGGCACGAATTGAGATTGGGATTTTGTCACTCCGTGTAAACGGAGAGGTATCTCTGGGCCCACTCGGTAGGACATCATCATAATGTGCACAATGTGACCAAGGGGTTGATCACGGGATGATGTGTTATGGAACGAGTAAAGAGACTTGCCGGTAACGAGATTGAACAAGGTATCGGTATACCGACGATCGAATCTCGGGCAAGTACCATACCGCTAGACAAAGGGAATTGTATACGGAATCGATTGAGTCCTTGACATCGTGGTTCATCCGATGAGATCATCATGGAACATGTGGGAGCCAACATGGGTATCCAGATCCCGCTGTTGGTTATTGACCGGAGAACGTCTCGGTCATGTCTGCATGTCTCCCGAACCCGTAGGGTCTACACACTTAAGGTTCGATGACGCTAGGGTTATAAAGGAAGCTTGTATGTGGTTACCGAATGTTGTTCGGAGTCCCGGATGAGATCCCGGACGTCACGAGGAGTTCCGGAATGGTCCGGAGGTAAAGATTTATATATAGGAAGTCCTGTTTCGGCCATCGGGACAAGTTTCGGGGTCATCGATATTGTACCGGGACCACCGGAAGGGTCCCGGGGGCCCACCGGGTGGGGCCACCTGCCCCGGGGGCCACATGGGCTGTAGGGGGTGTGCCTTGGCCTACATGGGCCAAGGGCACCAGCCCCTAGAGGCCCATGCGCCAAGATAAAGGAAAAAGGGGAGAGTCCTAAAGGGGGAAGGCACCTCCGAGGTGCCTTGGGGAGGATGGACTCCTCCCCCCTCCTTAGCCGCACCCTTTCCTTGGAGGAAGGGGCAAGGCTGCGCCTCCCCCCTCTCCCCTGCCCCTATATATAGTGGAGGGGAGGGAGGGCATCAATACCTGAGCCCTTGGCGCCTCCCTCCCTCCCGTGACACCTCCTCCTCTCCCGTAGGTGCTTGGCGAAGCCCTGCAGGATATCCACGCTCCTCCATCACCACCACGCCGTTGTGCTGCTGCTGGATGGAGTCTTCCTCAACCTCTCCCTCTCTCCTTGCTGGATCAAGGCGTGGGAGACATCGTCGAGCTGTACGTGTGTTGAATGCGGAGGTGCCGTCCGTTCGGCACTAGGATCATCGGTGATCTGAATCACGACGAGTACGACTCCATCAACCCCGTTCACTTGAACGCTTCCGCTTAGCGATCTACAAGGGTATGTAGATGCACTCCCCTTTCTACTCGTTGCTGGTCTCTCCATAGATAGATCTTGGTGTTACGTAGGAAAATTTTTGAATTTCTGCTACGTTCCCCAACAGTATTATCCGGAAACATAATACTTGTGTGAATACATAGACAAACTAAACGTCACTAGTATGCCTCTACTTGACTAGCTCGTTAATCAAAGATGGTTATGTTTCCTAACCATAGACATGTGTTGTCATTTGATTAACGGGATCACATTATTAGGAGAATGATGTGATTGACATGACCCATTCCATTAGCTTAGCACCCGATCATTTAGTATGTTGCTATTGCTTTCTTCATGACTTATACATGTTCCTATGACTATGAGATTATGCAACTCCCGTTTGCCGGAGGAACACTTTGTGTGCTACCAAATGTCACAACGTATCTGGATGATTATAAAGGAACTCTACAGGTGTCTCCAAAGGTAAATGTTGGGTTGGCGTATTTCGAGATTAGGATTTGTCACTCCGATTGTCAGAGAGGTATCTCCGAGCCCTCTTGGTAATGCACATCACATAAGCCTTGCAAGCATTGCAACTAATGAGTTAGTTGCGAGATGATGTATTATGAAACGAGTAAAGAGACTTACCGGTAACGAGATTGAACTAGGTATTGAGATACCGACGATCGAATCTCGGGCAAGTAACATACCGATGACAAAGGGAACAACATATGTTGTTATGCGGTCTGACCGATAAAGATCTTCGTAGAATATGTGGGAGCCAATATGAGCATCCAGGTTCCGCTATTGGTTATTGACCGAAGACATGTCTCAGTCATGTCTACATTGTTCTCGAACCCGTAGGGTCCGCACGCTTAAGGTTTCGATGACAGTTATATTATGAGTTTATGAGTTTTGATGTACCGAAGTTAGTTCGAAGTCCCGCATATGATCACGGACATGACGAGGAGTCTCGAAATGGTCGAGACATAAAGATTGATATATTTGACGGCTATATTCGGACACCAGAAGTGTTCCGGATGATTTCGAAGAAAACCAGAGTGCCGGAGGGTTACCGGAACCCCCCGGGAGAAGTAATGGGCCTTATGGGCCCTAGTGGAGAGAGACAGGGGCGGCCAGGGTGGGAGTCCGGGGATCGTCATCGTGCTGACGAAACTCTTCCCCGACACTTTGCTGGATCGGAGTCCGGGGATCGTCATCGAGCTGAACATGTGCTAAAACTCGGAGGTGTCGTAGTTTCGGTGCTTGATCGGTCGGGTCGTGAAGACGTACGACTACATCAACCGCGTTGTCATAACGCTTCCGCTGTCGGTCTACGAGGGTACGTAGATCACACTCTCCCCTCTCGTTGCTATGCATCACCATGATCTTGCGTGTGTGTAGGAATTTTTTTGAAATTACTACGTTCCCCAACAAAAACCACTCGGGGTAAATTGCCTATTTATAAGGTTTTTGGATTGTTGGAAATATGAGCAATTTACCGAATGATTTTATTAACAGAAATATTAGATAAAGCATGACTAATATAGCTGCGATAAAGCAAGTCATGCAATCTGACGGAGAGAGAGAGTAAATAGCATCTGCATATATGAACTTGAACTGAACACATCTAGGACAGACACTAGATCATGTTGTATATATGGAGTAGAACCTAACACATGTAGGGCAAGAACTAGTACGAGAAACTGTAGCAGGACATCTGACAGAAAGAAGAAGAACACATACGGGACAGCAGCAGCAGAAGCACTGGACTTGGGGTCGACATCCTCTCCAGCCATGTCGTTGCTGAGGTAGTCGACGTCGGGGAAGAAGTTGTCATCGGGGAAGTAGTCGTCGGAGTCCGTGATGAAGAAGCCAGTAGTCGCCAGTAGTCGCGCAGAGATGGAACCGATAGTGAGGGAAGGAGTAGTTCTGGTGCGTCTCTCTGGGAGGAACGACCTCCCTTTTATAGGCACAAGAGAAGGAGGCGAGAGGGCAACGACGGGAGGCGAAACGAAGAGACAGATACGAAGCGAACAACCAGCACTCCGGAGTGAGCATTGCGTAAGTGGTGATCCGTTGCCGAGCCATGGCTACGCGCAAACGTTGAGCTCCGAGCTGAAAGCGGATGGAGAATGGCGGCGCGGCGCGTCGTGACGAGGCGTGGCGTGGCGAGGCGGGCGGCGGAGGAGGAGCGCGCGTGGATATCCCTCTTGTTCTCATGCCCGTACAAGTGGGGAAAGAACCTCCCTTATAAGAAGGTCCAACTCCCACTAAACTAGCAATGTGGGACTAAACTTTAGTAGTATCCCTTGCCTTGCACAAATGGGCTAAGTGGGCCTCTAGGATTTATTAGGAATTTCTGAAATGGTTATTGGGCTGCCCAAAATAGACTAAATTCCAGCAGTGCGTTAGTTGTGCTGTTGTGCACCAATGACGTGGCTTCATGTGTGCACAGCCAGCACAAGCGTCTACAACCAGCCTCCTCGAACGCTCTCTATATGTGATATGTCGGGCGGACGGCCCGGGCAGTGCTGCAAAATCTTGATACGGACGCGCCTCTTATATCAGTCTTATACGCATGGACTGACTGGCACCCCTTGTACCGAGCTCATATCTGGGATGGATATGAGGAGGCCCGAACGCGTCAGTGCGTGTCCGCCACATCAGACTGGCGTGCAGGACCCACACGACCCATCTAAACTCGGCGGTCCGGTGAGAGTGACGATCCGGCGCGCCGCCAAAGGGACCAAGTCCGGCCATTTAAGCCGGACGGCGACCTCGAACCCTAGTCACACTCACATTCCCCTTGCTCCACACCGCCACTCCCCATCCGCTTTCAGCTCGGAGCTCAACGTTTGCGTGTAGCCATGGCTCAGCAACGGATCACCACTTACGCAATGATCTCTCCGGAGCATCGGTTAGAGCTCCTTGAGGAGATCTGAGCCCGGCATGAAGCTCGGATTGTAGTCGGCCTGCCTCCGGACTCGTCGAAGCAGGAGGAGGAGGCGGACCAACAGGTAGTCAGACGCGGCCATGGAGGATGCGGAGCCGAAGGAGGAAGAGGAATAGGAGGAAGGTGAAACAGATCTGGCGCCTCCGACTGCCAGATCGGGCAAGGCTGACATGTTGGGCAAGTTTGAGGTTGCCCAAGTGGAGGAGGCGGCGGAGCAGCAGGCTATCCTCGACTCCAGCAACTTAGAGGTGAAGGTGGAGGCAAACCGCCGCTACCTCTGTGAGTCACGGGCGAAGGTGGACGCACTCTTTACAGACATGGAGTCCGGCGAGGAGTTGGAGCAGCAGGAGGCAGGTTCGTCCGGCACCACCGGCACGGAGGTCACCTGCATCTCCGGCGATGAGTAGAAGTAGGCTAGGTTTATCTATGTAGTAATATATGTAGCTTTCGTGTTACATATGAATTATGATATTTGAGGTACTTCATTACAACAGACACAAAATCAGGAGTGACTGGCCCCCTCCGTGGACGTGCCCGGATGAGTATGTGGATGTATGAGGGACTAGATTTTCTATATTTAGCTATAGATGCTCTAAGCTCCCACACATCGATAGTGCAGTGAAAATAGCCAAGGGATCCAACGCAAATCCACAAATCGTCCGCGTACCTCTAGAACGAGCTGGCCAGATGCACTTTATCATCCAATTGTGTACCCTATTTGTTCGCGGGCGCGTCAGGTTGTCTGGATCCAGCAAAGCAGATGCAACCAGGGGTAACTTTGCGGGTGTCCGGACCGCCACCATGTATGTGTCCGACGCCATGATCCCACCAAAAACATCGCCCGTGCCTGTGCACTCTCCCGCACGAACGCAGCTACAATCTCTGCGCCACATTCATGGTGATCGAGAGCGAGCATGACTGGTCATTGGAGTCGGCATTGAAGCGACGCGCCAGCTATGAATGCCGCCCACGCCGCGCCCCGGTCTCCGCGCCTGTTCAATGCCAGAGTGACGTGACTAGACGGGGTGGGATGTCTATCAACCACTTTCAAACCTGCTGCCCCATTTGTCCTCCTGTTGGTATTAAACATGCGCAGTGCAAGAAACCAACTCTGACGCCCACATTGACACACCCTTCGCTTGGCCTGGCCGGTGCCCGCTATTTATACGTAGCCATGCTCGGCACCATCTGCACAACACCACATCTGCTCCCTTTCCTCCTCCATGAACCACCTCTGCCATCACTGCGAGCTCTAGAGCGATGTGGGAGAGCCTCTTGATGGAGCAAAAGCTCGAGTTGGTCTGCCTTGTGTCCGGCTAGCAAGCCCGTTGTGTAGGACGGATAGAGGCGTCCTGCCAACGAGCTCGCTAGAGGTGATCGACGATGACCCCACGATGGAGGAGGTCTCCGACAACGTGCCCGCGCCCAGCTCGTGCCAGTCCATGTCGACTTCACCATGGAGTAGGCACTGGCGCACTTCAACACCATCATGGCGGAGGAGCAGCCCGCAGTGTAACCGGTGCTGAAGTTCCAGCAAGCGTGCGAGGAGTAGTGCTACAACCTTGCCCTCCCGCATCACTGGATGGCGGAGGGCCAAATCTACGATGAAATCACTAATGAGGAGGTCGTGGTGGCCATGGTTGTGGAGAACAAGAACTTCCTCGCCAAGGAGCGAGCTGTCTCCGAGGCTACGCGTGCTTGTGCCGGCTGAAACGCGGTTGCGACACAGTCATACGTGGAGGTGACTCTGGTGATCACAGATGAGAATGCTCGCCGCTGCAGGTCATTCGCGATGCGGCACAATTCGCATCGGGCTACTATGACCACAATGTTGGCCCGTCCATCCACGCCCATCATTCCTAACCTCCACCGGTGACGTCCAGGTAGTGGACTCCGATGAGGAATACTTGGACATGGGAAACGGAGGTGACTGTGTCCCATGTGGGCACTTTTGTGTCCCATACTCTTCCTAGCCGGCGGCCCACAACTTCACTTCCCAGGGATCACGACCACCAAGGGTGCCGGACATGCGGAACAACAAGGACTTACAGGACGGATGCCAGCGAAGATTTACACTAGGTTAACTTTCGAAGGCTTTTGTTTTATGAAATATGTAGGAAACGTATCGAATGTGATACGGTTTAAATGAAAATCGTTTGGTTTGTGTGAAATTCCTTTGGTTTATTCGGATTCTATTTGAAATGTATGCGAACATTTGATGTACATGGTCGGATGGCCGGGTCCCGAATCATTGTCCGAGGATGGATATCGTGTCCGTTAGGGGTCCTCGTTGGAGATGCAGTAAGGGCACGCTTTTCTTTCCTTGATGTATGCAATGGACATTTTTGGTTTTCTAGTTGAGAGCCAAAGGATTTGCCATGGCCGGCCGAATGACTCAAGACTAGGGCAAAGTTTAAGATTTTGTTCATCTAAGAGCATCTTAAATAGCTGCCCTATTTCACGGCACCATTTTGGGCTTGCATAAAAATTTAGGGCACTTAAAAGTGCTTTTTTGGCATGACAAAGTGATTTCTCCAACAACTACCCTATAACAGGGCACCTAGAGCAGCAAAACCAAATTTTTGAACGAGCATTCAAACAATTTTGACCATATTTCATGCTTTAGAACTACTTCGACCACATTCAAAGTTTATATATGCAACATAGTTCAACTACAAACTTAAACTACTACGACATATAAACTTAAACTGCTATGGCCACTAGTAGAAAAAGGGTCAAATGTGAAGCACATTAGTGCCGGTTTGAATTTGAGCCGGCACTAATGTGACCATTAGTGCCGGTTCCAACGGCTAGGCGGGCGGGCATCATTAGTACCAGTTCATGGGCAACCTTTAGTACCAGTTCATGCCACGAACCGGTACTAATGAGGCTGTGTCAGGCTATGGTCAGGCTGGGGCCCCCACGAAGACCTTTAGTACCGGTTAATGCCATGAACCGGTGCTAGAGTTTCTTAGTAAGCTGATTTTTAGTCCCACCTCGCCAAGAGAAAGGCAGTATGAGCAGTTTATAAGCCGTGAGTGCACAGACAATGACGAAGAGGCGCAATGCTCACCTGCATGTTAATTAGCTTCAAGCCTTTCGGAATAGCATAGATTGCACTGAGCTATGTGCAGTGCAGTCTACACTATTCCGAAAGGCTTGAAGCAAATTAACCAGCATTGCACCTCTTTTTTATTTTTAATAACTTATTTGAACTCCGGACTTCTTTTGTGTTCAGTATGCAGCATTCAAAGCGACGTCATCAATTTCCAACATGTTCTGACATCATTTGTTGTTTTTCGGCCATTTACCTAATTGTTTAGAGAGCTAAATGACTGTGAAATTGAAAATCACTACAAAATGAATCCTGAAAATGTTGAAACTTGGCATGTTATCATCATTTCACCCACATAGCATGCGCGAAAGAGTAGAGAGGGTCACGGCAAAAATTGGACGCACTTCGTGTACAAACTGGACAAACTCTTTCGGAGTATCAGGGTTTCGGACGAGAACTCATCTGTTACACGGCCACTTCAATGTTTTTTAAACTTATTTGAACTCCGGACTTCTTTTGTGTTCAATATGCAGCATTCAAAGCGACGTCATCAATTTCCAACATGTTCTAACATCATTTGTTGTTTTTCGGTCATTTACCTAATTGTTTAGAGAGCTAAATGACCGTGAAATTGAAAATCACTACAAAATGAATCCTGAAAATGTTGAAACTTGGCAT
>NC_041386.1:2280949-2282365 GCF_002162155.2 Triticum dicoccoides | reverse complement strand
GACGAGAACTCATCTGTTACACGGCCACTTCAATGTTTTTTAAACTTATTTGAACTCCGGACTTCTTTTGTGTTCAGTATGCAGCATTCAAAGCGACCTCATCAATTTCCAACATGTTCTAACATCATTTGTTGTTTTTCGGTCATTTACCTAATTGTTTAGAGAGCTAAATGACCGTGAAATTGAAAATCACTACAAAATGAATCCTGGAAATGTTGAAACTTGGCATGGTATCATCATTTCACCCGCATAGCATGTGCGAAAGAGTAGAGAGGGTTACGGCAAAAACTGGACGCACTTTGTGTACAAACTGGACAAACTTTTTCGGAGTATCAGGGTTTCGGACGAGAACTCATCTGTTACACGGCCACTTCAATGTTTTTAAACTTACCCGGACTTCTTTTGTGTTCAGTATGCAGCATTCAAAGCGACGTCATCAATTTCCAACATGTTCTGACATCATTTGTTGTTTTTCGGTCATTTACCTAATTATTTAGAGAGCTAAATGACCGTGAAATTAAAAAATCACTACAAAATGAATTCTGAAAAATGTTGAAACTTGGCATGGTATCATCATTTCACCCGCATAGCATGTGCGGAAGAGTAGAGAGGGTCACGGCAAAAACTGGACGCACTTCGTGTACAAACTGGAAATAGAAGAAAATAAATAGAAGAAAAGAAATAATGCAGAAAAGAAAAAACTATACAAAAAAATTACTCAAAAATAAATAGAAGAAAATAAATAATACAGAAAAAAATTATATAAAAAACTACTCAAAAATAAATAGAAGAAAATAAATAATGCAGAAAACAAAAAAACTATATAAAAAATTTGTTGGCGCGCTACCCAGTGGGCCTGCCAGACCTAGGGTGTGCAAATGCAGGCCCAGAAGGGCCAGCAGACTCACAAGGCAGCGCGCCCTAGTTAATTAGGCTCAGAAGCCTGCTGTATAGAGAAGCTCGAAGGAGCAGCCGCGGCTGGGTTTATAAATCAGTGCGGCTGCCCTTCGGTCGGTGAGGTGAGACTAAACATTGTGCACCGCCGGTGGCAGCGCACAACCTTTAGTATCGGTTGGTGGCTCCAACTGGTACTAAAGGGGGGTCTTTAGTACCGGTTCGTGGTACGAACCGATACTAAAGGGGCCGTTTCCCGCCCCTTGGCCTAGAGAAAATTGGCCTTTAGTACCGGTTGGTGGCTCCAACCGGTACTAAAGACCCCTCCTATATATATGGCACCTACGAAAAAATCAGTTTCATCGACCACCAGTATTTCTTCTTGATCCAACTTCTTCGCCGCGTCCGTCGCCCATCGTGCGCCGCCCTCGCCGCCCCCGCCGCATGTCGTCGCCGTCACCTACGCCACCCGTCGTCGCCGTCACCACCGTTGCCCCCGCCACCCGTCGTCGCCGTCACCGC
>NC_041386.1:2263273-2280900 GCF_002162155.2 Triticum dicoccoides | reverse complement strand
CGCGCCCGTCCCCGTCGTCGCCCGTCGCCGCCCATACGCCGCCGCCCCCCGCTCGTACACACACACACACACATACACACACACGCACACACACACACACCACACACACACACACCACACACACACACACATACACACACACACATTGTTTTTACTTATTTTCTATTTTCTGTTGTTTAGATTAATGTTAGATAAATTACGTAGATAATAATGTTAGAATGTTAATGTTAGATGAATTATATGGAAAAGATGTTAAGTATTAATGTCAAATATATTTTACATGAATTAGAACAAGTTGAACAAGTTGAATTAGTATAGCTAGATATTAATTAGGTATATATATGAGATTTAAACTAGTTGAATTAATATAATTAATTTATTTTTAATAGAACTAGTTTAGTTAAATTAATAGAACTAGTTTATTTAGTTAAATTAATAGAACTAGTTTATTTAGTTGAATTAATAGAACTAGTTTATTTAGTTGAATTAATAGAACTAGTAAGTGTTTAATGTTTCACCTATATGTGTACATATGTTAGATATTAATGTCAAATGTTAGATGAATTAGATATAAATTATATGTTAGATATATATTTAATTTAGTTATATGAGATTTCATTATCTAATTAATATTTTATTATATAGAACTAGCTATCTTATTTTTAGTAAGAAAATTAATAGAACTAGTTTAGTTGAATTAAATAGTTGAACTAGTTAGTTGAATTAGTTCAATTAATTAGGTATATTCTTCGTAAGTGCTTAGTTGAATTAGTTCAACTAATTAGTTAAACTAGTTGAATTAATAGAATTAGTTGAATTAATAGAACTAATAAGTGTTTAATGTTTACCTATGAACATAGGAATGTCGTCTGAAGACGAACACGATTTCATTATGTGCGAATACTGTGAAGACCAGCGCGGCCTGTGCGGCAGAAATTTTCTAGTTGATGATAGACGCTTCAGCATCAAGCTGGATGAGAACTTCGAAGTGGATTCAGTAAGTCACAACGACAAGTCTTTTTTCGTAATTAAGCATGACTTATGCTTCATTTGCTTCAACTTTTAATTTTAATTTTTCACTATTCTACTAGCGTATCCCCTGCCATGCAAAATTTTTTGTCTTGGATAAGATAGGTTTCAGTCCTAACGAAACTATGGAGGTAAAAAGAGTTTACTTGAAGACCGAGTATGGTTATACCTTCAACGTCAAATTATACAATGCAGACACATATACCTATTTTGAATGCAAAACTTGGCAAGCACTATGCAAGGCTTATGCATTTGAGCCTGATATGGTTATCACCTTTGATATTCGTCCGGAAGATGATATTGAAGGTAATAGAGACATCTGGGTCGATGTGCAGACGCCTCTAGTTCTACCATTATGTGAGTTTCTCAACCATATTTATGTCTTCGATATGAGATTATTTGAACCAGTTGAATAATTAATAGATCTCAATTTATATTGACAGTTTACTTCCAATCAAGCAAACATGTCCGGCGCTTGGTAGACAGGACCGTCCACTGTCCCGGGGCTGAACTAAACTGCGAGGAGACAAGTCATTATGTTTCATGGCTTGAGGATCTTGATGCTGTCAAGACAAATTTATTTCCTGCACTTAGAAATGTTAATACTCAAAACGTGCCACCAATAGTGTTCGTACTGAACTACGGTCACATATATTTAGGAAAGATGGTAAGATTTCTACTATTTCTCCTTAGTGCATCTTTTGCATACATTATTTTTTTAAGCTAAACTTCATTGCTAAGTATGTTACTATACGATGTTTTTCAACAGGGACTCCCGATGAATGTTGTGCCTGATTGGATCGAGACTAAAGGTACCATGAATATTGTTAGCTTACGGCCAAGATATCCTACAATGCACTTTAGTGCATTCAGGATTTCTAATAGCGAGGAATGCTTAATAGTAAAAGACTGGAGCAAAATTGTGAACGATCACAGAGAAGTACTAGGGGGCAGCAATCAGAAGCGCAACCCACGATTAGGAGACAGGTTCATCTGCATGCTCCAATATGATGAATCAGCAAAGCTATACATGTTCTATGCTACTTTACCTGAGAGAGAGCAGCAAGAGTGATTAATTAGCTAGTTCATGCTCTTAGTACTTGTCCTCTCATGTCCGTGTTCTTTGTCCTGAACTTAATCTCAAAGAGTGATTTGCTTTTGTGGTGTTATGAACGCTTATAATATCATTATCATGTTGAACTCGATGATATCTTTGCTATGAAAATCGTTGGTGATGATATATATGATACAAAAGTTTTTATATTAATTAATATGATGATGATGATGAGTTATTATATCATTTATGAAAGAAATTGCATATTAGTTTCAACTGGATGGATTCTAGCTAAGTGATCAAGTATATGCCATATCCATATTACCTCGATCACTTAAGTAGGTGATCAAGTATATATAATATGGATATGACATATACTTGATGACTTAGCTAGGATCCACACATCTAGTCAAATTAATCACCTAATGATTTAACAACTCATTATAATGTAAAACAATCACTAAATTAAATTGAAAACACAAAATTAAAGTAAAAATAAAAAATAAAACCAAAACACACCCAAACATAAAGTAAACATTTAGTAGGTGATCAAGTACGTGGTTTCCCTTTAGTACCGGTTCGTGCTGAACCGGTACTAAGGGGGGGGGGGGCTTTAGTGCCTACAATTTAGTGCCGGTTACCGAACTGGCACTAAAGGGCCTTACGAACCGGTGCTATTGCCCGGTTCTGCACTTGTGGGCATGCAAGCTTAAACTAAAAACTTAAACTACTATGCCATGCAAATTAGAAACACACTACATATTATCCCCGTCAATGTAATCATTGTCAGAATCCTCCTCCTTCTTGAACCCGCATGAAGGCCCTGCCTCACGTCATTCTTGCCCTTGGACTCCTTGAGATCTCTCTTCTAGCATAGCTCCATCTCATTATGCACGTACTCCAGGTGTTCCCTCGCAAACATATCTCCATTGCCTCCTCGTCACTCTCTCGGATGTTGTCCCCCTCGTCGATAACAATGCAGGTCGCCGGCTTGATCAGGCTAGACTCAATGGTCACCGGGGCCCAACTTGCTTCGCTGTCGTCTGAGTCTCGATCTGTGAATAGTTGAGCCTCTCACGCGATAGACCGAGCCTTCACGCCACGACGTCATAGCCCGGACGTCAATGCCGACCGTCGAGTAGGCGCTGATCATGTACCTCTGGCCATCATGCTAGAACCGGATGGCCACGACCTCCCCCCTTGAATCCGGTTTTGCCCTCGCCCTTCGACGGCATCGCGAGGAGGCGACGGCGCCGAGAAGGAGAGGCGACGAGGATGCAGCGGTGGCGCCGCGGTGGATTCTGGTTGCGACAGCAAGATTTCGTTGGTCCAACGGCCTGCGTGCAGGTGCAGTGAGTGGATCCGACAGCGGTGGGGTGTGGTAGTAGCGGATCTGTAGGCGGCGACGCGTGCGGTCGCATGCTTTGTGTAAGAAGGCTGCAGGGGATGGCTGCTAGCCATTTTGGATTTGTGGCAGCCACCCGTGTGTTGTATATTTGGAGAAGCGGTTCACGCATTTTAGGCTGCCAAAAAAGTTTGTAGAAAATTCACGATAGAGCAGCTGTTGGAGTGTTTTTTTTGCCCTAAATATCGTTAAGAAGCTACTACGCATGTAATAGGCAGCTATTGGAGATGGTCGAAGTAGTAAGAACGGATATGGAGCAGCCCGGTCATGCCCGGGCACGTTCGCATGTCAGCCCGGCCCAGCAAAGACCCCACGACATCCCCACAAAAAACCCCAACCCCTCCCCTCTGTGAACCCTAACTCACTCAATGTCCTCTGCTGCTCCGTCCCCTCCTCTCCCCACTTCAATTTTGGTCGAATCCGGCAGCCACTCGGGCTCCAACCTCGACGACGACAAGGAGCTGGCACTCTGTGTAGCATTGAAGCGGTCGAAGTTGGACACCGGGGGCAGCTCCGGATCTGCACCATCGTCGTTGCTGCGTCGGCGCCGCGCGGACGTCGGAGCTGGCCCCTCACGGCCCGCGCACAGCTCACGAGGGCAGCGCAGTCCGCTCCACCCTCGCGTCGTCCCCTTCCCTCGTCGGCCGCTGCTGCACACGGGGCAGCGGTAGGTGCTAGTGTCCGCTCCGCCGGCCCGCACACGCACTCCGGAATCGGAGCCGCGCGCCGCCCGCCGCGCGAGGCAGCGGGCAAGGGAGAGGGACACGGCGGAGCAATCTGTGTGCCGCCGCAGCGGGTTGCCGTTGTGCCCGGACAAGGATGAGCAGCTCCTCATTTGGGTCTACCGCCGGTTGCTGACGGCAGAGATGGGCGCTCATCGGCTACGGAGGAAGAACGCAAGGCACCCCGACTTGCCATTGAGCAGTCGGAGCGCGAGGCGCCGGAGGCGGCTCGGGTGGCCAAGCTCAAGCGGCAACAAGACAAGGTCGTTCGGTAGATGAAGGGGCTCATCGTCCTCTCCGATGACTCCGACGATGACGGCGTCGATCACAACCCCACCTCCAACAACTTTGATGATCCATCACCTGCCGCCGACGCCTACAGCTGTGTCCGTGATCAGAAGGTCGAAGGCCCGTCGTCTGTCGTTTGTGGATTATGTGAACTTTGAGTATCTTTTGGAGAACAAGTTTGTGATCTTTTGGTGACTGAAATGTGCATATATATGTATGTCCATTTCATAGTCCATGCGATGATCTACGTAATTTATGTTCATGTTACATGCTTAGTATGAATATAAGATATCAGGTATGAGAAATGCGGATATGAAGGACACAAAGGACTACCCCGCGTACGCGCCCGCAGGCGCTCGTGAGGCCGAATTTGGTGACCCTGACCATAGATGCTCTAAACATGTACTATGCCCTAGGAAGAGAGAGTGCAACTTTTCTAGATTCTGGGTTCCAACGTTATAGTGTTCACCATCGCAAATCCGGTTGACGATTCCAAAGTTGCAAAGAGTCATGTGACCTGTCGAGCTGCAACTCTACTATACGCTCGACCCCCACCATTGACAGGAGGAGTGCGACGCTCCATGCATGCACGCCTCCTAAACCTCACTGGCTACGTCAGTGTTTAGCTTACTGATAGTCTGATAGTACGCTTTCTCCCTTTTGTTGTTTGCTTCCATTCATCTTAAACTGTCATATGTTTTTTTACATGTTAAACTGTCAAATGTTGGGTGGCTAATTTTAGTCCGTGCAGTGTTCGAGTCGCCCCGCCTGGCCTTTCAAGGGGAGAGTGATGATCCTGCTGAAGATGCTTTAAGATAAAGCATCTACAATCGTGATGGTCAAACTTGACCTCTCAAACGTTCGTGGACGCGCCTGATACTGAGCGATCACACCGCAAATAATGCAATCCACATCCGGACACCTCAATTATCATATCTTAAATTCATAAAAACTCATGCAACTATGTGGATGCATTATACACATCATTCGACTACTCCATCACTACTAACATGCCATCGAACTATTAAAATTTGGCATGTTTGGCTATGGTGAAGATCATCCACGCCGTCCTTGCCCTTCCCGACGCCTTTGCCGTCCTTCTCGCGGAAGTACCGGTTGAAGACGCAGTAGGGATCGAGCCGGATATGTTCATTGCCGTAGCTGTCCTCCTCCTTAGGTGGCAGTCCAGCCATGGCATGGGACGCCTGATTCTGCTCTCGAGCGAGGGCGCACGTGTTCCTCCGCTGTCGATTCTTCACAATACGGATGCGGATGGCTTCCTCCTCTGAGGCCGCCCGCGCCGCCGCATCAGCCGCCTCTGTTATCGCCATTTCCGCCACGATACAGGCCCCGACGGCCCTTATCTTCTCCTTCCCACGGCTGGCCACCCGTTCCTGGTGGGACTCATAGTCTGCCCGACCGGTGATGGAGAAGGAGAGATTTTTCGGCTGCCGGGACCGCGATGATCCAACACCAGAGGACCCGAGCGCCCGTTGAGCTGACGCTATGGAGTCGTCGTGCCGGACAGATCCGTCCGTCAGCCGGGCGCTGTCCTCCTGGGAGCGGCGGAGTGCAATGCGGACCGCCATTACCTCCTCCAACCCGCACGGGGTGACATCCCAGTCAACAGATCCGGAGTGGTTAGAGTCAGATCCGTTGCCCGCCATGTCGGAGACGGTCGAAAATCGCCGGAAGTGAGCTCGGGTGGCGGAGGGAGTGAAGGGGAGAGGAGAGTGAAGTGGGTAGGGTTTGGTCCGGTGAGCGGATGGGGACGAATATTTGTCGGGTCGGATGGGCCCATCATGGACCGGATCTAACGTGGCGGACGCGCCTGGGCGCCTCCATATTTGGCCTGGATATGAGGGATGCTGGTCAGCTCAGACGTTTGAGGCTCGTTTAAGGCGTTCGTTTGGATTGAAATTTTGTGACCGGTCAGTGACCAGGCGGGCCGCCTAGGCATTTGCGGAGGGTTTAAGACGCCCAGCTGTAGATACTCTAACAAACAGTGAGTGTTGCACCCATATCAGATGGTTTTCCTCGAAGGAGTGGGTAGAGTCTCAATCAAAAGTAACATAAAATAAAGTAAGGGAGAAAAAAGACAAAATAAAAAGATTTTTTTACACGGATCTCAATATAAGATCTCACAGATATAATATCGACTGAGAGTTCTTCTTTAAGTCTCACTCGGCTGAGATTTAACATCGTTTCCTCAAAATAGGATCTTAACCTAGCCAGGCCGCATGCTCCTCTTTTTTTTTCTTCTTTTTTTCTTTTTTTTGCCCTGGTGGACGCAAAGGACATTTCAGATTTTGAGCTGAGACCCAACCCAACCAAACCCAATGGTTTGTCCTGGGAAACAGAGAATCAGAGGGCCGGGTGCTGCTGATGCAGAGCAGGATTTGCCGATCCGAGAGAAGCGGTACGCGCGATACGAACGTTGGAACCAGGAAGCAAAGCTGCCCTTCCTTCCTTCCCTCCTTCCTTCCTTCCTTCCGAGGGCATATAAGTAGTACGTACACGTCTTGACTATTCGCCATTGACGATTCCAAAGCCGCGCAAAGACCCGTGGCCTGTGGCTGCGGAGGAGCGACTAAACTAGTACACGCTGGACCGGACCTCCATTAACGTGCTCGCACATCTCCTAAGCCTCACTGGCCACGTCGGTGCTTAGTTTACTGGTGGTTCTACGTTTTCCCCTCCGCTTGTTTGGTTCCATCCGTCCCTTGGGTGGCGCGCGACGCGGGCATTCGCGAATCTTTTGAGCCTGTCGCGGCGCAGATGCAGCAGCAGCAGCCCGTTCGAAAAGCCCGGTTCAAAATCAAATCCATCCGCCGTTGCATTGCCCATGCCGATGCCGATGCCGATGCCGATGCGGAATTAGTTTAGTTTAGCATGGCTTGGTTGAAGACGGGATGAGCAGCAGAGTAAACAAGAGCGGCCGCCCGCCCTCCGCCTGCCTGTCAGTCAAGGCATTGGGATTCCTGGCGCTGACACTAGTTTAATCAGGGGCGCCACTGCTTATCTTACAATTACACGGTCCTTTTCGGGGGGCGAGCGGGAAGACACAGCTCCTCGTGCTCTATCTGTCCAAACCCTAAACTCAAAGCTGTGCGGCAGCAGATGCTTCAGATCACTCCGCTGATGCACCGCACCCGCCGATCCTCTTGCATTTTTAACTGCGTGCACAGCACCGATCCTGATTGGACGGCCCCTGATCGATCGTCCTCGGATCGAAACCCTGCTCTTGCCATTCTGAATGACATTCGAGGAGTAGGAACATGATTGATTCCGCATTTCTGCACAGAACCACTACTCCGAGAATGCACTCGTGCAGTGCGCGGAATGAGCATGCGGTGCTCGCAGTCATCTCAGATTCCATTTCCATCCCCCCTCCAGTCCAGCCCAGATCCAGCTACTGGCTGTGTTCCAGTAATGTAAAATTCGGATGCTTGCCGGAGCGAGTTCAGCCACAAGCCGCGCCGGCGGTACTAACGATGCATGTGCAATCGAGCATCTCCACTCGCGTCTCCAACAGGCCATCAGTGCGAGTTTTTTCACGCCGGCGCCAAAAAAAACCCTCATTCGTACCCCCACGACGCTGAAATCCGCCGGCTCGACCCGTTTTTTGGCCCGGTGATCCCAGGCTGAACTCAGCGCAGTGCAATCCTTATTACATCCATCCATCTTCACTCGGAGTTCAGTTCAGCACAGCATCCCTTGTGAAAAGCGGCAGCCACTGCATATTTGCATTGCATGCCGTGTTCCCTTTTCTTGAGGTGATGTGATGTGATGCAGCGCTAGGGTTTATTCAGAGGGCAGCAGCAGCTCAGCCCCATGGCGTCGTGCGTCCTTCTGCTTAATTAGCCACATCACGATAATTGGCTTGGCCGTTGGGTGCAGTGCAGTGCAGGATCAGTTAATTTATGTACCACATCTGATATTATTATTTCATTTCAGCTCGAAGATGGTGGTGGATCGGTTCGCTTTACGTGCTACCCCTTTTGTTTATTGAGCATGAATGAGATTCAAAAAGCCCGATCGATCTCTGATCCTGTCGTCGCAGATCAAATTTGCAGATGAGCTGTTCCATCCAACTCCCAGTTAGCACCAAAAGCCACCAACGCACTATTATTTGACCCTGCACTGCATCAGCAGCCATAGTACATAACTTAATGCATTTACCCGCACGGCCAAAGCTGCCGTCCCTCCTTTCTTTCATTCTTCTTTCTCGGCGGACTTTGCAGCATGAACAATATCTCGATTCCCCTTTCTCTTTTCTCCGGCTGGTTCAACTGAATAACTCATCATTTACAACTCGAGCTCGACCGACCCCAAACCCAAAGTGTGCTAGTAGAGATTTTAGATTTACAAGAAGAGTCTGTGCATGCATGCATCTAGTCTACTCCCTCCGTTTCTAAATATTTGTCTTTATAGAGATTTCAACAAGTGACTACATACAAAGCAAAATGAATAAATGTACACTCTAAAATATATCTATATACATCTGTATATGGTAGTTTATTTGAAATTTCTAAAAAGACAAATATTTAGAAACGGAGGAAGTACTACTTAATTTGTTGTTGCTACGGTGCCACCATGCTACTTCCTCCGTTCGTAAATATAAACCCTTTTAGAGTTTTCACTATGGACTACATACGAAGTAAAATGAGTGAATATTACATTCTAAAATCCGTCTATATACATACGTAAGTAGTTCATATTAAAATCTCTAAAAGGCTTATAATTAGAAACGTAGGAAGTAGATCATAAGGACGAATCCTCTTGGTATGTTCCAAGGGCTGCATGCGTCCGTGCGTGCACTCGATCAGGCAGCTGGTTTATGCTTTTGATCATCTTTTGACGACGAGGTACACGATGCAATATTCGCCTTCTGATTTTGTTCTGTCTCTACATGCCAAAGTCAATTGCTTTCCGCAAAGATGCAACATGTTCTAAAGCCCACGGCTAGCCCCTCACCTCAGATCGTCCACTCAGGCACTTGCTGCTGCAGCTATAACTAGCTGGCCTGAACCAATCCACCATGCAGTACGTCAGGGGAGCCGAGTCCGCTGCACCCGGATCTCCATTTTTCCTCCTTAACAAAATGCACATTATTGATGCCAATTCCTCGCTCGGTTCGCCCAATAAATTTCCTGCTCTGCTCCGGTTTGATAGCGGCTTGATTGATATGTCTGTCCACTAAGCTTAATTACGCGGCATGTGCTGGCGCTTTAAAAAAAAACCAAAATCGCACTGTGCCGCGCCATGTGACTTCCATATCAGCTTCTGTTCATGGCAGCCTATGATTTCCTGGTGATAAACTATTTTAATTCATCGTGGGAATGCATTTTGATCTGTCCCGTGTTAATTGATTTTTTATATGGTGCTGACCGAGCAATGTACTTTAATATGGTTCGTTTATTACAGCCCCGGAATCAAAACCGGCTACTGGCATAGTGTGTCTAGAGATACTTCATGCCCAATAATTAGGCATAATGCTCTTTTACCTCTATCCATGTCATCTTATAGTATCTATTTCCTTTACTGTTGCCCTAACTTATAACCTTTTTAAGATAATGCATATACCGCAGTTGCCTAAAAATTCATGGAAACACAGTTGACCTTGATGACTTTGAGTTTTTCTTTTGAACCTCCGCCAACTGGAGACTCTATATGAGTGTGAATTCACTCCAAACCAACTAGATAGCCTTTAATGGTTTTAGGTTAAAGTTTAGACTTTTTTTGTTGATCACGAAACACTTGCTAACAAATATCCAAAAGTAACAGATGTTAGGCTTATTTTTCATAAGTAGCTCATATGGTATCTTGTTCAAGATCGTGTGGGGGTAAAGATTGTATGTTACATGACACATGGTGTTGACAGCTTCAACGCAGAAGATACTTGGGGTCTTGTACTCGTTCAACATTGTTTTGCCTGTCTCTGTGAGTGTCTGGTTCTTCTTTTAGCAACACTATTTTAGTTGAGGGGAATATACAATTTCATGATTGATCCCATCTCCCAAAAATTCTCGTACATGTGTGTTTTTGAACTTTGTTATATGATCGATCCTAATTGGCAAAAAGACCAACTTGAGTTGGCATTGAGCTCATTGCAAATCTCTGGAAGATTTCTTGGGTATCACTCTTTTTCTGGAAAAAATACACCCAAGTGCAACGAAATTAATCATCCTCAATTACAGGACTATTTGTTATCACTGATGATTTGATATGACGTGGGACCAAAATGATTCATGTGAAGGAGCTTCCAACGGTCTCATAGTGGAAACGTTGCTCTTGGTTGGATAAGGCTTTCCAAATTGTTTCCTGACGAGATATGCACTACAAATTCTATTCTTATCAAACGTAACATCGGTAAGTTCAACAATGTGCTTGTCCTTTAGAAGATTTTCTAGTTTTCCCAAACCAACTCAGAGTGATTCGGATTGCCATAACTGTAGCAATACCTCTTGGTTAAATTCGGGAGCAATGAAAATAATAGGCTGGAACTGCCGGGGACTCGGAAATGGCCCGGCATTTCGCAATCTCCTCGAGTTGGGGAGGTCGGAGGATCCGGATGTTTTATTTTTGTGTGAGACAAAACTGCTTGAGAAGGAACTAGAGAGGTTCAGGTGGATGTTGGGGCTCGCCAACATGTGTGCGTGGAGTTCTGAAGGAAGGAGTAGGGGAGTAGTGATGTTTTGGAGACGTGGAATAAACATTAATTTGCGGTCGTATGGTAGGAGGCATGTGGATGTCGATGTCAATGATGACAATGGGGGTGTGTGGAGGCTGACTGGTATGTATGGAGAATCAGCGTCGGAGAGGAAGGGAGAGACATGGAGGACTCTGAGGATTTTAAAACAGCAACACCAAGATGGAAGACCCTGGCTTTGCCTTGGAGACTTTAATGAAATTCTGTCAAACGATGAGAAGAGAGGAGGGGTAGACAGACCGCAACAGGCCATGGATAAATTCAGAGATGCACTGTGTGATTGTTCGCTGATGGATATTGGATTCGAGGGTGATATCTTTACATGGTGCAACCATGGGAAGACGCTTAACACATACATTTGCAAACGGTTGGACAGAGCCACAACAAACCGGGAATGGTGTGATCTATTCCCGAGCTTCAGGGTAGTAAATGGTTCACCTCGACATACTGATCACAGGCCCATTATTGTTTGGACAGAGGGAGAGCACAGGCGTGGTAGAGGGGGCGGTGATAGTGGATTCAGATTTGAGGCACGTTGGTTCCAGGAGGAAGGTTGTCAAGAGTTAATTCAGGAGGCATGGGAGGAAAGTAGGGAGCAAGGAGGGGTGGATGTTGCCGGATCAATGCGTTTTCTCGCGGGTAAACTTCGCAAATGGGACAGGGAGGTACTAGGGGAGTTGGAAGGAAGGCTGAAGAAAGCGAAGGCTGATTTAGAAAGGTGTATGAGGGAGACGGTGACGGAAGAGAAGATTAAAGAAGAGGCGGAGTTGAGGTGTCAAGTTCAGAGGTTGGAGGAGAAGAAATACACAAAATACAAACAGAGAGCGCATGTGTGGTGGCTTAGAAGAGGAGATAGGAGCACACGGTATCTTAGCGAAGGCTTCGGCACGACGCCGGATAAATACAATAAAGGAGTTAAGAAGGGAGGATGGGTCAGTAGTAGAGGAGGGAGAGGAACTCTCTAACTATGTCTGTTCGTTTTTTCAGGATCTATTCACCTCCACTATGGGTGACCGAACCCAAGAGCTGATTGATAAAGTGCCTCGACGTGTGACCCCTCAAATGAATGATTTGCTAGCAGCTGATTTCACGAGAGAAGAGGTTAAGGCAGCGCTAGACCACATAGGAGATCTTAAGGCACCCGGGCCTGATGGAATGCCCTCTGTTATCTATAAGAGATGTTGGGACTTCATGGGTGATCAAGTCGTCGAGGAGGTTCTCAGTGTTCTTAACGGTGGACCCATTCCAGAGGGTTGGAATGATACGACGGTGGTGCTCATCCCCAAAGTTAAAAACCCAACAAGGATCAAGGACCTGCGGCCAATTAGCCTATGTAATGTACTATACAAGTTGGTGTCAAAGGTCATTGCCAACAGACTCAAATTAGTACTTCCTTAGCTCATCTCTGACAGCCAAAGCGCGTTTGGTCCAGGCAGATTGATCACTGATAATGTGCTTGTTTCTTATGAAATCTCTCATTATCTCATGAACAAGAAAAGAGGCAAGGACGGGGTGGTGGCGGTTAAAGCCGACATGAGCAAGGCATATGATCAGATTGAGTGGAACTTCCTGGAAGCGATGTTGTGCAAGCTAGGATTTAGGCGAACATGGGTTAATCTGATAATGAAGTGTGTGTCTTCAGTCCGATACGGAATAAAGATAAATGGGGTTTTGACAAATCAGTTCTGCCCTAACCGAGGTCTACGGCAAGGTGACCCTTTGTCACCATACTTGTTCGTCATTTGTGCTGAGGGATTGTCTGCTCTGCTACAAGATGCTGAAAGAAATGGAAAAATCAGTGGAATAAAAGTATGCCCAGCAACGCCTACAGTATCACACTTGTTCTTTGCGGATGACTCGTTTTTGCTGCTGAAGGCCAGGAAGGAGGAAGCCCAAGCACTACACAATGTGCTGGCTCTTTATGAAAACTGCTCGGGACAGAGAATTAACTTGGAGAAATCTGCTCTCATGTCAGTCCTTGCACGCCCCAGCAAGCGCGGACTGAGGTCAAGGAAGCACTGGCAATTACAAATGAATCTTGGCATGAGAAATATCTAGGCCTCCCTGTGTATGTGGGCAGATCCAAGAAGAAAGCTTTCGCATATGTGAAGGACAAAATCCGGGAACGTATGCAAGGATGGCTAGAAAGGCTCCTTGCTAAATCAGAGAAGGAGACCCTTGTGAAGGTGGTCGCTCAGGCAATTCCGACGTACGCCATGTCATGCTTCTACCTGACGAAATCCTTTTGTGCGGAGGTGAGCGCAATGATTGCAAATTTCTGGTGGAGTCAACAAGATAAGAGAAACCCCATCCATTGGTTGAGCTGGGATAAACTGACAAAACCGAAGGCTATGGGTGGTCTGGGATTCCGGGATATGTATAGTTTCAATGTGGCCATGCTGTCAAGACAAGTATGGCGCCTCATACAACACCCGGATAGTTTATGTGCTCGTGTGCTCAAGGCAAAGTATTATCCCGAGTGTCACATTTTGGACGCTGAACTGAAAGACAACATATCATACACTTGGAGGAGCATGTTGCATGGAGCAGACCTCGTCAAGCAAGGATATATCTGGCGTGTTGGTGATGGCATGAATGTGGATATATGGACGGACCCATGGATTCCGAGAGCATGGTCTAGAAGGGTTATCACACCGCAAGGTGCATGTCTTCTAACCCACGTCAATGAACTGATTTGCCCAGTTACTGGAGGTTGGGATGAATCTCTAATCAGAGACATTTTCTGGCCTGATGATGTTAAGAATATTCTTCAGATCCCGCTGAGAGAGGGCGTAGATGATTTTACTGCCTGGCACTTTGATGGAAGAGGAAGACACTCTGTCAGAGGAGCATACAAAATTCATGTCCAGCTAGAGAAGGAACGTAAAGGAAGGAGCACCGGCAGCAGTACTATGGTAGCTGGTGATCTGAATAATTGCCCTGATCAATCATGGAAGCGTATTTGGTCATTACCGTGTCCACGGAACATCAGTATGTTTGTATGGCGTCTGAAACATAATTCGCTAGCTCTCTGCATAAATCTGGCAAACCGGGGTGTCAAACTGGACAGCACAAAGTGTTTCTTCTGCGGCCGGATGGATGAAGATGGGGCTCATTTGTTTGTCAAATGTAAAGCAGTTAAGGTCATGTGGCGATCGCTTGATATGGAACATGTCCGGGACAGACTTGAAGCAGCACATTCAGTACATGAGACATTGGATATGTTATGGACCTTACATGAGCAAGAGAGAGTTGTGATTTTAACCATGTGGTGGCAGTGGTGGCAGAATCGCAACAAGGTACGAGAAGGCGAGCTTCCTCTGTCAGCCGAGGAAATTGTTCGGCGAACGAAGAACTATAGCCTTGAATATGCTGAGTTTTTTGGCAAGGATGTGAAAGCCAAAACTGGCACACGCTGGAGACCACCACCTAATGATATCATAAAGCTCAATGTGGATGGAGCTTTCAATGTTGGAGATGATCATGCGGGATGGGGAGTTGTTGCTCGTAACAGCCATGGAAATATTCTTCATGCAGGTGCAGGAAGCACCAATGCTATCTTCGATGCCTTTGGGGCGGAGCTAAGAGCAATGGAATGTGCTATCACCATAGCTGCTGATCTTGGAATGCTACAGGTGGCTTTTGAAACAGACTCCAAACTGCTAGAAGAAGCGTTGGACTTTGCCCGTGCGGACTCGTCGCCATACGCTTCAGTCATCGAGGACCTGAAGCTTCAAATGAAGATGTGGTTCTCATTCAGCGAGGTCCAAGCGTGTCGTCGTGAGGCCAATACTGTAGCCCACGAATTAGCTAAGATTGGTCAGTGTTGTTTTAATTAATCTCTGTACTGGGAGTCTGATGTTCCGCCCATTGTGGCTGGCTGTGCTATGGGTGATATGCCCACGCACACGTAAGCAATAAAACTTTGCTTCCCTTCAAAAAAAACTTTTCTTCTTGCCATTTTCTTGTACTTCCTTCTGAGGCAGCAATTTCATTTATTTCTTGTTGGAACTAATTGTGTGTTCACTATCTAGCTCTCTACTTCTTCAATTGACTCTTGAACTTGCACTATATTGGCTTTGCATGCAAGATTGGTATTTTTCTTCGTGCCTTGAATATTGGCACACATCTTCTCAGTGGTTCTTGCCGTGTTCACCTAACTTACATGTGACAAACATAGCAGGAACGTCATCAAGAGTGAGTATCTTGTATTGTGGTCATTGTTTGATCTGGAAGACCATGCTTGAATTAGTTGGCATGCTTGAAAAAAGGAACTTCTCGAGAACAAAGCCATTTCCACTCACTCACAATTGAATCCTTTCAACCAAAAGTCAAGGCATTGATTGTAGTGTGTGGCTCTTGAAGTGACTCATCATCGACCATGGCACAAAAGTCCATTTCACGCTTCAAGATTGATAGGTTGGAGAACTTGATGCTTGATTTGCCTTCATGCGTAAGTTCTAGAACATACCATGCTCCCTTGGTGGTTTAATGGACATAGATCTAGAGATACTATGGAGAAAATAAAATCCGGTTGAAGATTGGATATGTCCTTGAGTAGCATATCAGGTGCTTGAATCTTGAATTTTTGATCTCTTATCAGCACCGGAGTGAGATTCCTTGGATCAACTAAATTATACCCTACCATAGTAATCTCCTATAGCAAAATGTTAGCACCACGCAAATGTATCCTAATTAGCGTTTTCCAATTAGGATATCGAGTATCATGAGGCATGGTGCAGGGCCACAGCTAGCTCTATGCTAAGTTTTGAATAGAAGCATCATAATTAATTGAGTGCCATCCTCCTGTAATCCATGGGTGATCCTACACCATCGTTATGCTCCGAGGTGGATGTTGACTCTAAGGGCTTACTTTTAACCAAGCCAATGATTTTACTCCAACTCCTCAATCTTCCCCTCCCTCCACCATCATCTTCACTCTCTAGGCGATGAGGCCTACCACAAGAGTCCATGGCTCTAATACTAATTGGAATATCAAAGATATCGAATAGATGGGAGGAGGGGGTGAATATATGCCTACATATTTTAACCTTGTTCATTGATTACATTAAGCACAAATAACCGATGAGGGTAGAAATAACCAAAATGGGATCACATCACACAAGGTGAGTTATCTCGAAGTGTAAGTGTTTTGTGAGGGTGGAATGAAGGCATAAATAACTCTAATCTCAGGTGGAGCTGACGAAGATACCCAACGGGCATGAACTAGCTTTCTTTTAGCGAAAGCTCAAGCTCGACCACTAATGGTAAATCCTAAGACTAACTTTGGGCCTTCACAAACTTCCTAGAGCTAATCCACATCTTTGGAAATTTCCGAGTGACTTCAAACATCCAGGGATCCCACAGTCCCAATAGTAACAAGAGTCATGTTTGACTCAATTATAAATCAACTTTGGCTTGCTGAACATATTAGGGGACCCCCTTTATTTTCCCTCGCTTGGTTCAATGGTTGTGGCTTTGGAGAAGGAATTGTTGAGTTTTAGAGGCCAACAATTGTGGGGAGAGAGATTAGCTGTACACTTATGCGCACTGCTGGAGGTTGACTCTCGGTGCTTTCAATCTAGTCAGAAATCTACCACCTCATGTGGAGTTCATTCGGAGGCTTCAGAGCAACTCCAAGCCACAATAGGGGCAACAAACCAGGCTTTTTAAGGGTGCTTTAGGGTTTTCTCTCCTGATTTTCGTGTGTACCTAGGATCTCATAGGTCATTGATTGTCACACAATCCTTTGTGAACCCCTTTGTAATACTATGCTTACGTATGAAATAATGTCGTCTTATTTTTTATTTTTGTTCGAGAGATCCCCGACTACCTTTACATTTTCATGGGACTAAGGGCCTATTTGGTTCGTGTCCTCGCTCCGACGCGCCTGGCCTGAATCCTGCCTGGAAAGTGCCTGCATTGTGTTTGGTTGCTGTCTAGAGTATTCAAGGTAGTCTGGCCTGGTGAACCGGCTTTCATGCTTAGCCTGATGCATAACCCAGGCACATTGCTTAGCCTAGCCCAGGCGTTAGAAGCTGGTTGCCTGGGAAGTTGGCCGGCGCTAATTCTGCTCTTGTGAGCTGCTTTTTTCAGGTGGGCCAAGTCTCAAATCAATACTTTTTTATACAGTAAGCTTTCTTCAAGCCAGGTCACCATCCAAACACCCCTTGCCTGGGCGGGCAAAATTCTTTCAAATTGCAGGTTGTGTTCAGGCGTTACTTTTTGCCAGGAAAGTCGGCCAGGGTGCGAACCAAACACACCCTAAATATCTATGTGCCTACTCATGAATATAATTAGTTCCATAATCGCTTTGTCACTAAATAGAAAACCCACACAGGGCCACACCATATATGTCATAGAAGAAAACAACATGCCACTAGCCACCATCACACATAGATCGGGCAAACAAAGCCC
>NC_041386.1:2241551-2263076 GCF_002162155.2 Triticum dicoccoides | reverse complement strand
TAGGACAAACTCAAATATGTGGTTAGTTGCTCGTGACATTGCCTATCTTGTCACAATTTAGAAGGTTCTTCCTGAACTCCGGACGGTCTTTGATGCGGCCACTATTTGCATGCGGTGAGCTTCCCTCAATAATCTCAACCACACAATCTCCTTATCCACCTCTTAGCCCCTCCCCCCTCCGCATTTAGTTTCATGGTTCCTCGTATGTATCTCTGTTCCAATCGACACCTCTGTTGCCGTTGCTAGTCATCGCCCTCGCAGTCACCACTCCACCGAACCCGGAAGTCCACATGAAGATTTTCGAATATTTGTGGAGTTTCCCATTAAGTTTAATCCAAAAAATAGTGGATAAAACATGAATAACATAATAGTGATGATAACCAAAATAAGCAACAAATTGTTAAAGCTAGTTGTGCAATCGAGATAATAAGAAACAAGCATCATATTCATATTGATTGCTACTAACAGTGAACCGAACGCTAACCCTAACAGAGAGAATAATATGACATACGGAGCAACGGAAGAGAATGCAGGTGCTCCGCTCATCATGTTGTTGAGGAGGTGATCAACGTCGGGGAAGAAGTCGCCGTTGGGGAACTCATCGTCGGGGATGTCTCCATTCACAACCACGATGAACAAGGATCCATCAATCACGCAAGGGTGCTCCCCAAATACCTAATCGCCCATCTCCCGTACCAGATCACAAACAACGGAATTTCAGAGGCGTGTTGTCTTGCTCCTCGATGCACACCAAGAAGCGAGATGAGAAAGTGGTAGGCGACACAATGCTCTCGAACAAAGGAAGGAAAGTGTGTCTTGTCCAGGAAGAGGAGCAGTCTCTTATAGGTGAGGCGATTTGCAACTGAGCCCTCGGTAGTGGGGAGAGAAACTGGCTCCTGCTAGGGAGAGAAAGAGAAGCAGTCAACACGACTGTTCATCTCCAACTCAAGACGCAAAACATTTCCACTTTTTTTTCTTGCATGACAAAAATTAAGGCAACGCTCACATTGCATAGGTCCTAGCGCGGCTCAGTTCAATCATGAAACACGACGCGCGTGCAGGGTGTGGCGAGGCCGGCGGCAGAGGAGAAGTGCACGTGTATGTGCTCTCTTCTGATGCTCTTAGTTGTATGTGAAACAACTCTCCTTATAAGTTGGTCTCACACATTCTTCACTTGCAGGACGAGGCAAAACTTTCCACCTTGTTGTGCATGAATGTATCATGTTGACCTCTGAAATTATCTATGAATAATTGTTACTGTTCTAAAATATTAAATGGGCTAGGCATAATAATTTCAAAGAAGACATCGCCCTGATCCTCTGATTCAATATTTGCCTTAACCCTAGTCTGTATATCAACCTCCCCATGCCACCCCAATAGTTGGTCGACTAGCTTTGCTCTCCACCACATTGGTCTGACTTGTGCCCTTCTTTTTATTATTGCTAGTGTCTAAGAGAATCTACAGCCGGACGCCCTAAACCAACCTCAAACGTCCGGGCGGACGTCCCGGTCACTCACTGGTCACAAAAATGCAACCTAGGTGGGCTCCTTATACGGGCCTGAGACGCCCGGGCTGACCGGCACCCCTCATATCCAGATCAAATATGGGGCAGATATAGGGGCGCCCGGGCACGCCCAGGCATGTGCGCCACGTCGGAATGACGATGGGGTCTCACAGGAAAACACTTCGAAACCCGGCGGTCTGAAGCTCGTCTCCTCCACCGGACCGATGGCGCCACGTGGCACCGCTCCGGCGGGCCGCGTAGTGCCTAGCCCGACTATTTAAGTCGACCGCCGGCACTGAAACCCTATCCATCCACATTTCCCTCCTCCCGTCCTCCGCCACCCCCACTTTCCACTCTTTGTCCGCCACCACTAGTAGCCATGCCCCCCGGTAAGGAGTTACCCATATCTAACGCCGGAGGACCAGCTGCAGCTCCTTGAGCAGATTCAGGCAAGGTGCGAAGCCCGGATCGCCGCGGGGCTACCTCCGGATGCGGTGGATCCGGAGGGGGACTTGTATGAGGAGGAGGAGAAGGATCCAGAGGAGGGTGTGGAGGACGCTGGGGACACGGATCTATTGGCGAAGCAGCAGACAATCCTCGATTTCCTCCGCTCGGAGTCGGATGCGGAGGTCAGACGCCGTAGTCGGCAGGAAATGGAGGCGGAGCACGGCGCGGAAGTCGACGAGATGCTCGTATACATGGATGAGGAGGGGGAGGTCCACCCGGCGCCGACACCGGCGTCATGGAGATCTCCAACGACGAATCGTAGCTAGCGTGTCATAGTACGTAGGTTTGTTTTGCATGGTTTGTATGTATTTAGGGGGTGAAACATGAGGACTCGAATGCAGAGGAGCAAATTTGAGGCGTGACCGGTCATCGTGCTTGGATGCATCCGGTCGTGTGCGCGGGGCATTTGAGAGTTCGATTTGCCAAGTCCGGCTGTAGATACTCTAATTGTTAGAAATGAGCTGCCTCAAATACAATGCATTTTCCCCTCCAATTGTGTATGGTATATGACTTGTTTCTCTACCAACCACCACAGGACATGAACATGATCTCTCGTTCTCCCGGGCATGTGAAGGATCACACCCCACTTTCCACCCATTCTATTCCCAAAAACAAAGGCAGTCGCCTTTTGCAATGCTCTAACCCCAAAGATATAATGTAAACAAAAGACTGAAGCAAATAGATACAGTTGTGGTCATCAAAAGATACAAGCAGTTGGGTTGGTAAAGCAGTCCGTAGCAGTTGATGGGTGTGTGGGAGCCAGCAACGTACCCAGCTTTTGGCAATGCCCGCCCTCGTGCGTGCATCGGTGGTGGTGTGGCAGGTCGCCAGGTTCAGCAGAATAGATAAAGAAACGCATCTGCGATTTCAGGCGGCTCCAAATCTTGGGTGGATGGAGGATCGGCAGTTCGCCATCGGTGGTGGTGGGAGGTTGTGGGCCGCGGCGACGTACCTCTCCCTCGGACGGCCGGCCCATCGCGGCCGCCGGGCACGTCGGTGCCACGCCGCCCCGCGACAAAAATGGGCGTGCCGGTGCCGCGGCAGGAGCGCAGTTATGTCTCGCTATAGGTAGGGAAGCTTCGCGTCAGGCAGCGCCAAATAGGCCGGCCAGGCGTGCGGGAGGCCACGCTCTCGTTTATTTGCACGTTTTTTGATTTATTTCTTTAATTTATTTTTCTACTTTCGTTTATACTTTCAAATGTTTTAAATAAATATATTAAAAAACAGTTTACATAAAACATTTTATAAAAAATTAAGTAAGCATTGAAAAAAATGTTAAATGTGTATAGAGAAAATGTTTCTCATGCATAAAAAGACTGTATACAAAAGATATACTCCCTCCACAAAGAAATATAAGAGCATATAGATCACCACATTTTAAGAGAAAAAAGTGATCATGCATTCAATTTTTCTATAAAGCATACGAAAAGATGTTAAACAACTGTTTGAAAAATACTAGTCAAGCAATTGATTTTTTCAAATATGTATTGAAAAATGTTGGCCATTATTAAAAATGTTTAACATGTATTTAGAAAACGTTAATAAAGCATTTGATAAAATATAAAATGTTTATAGAAAACATGTTGCCCATGTATTAAAAAAATCTTGTATTTTATTAAAATAATGTCAAACTTGTATTAGTATTTTTTAATCAGTATTTAGAAAACATATATATATCTCTGTGTGTGTGTGTGTGTGCATGTGTGTAGTCTATTCGTCATTCAGGGTGCAGAATAAGTTATTCTTCAGCCGAGATAATCTTACGATCATTTTGTAAATAAAATGTATTTGAAATACAATTTTTTTACATTCATATTGATTCTCTACACAAAATTTGACATAAGAAAAAATATAGGCATAAGACAAAAAAATTGCATTTTTGTAAAAATACTAATCAAGCAATTGAAATTTTTTAAATGTGTATTGAAAAATGTTGGCCATGTATTGAAAAAATGTTTAACATGTATTTAGAATATTTTAATCAAGAATTTGAAAAATATAAAAAAATTTATAGAAAACATGTTGCCCTTGTATTAAAAAATCCTATATTTTATTAAAATGATGTTAAACTTGTATTGATAATTTTTAACTAAAGTAAGCCTGAACGCAGAGGTGCTAATTCTACCCTCCGGCCGGACTAAGCACGCGGCTTGGCCGAACAAATTAATCTTCGTCCAACTCCTAGTAAACTCCCTTGCAAAATAAAGTAATGGTATTAATTTCATTACCGGCTGCATGCAGCAATCCTCCGCCTCGCGTCGTACTATCTATCCACCAAATCCCACCTAGTAAATTTCCTTGCGAAACATAGTAACGGAGTTAAATTTGATACTGCACCATACCACACCCCTTCCCGCACTAGCTCTTCTCTTTAATACCTTCTAGTAAAATACATTGGAAACACAGTAGCAGAATTAACTTCATTACTGACTACCTGTACTAGTCCTCCGTCTCGTACTAGTTATTAACATAATTCCTTATAGTAAATAAAATCCAATATCAAACAAAATAACAAAATTAAATTTGTTACCAGGTACATGCACTAGACCCGTCAGTAAATATAGTTATTCATCTGATTCCTCATAGTAAAATTCCTTGCAAACATAGTAATGCAACTAAAAGTGGTTATCAGATATACGTGTCCATTACTACATCAATTGTCTAATTACGCTCAATTTGCGAACAAGAGTAGTATTGTTACCATGTATGCCTTTGGTGGAGGGTGTTTGAGTTGGCTAATTACTAGAGAAAGGGAAGAGTAGTAATCCTTTACTGGTTGTTACTATATTTAGGTGAAGTTGTTACGATGGAAGAAACATGGTTGGTTGATTGGTTTGGTGGGGTGGCACATGCATAGGGTAATTCTTTTACGGTAGTTTGGCGGGTGCGCATGCGCAGTTTGACATGCGCGCAGGATTAGGAATTTTACGCTCGGGCTTATTTTAGCGCTAAAGTCCATTCATCATTCAGGGTGCCGAATAAGTTATTCTTCACCCGAGATAATCTTATGATCATTTCATAAATGAATTGTATTTGAAATAAAAATATTTACATTCATATAGATTCACTACGCAAAATTTGACATAAGAAAAAAAAGTATAGGTCATAAGACCAGAAAAATGTTAAAAAATTGTTAACAAAGCATTTGAAAAATATTAAATGTGTACATAAAAATTGTGACCATGTATTAAAAAAAATAATTTTGTATTTGAAAAATGTGAACCAAGCATTTGAAAATAAAAATGTATATACAAAATATGTTGACCAAGTATTGAAAAATGTTAATATTTTACTTCTAAAATGTTAATGAAGCATTAGAAAAATGTTAAAAAATCTTAATCATGTATTTAGAAAATATTATAGTTGTATTCGAAAAATCTTAAATATGTACTAAAAACATTTTTGACCTATACGAAAAATTTAGAATGAAACCTAAAAAGCAAATGAAAATGAAAAACAGTGTGAAAACCAAACACAAAACAAAAGAAAGAAAAATAAAAAGAAAACCAAAGAAACAAGTGCAAAAAACTGAAGCAGTGAAAACCGAGAAAGAAACAAAGAAAAACCAATGAAAGACGAGCAATAAAGCAAAAAAGCTGAAGGAAAACATAGAGAAAAAAGAAAAGAAAAACAATGAAAACCGAGAAAGGAACATAAAAAATTTAGAAAGAGGAAAAACTTGTAAAAAACAAAAAATAAAAAAATAAAACTAACAAAAAAGACAATATAAAGATATCAAAATAAGTAAATTTAGAAAGGGTAAGAGAACCAAGAAAAACGGTGCTAATCAAAGAAAAACAAAAGGACCAGAGAAAACTGACAAAGAAAACAAGAAACCAAATAAGAGAAAATAAACAAAATAAACAATCGCGAGCTTAAAACAGCGAGCGAGTGAAGAAGAAAAAAAACAGCAATTGGGCCAGCCTGGTTGCTTCACGAGATATAGTTCTAATGAAGCGAGATATAGTTCTCGTGACGCGGTAGCGTAGTATAGGATTATTCCGCGTCGTGCGCTTCGTAGCGGCGTTGCCGAATGCGTCCGTCGGCAGCGCAAGGCCGTTCGACGGGGTGCGTATATAATTCACTTTTAGCGAGACGTAGGGTAGCTGAACCGAGCGTCAGAATGGGCCGGCCCAGTTGGTGAGGCCACACGCCCATGCCACAGCCTAATTTTTTTTGTTTTCTTCAAGTTCATTTTTTTGTTTTTTGCTTAATTTTTATTTTTTTATACATAAAATATTGTAATTCTATATATTATAAAAAACTTTACGTAAAACATTTGAAAAATATTAACCAGGCATTTGAAAAATGTACAATATGTATAAAAATGTTTCTCATGTATGCAAAAAAGTACAAAAATTGTATACATTGTATACAAAAAAATGAGGATCATGTATTAAAATGTGTATAATAAATGTTTCTGATGTATACTTAAAAATGTACAGATGTGTATGGAATAAGTAGACATTAAAAACATATGTTTGAAAAAAAATTAATCATGTATTTCAAATTTTATGCTCAGTTTTATTTTTTTATTACCATAAAAATAATGTTCATCGTGTATTGCAAAAAGTTGACCATGTATTTGAGGAAGCGTTCATAACATGTATTTAAGAAGAAGAAAAACGTACATCATGTATTTGATAGATGTACAACATGTATCAAAAACAATTCACATGTACAATGAGCACTAAAAAAAATTAGACATGTATTGAAAAAAAGAAAAATAACGCAAAACGGCAAAGAAACATAAAGGAAACAGATAAAACCGAGAAAAAACAAAAGAAACCCAAAGCATAATGAAGAAAAAAACGAAAACCCAAGGAAGAAAAATAGAAAGCCAAAAGAAGAAAAAGAAAAAAATAAAACTAGCTAAAATGCATGCAAAAAATGAAACAAAGAAAACAAGTAAAAACCGAGAAAGAAAAAAGAAAGAAAAGAAAAAAACACGAATAAAACGAAGAATCCATGGAAAAACGAAGAAAAACATGAAGAAACAAAAAAAAAGAGAAGAACGCATCGTACATGGCTACCAGCGAGCGAGTGAAAGCATTCAATCTTGTGTAGGTTGTATCATGGCATGAATTTCTTAGTTCGTTCTTACAGTACTTGTTTCCTTTCTGAAAGCATCCCAATAATGATCTCTTGCCACTAATTGTGATGTCTTTGATGGTTGTGTACTTGGAGTTTATTAATATACTATAAGATAATATTAAGCCATGTGTTATGCTTTTCAAGTAAAAATCTTATTGGTATATTTTATGACTTTCTATGACTATTTCGTTTGTACATCCTTCTTTGTAATATATATCATCATAATTGTCATCTACCTAGAATCTTATACACTTGAGAGAAGTTACATCTCTAGTTGATATCCTAATTCTTTCGCGTCCACTTTTTCATTCTCTTGTTATGTCTTTGGTGGCTCTGTGAAAGCATTTGTTGTTTGAGTGTGTGTCTTATCTCTTTGCATCTTAGTGCACTCATTCTTGGTGAAGATTGTTTTTCTCATGCTTGTCTTGATGAGCCTTTTATCTTCAATCTTCACCATGGGTTGTCACAAGCTTTGATTTTTTACTTTGCATATTAGTGAGCTTGTGAACCCATTTGCTAGTTGTGTTACAGCCTTCTTAATTAACTTCGTGTGTGTGGGAAGGACATTTCTTGCACTTTGTGTCTCATTTCTACAAGACTATGTTGATGCTTAATTCTCATACTTATATTAGTCTTATCAAGTGCTTTGCCATGACTCACACACATCATTTTGGTTGAGCTTATTTTTAAGTTACCTCTTTTGCATGTTGCTCAATCATATGTTTGTTGCAAGTGCTAGGCTTATTTTCTCATCTATGATTGCTTGCAATTGTTTTGTCTTTTTATTGATTTTGGGGGAGTGATGATCCTATTTTCATGCACTTTGCATCCAAATACAAAAATAATAATCTATCTAGTGCACAAATCATGGGGAGCTTCTCTATTTTCTTTAGAACACTCATTTGCTCAAATCATAATATACTTTATTCATTTGGCTTATCGAATCTTTTCATTGACTGCTTCACTTTTTGTTATGCCTTTGTGTCATGTCAACCTTTAGAAATCTTTGGATCCTTAATATAGTTTGTCTTCCTCCAACTATTTGTCATTGGATATGTATATTTCATTACACTCATATTTTGAGAAATACACACTTTATGAACACATATTATATTGGCCTTCTAAGTTTTTTGCCCATTTTGGCAATGGATGCCAATGTGGGAGAAGTTTAGAGGGTTTTTTATTTCATGCTTTGGTTTTGTTGCTAAAGCATTTGCATCCCATGCTCATGCATTATTGGTTGTTGCTTTTTATGGTGATGCTTAATTCCTTATATAAACCCTCCTAAAAGAGATTGTCATCAATTATCAAAATGGGGGAGATTGAAAGAGCATGGTGCCCCCATGTTTGGTTTTGATAATTTATGACAATCCCTGTGGACTAATGGTTGCCTTGATTTATATTTGAAGGGTTTCTCCATGTGCATTGCTTGAAGATCATATGTTGGTTTCAACGTTAGAAGAAGGAGTTCATGTGTTGACCAAAGTGGTATTCAAGGAGTTATCCAAAGATTGGTCATGTGATAGTTGATCCTATTGCAAAAATGCCTTGAAGAAGAAGATTGTGTGAACATTCATGTTTACCTTCAAGACATCACCTTTATGAAGCTAGAAGATAATATTCAAGGTTGATCAAGACTAAGTATAAAGAGTGGATTCAAGTTGATCAACACACAAAGCGTAAAAGATGTACCAAGAGGGGTCAAGTGATCTCATGGTATAGTAAACATTCATTGTCCATTACGCTTTGTGTACTAACCCGTTATCTATGTGAGGTCTCTTTGTGGGGTTAGGTGTGCTACCAAAGAAAGATCTCATATGACCCATGGAGGATGACATTAAGTGGTAATCGACATCAAGGTTTTGGTGTGAAAATTTAAGTGGAGCATCACGAAGAGGTCATGCTTGAAGCTTACCGTCCATTCTCGTGATAAGGGACATGTGAAGATGTGCCTAAGAGAGGCTCATCCATAGTGGAATATGGGATATCAATTTACTAGTCTTCATCGAGTCAGCGCAATCAAGAAAGGTGGTCCAACTTGAGGAAGTCAAGATCGTCATCATCTAGCTCAAGTGGACTATGCACAAGGCAAATGTTTGATCTTGATAGGTTTTCTATTTTACCGGTCATGGTGTTAGTTGGGAGGCTGGCTTATAGGATTGAGTGTTGTACTATCAAGGGGGGCTCTCAATTGAGTAACTTGATCGTATCGTTCACAGAGAGCTCAAACCATTGCATCCTTAGCATCACCTTTCTTGGTTCTTGTTTGGCTTTTCTCTATGCGAGCTTTGGGGCTTGTGGTTATCTTCATGACAAGCTCAAGTTCATCAAAAACGGATTTCATATGCATCTTCTATTATGTTTTCGATGTTGGAGTTTTTATCGGTTCTTCTCTTATGGAGGTTTCATGCTTGTACATTGTTGGCATATAACTCTTGCCTGTTCTGGAGTTTTCCAATCGTATTTTTATAGCTCTTGTTGTTAGCTTTCTATCGAGCTTGAGTTTTTCAAAATCGGAGCTCGTTTGCAGAAGTTATGGACAGGGCTGGGCGTTTGGTATAAACCGAAAGTTCGGTTTCTAACGTTCGATTATTTTTCAAATTCGGTTAGCAAAACCAAAAACCAAAAATGGTAGCCCAATATAACTAACCGAAAGCTCGGTTTCTTCCGTTTGTGATCGGTCTCACCGAGATGAGGTTTCACCCTAACCCTAACGCATCGGTCTCACCGAGTTGGTATTGTCGGTCCCACCAAAAAGCTTAACGTTCACATTTTGAACCAAGTCGGTCTCACCGAGTTTCACTATTCGGTCCCACCAAGTTTGGTAAATTGTGTGTAACAGTTAGATTTTGTGTCGAGTCTATATATACCCCTCCATCCTCCTCTTCATTAGAGAGAGAGCCATCAGAACGTGCTAATGTCTACTACGCAACTTTATTCTTGTAGACACATGTTAGGCCTCCAAGCGCAGAGTTTTGTAGGACAGTAGCAATTTCCCCTCAAGTGGATGACCTAAGGTTTATCAATCCATGGGAGGTGTAGGATGAAGATGGTCTCTCTCAAACAACCCTGCAACCAAATAATAAAAAGTCTCTTATGTCCCCAACACACCAAATACAGTGATAATTTGTATAGGTGCACTAGTTCGACAAAAAGATGGTGATAAAAGTGTAATATGGATGGTAGAAATATATTGTCATAATTTGAATAAATAAAACAGCAAGGTAGCAAGTAGTAAACGGGCACAAAAAGGTGTTTCAATGCTTAAAAACAAGGCCTAGGGTCCATACTTTCACTAGTGCAATCTCTCAACAGTGCTAACATAGTTGGATCATATGATTATCCCTCAAAGTGTAACAAAGAATCACTCCCGAGTTCCTATTAGCAGAGAACAAAAGATAGAAATTGTTTGTAGGGTGCGAGGCCACCTCAAAGCTATTCTTTCCGTTTGATCTTTTCAAGATTTCGTACTAAAATAACACAAAGATATTGTTTCCGTTTGATCTATCCTAGAGTTCGTACTAGAATAACACCAAAGCAAATTCATATTCATAATACTCAATCCACACAAAGAACTATAAAGAGACCCCAAAGTTTCCGTCGGAGAAAAGATAATAAAAACGTGCATCAACCCCTATGCATAGATTACCCCAATATCACCGCGGGAATCCGCGAGTTGAATGCCATAACATATATCAAGTGAATCAATATGATACCCCAATTGTCACCTCAAGTATTCATACCGCAAGACATATATCATGTGTTCTCATCTCTAAATATTCAATCCGACAAGACAAAACTTCAAAGGGTAAAGATTCAATTCATCACAACAAGAGTATAAAGGGGAGAAACATCATATGATCCATCTATGCTAACAAAGCCCATGATACAGATCACGAGAGAGAGAGAGAGATAAAACACATAGCTACTGGTAAAAACCCTCAGCCCCGAGGGTGGACTACTCCCTCCTCATCGTGGTGGCCCCTGGGATGATGAAGATGGCCATCGGAGATGATTCCCCCCCCCTCCGGCAGGGTGCCGGAATGGGTCTAGGTTGGTTTTCGGTGGCTACGGAGCCCTGCGGAGGCGGAACTTCTGATCTAGGTTAACCCCGAAGGGTTTCGGAATATTTGCGAATTTATAGTGCAAAGAGGGGGTGCGGGAGGCCACCGAGGCGGGCACAACCCACCTGGGCGCACTAGGGGCCCTAGCGCCCCCTGGTGGTTTGTGCCCCCTCGAGCCCCCCCAGGTGCAGCTCTGGCCCAATGGGTTCCTTCTGGTCAAAAAAAAACTCCGTAAAGTTTCGTTGCGTTTGGACTCCATTTGATATTGATTTCCCGCGATGTAAAAAAAAGCAAAAAATAGCAACTGGCACTTGGCACTGGGTCAATGGGTTAGTCCCAAAAAAATGATATGAAGTTGCTATAAAATGATTTTAAAGCATCCAAGAATGATAATATATTGGCATGCATACTTCATAAATTATAGATACGTTGGAGACGTATCAGCATCCCCAAGCTTAATTCCTACTCATCCTTGAGTAGGTAAATGATAAAAGAAATAATTTATGAAGTATGAGTGCTAGCAAAGTGCATAAGTTTGATCAATGATAATTTCAATCACTTTTCCTAGCATCATAGAAACAATTCTTTCTTATGAAACTTCTCATGTTATAGTAGCAACCAATTCACATGTTAAGGTTCAAACAATGAATTCTCTTGAAATTCAACAACCTATGTTCTTAGTCACTAAGCAATTGCAATTCAACTTATTCAACAGAGTTTAAGTAAGAGCTCCACATACTCAACCATCATATAGTCTTCTATGATTGCTAACACTCACCTTGTACACATGAGCAAAACGTTTCAACCAGACACATAAAAAGATAGGGGCTTATTGTTTTGCCTCCCAACGTATTCACCTCAAGGGTGATGTCAACAATAATAACTCATGCTACCCATATTCAACTAGAATATGTGCCTAGATCTTTCCTCACCACATGATGCTTACCAAAAGAGAAAATAAAAAGGAATAGAGAGGAATACTTTGACTCTTTGCATAAAAGTAAATACATAAAAGTAAAACATAGCCCTTCGCAGAGGGAAGCAGAGGTTGCCATGTGCTTATTTGTTTGTATGCCCAACCCCTTAGTGCAAAAGAACGTCACGTTGTATTGCCCCTTATGATAGTAACCTTTATTATGCAGTCCGTCGCTTTTATTACTTTGCCATCACAAGTTCGTACAATGTTCAATTTTCTCTTACACTAAATGATCTCACACTTTTAGAAGCAATTTTTATTGCCTTATTGCACCGATGACAACTTACTTGAAGGATCTTGCTCAATCCTCAGGTAGGTATGGTGGACTCTTGAAAATAAGATTTGGGTTTAGGGGTTTTTGGATGCACAAGTAGTATCTCTACTTGGTGCGGAATTTTTGGCTAGCAAAGATGGGGGACAAGCACCACATGTTGAAGGATCTATGATAATATAACTTCTATGTGAATACGAACAAACATAAACCATTATGTTGTCTTTCTTATTCAACGTCAACAATTTTGGCATATAATATTTTGATGGGTGCTCACAATCACAAAAGATTTCCATGATAGTATATTTGCACGTGAAAGTTCTCTTCCTTATACTAATTATTCATGAATTGCTTGTATGACCAATATTGTGATTGTCAAGCCTCAAAAGATTTCACTTTCTAAACCCAATGTGAAGCTACCACTAGGCATGATATGATTTCAACTTCATGACATTCAATTTATCCAACAATTTACTCATAGGATATAAGTGAAGCACAAGAGTAAATGACATAGAAAAGAGCTTTGTTGACGGGATGTGAATGCTGCTTACTTAGCCTCTCTGGCAACTATTTAAGGACTCTATTTTATTTAAAAACTTTCAGATCTAAGTACTTTATTAAAACAACAACCAAAACAAAATAAAATGACATTCTAATAATAGCACACATCATGTGAAGAAGCAAAAATTTGGCTCAACCTATACTAACCGATAATTGTTGAAGAAGAAAGGTGGGATGCCTACCGGGGCATCCCCAAGCTTAGATGCTTGATACTTCTTGAAATATTATCTTGGGATGCCTTGGGCATCCCCAAGCTTGAGCTTTTGTGTCTCCTTAATTCCTCTCATATCACGGTTTTCCTAAATCTCAAAAGCTTCATCCACACAAAACTCAACAAGAACTCGTGAGATAACTTAGTATAAACCAATGCAAAATCCTTATCATTCTCTACTGTAGCAAATCACTAAAATTATTATTCAACATTGCATACTAAATGCCGCTGCATGTTTAATACTCCTATCCGCAAATAGAATCATTAAACAAGCAAACATATGCAAACATAAGAGCAATCTGCCAAAACAGTACAATCTGTAAAGAATGCAAGAGTATCAATACTTATTCAACTCCAAACATTATGAAAATTTACAACATTGCATAAAATTTATCAGAGCTCATTTTGCAAAAAGTTTCAACATTTTATCACATTCTGACTTTTCTAGAGAGTTTTGCAACAGCGGTAAACTTTTTGTTTTCAAACAGCAACATGTATACTTGCAAAATAAGCATGGCAAAGGCTATCATTGCCACTTTTATCGAAATAAAAGATGCAAAACATTATTACAAATAGCAGAAATAAAATCCTAACAAAATAAATTTATGCTCCAAGCAAAACACATATCATGTGACAAATGAAAACACAGATCTAAGTAAGGTTACCGATATTGTTGGAGACGAAAGAGGGGATGCCTTCCGGGGCATCCCCAAGCTTATTTGCTTGGATATTCCATGGATATTAACTTAGGGTGCCTTGGGAATCCCCAAGCTTAGAGTCTTGTCACTCCTTATTCTCCTCATATTGACATCTCACCCAAAACTTGAAAACTTCAATCATACAAAACTTAACGAAACTTTGTGAGATAGGTTAGTATGATAAAGATCAAACTATTCCACTTTTGGTAGTGTCAAAGACAAGATTAATAATTATTCTCACACAATTCCTAGTTTAGAATATCATTTCCATAATTTATATTGAGCAATATAAGCTATGGAAACTAGGAAACAAGCAAACTATGCATTGAAAACAGAATCTGTCAAAACAGAACAGTCTGTAGTAATCTTTACTCAAACCATACTTATGCTACTCCAAAAATTCTAAAAAATAGGAAAACCTGAGAAATTTGTCTATTAATCTTCTAAAAAAAGAATCAGCATTTTATCATGCTTTTGTTGAAAACTAGAATTATTTTTGTGAGCACAAAAGTTTCTGTTTTTCAGCAAGATCAAAGCAACTATCACCCAACAAGATCCTAAAGGCTTTACTTGGCACTTTATTGAAACAAAAGCAATAAAACATGATTACTACAGTATCATAATCATGTGAACACACAAAAACAGTAGGTAAAAGCGTTGGGTTGTCTCCCAACAAGCGCTTTTCTTTAATGCCTTTTAGCTAGGCATGATGATTTCAATGATGCTCGCATAACAGATAAGAATTGAAACATGAAGAGAGCATCATGAAGCATATGACTAGCATATTTAGGTCTAACCCACTTCCTATGCATAGGGATTTTTTTAGCAAACAACTTACGAGAACAAGAATCAACTAGCATAGGAAGGCAAAACAAGTGCAACTTCAAAACAATCAACACATAGAGAAGAAACTTGATATTATTGAGATATGTAAGGGCATAAGTTCCTTTCTCATAATAATTTTCAGCGGCATCATGAATGAATTCAACAATATAACCATCACACACAACACTCTTTTTATGATGCACAAGCATAGAAGATTTATCACTCTTTATGGCATAGATGTCATCATGATAATCATCATAGATAGCAACTTCATTGCCATAATCAATTGAAACCTCTTCCAAAATAGTGGATGTATCACTAAATAAAGTCATGACCTCTCCAAATCCACTTTCATCAATATTGTAATAAGATTCAACACACTCCAAAATAGTGGGATCACTACTACCTAGAGTTGGCACTTTCCAAACCCACTTTCATCAATGTAATCATCATAAATAGGAGGCATGCTATCATCATAATAAATTTTCTTATCGAAAGTAGAAGGAATCAAAGGATCATATTCATTAAGCAAAGCATCCCCAAGCTTAGGACAAGCATTATTTCCAGCAAATAAATCTTCAAACATATCATACTCATCAAACATAGCATCCCCAAGCTTGTGGTTTTGCATATCATCACAATCATTCTTATCAATAGCATGAATGGCACCAATAGTATAGGAAACATTATTATCATATTATTCCAAGCAAGTGCTAAAAATATTTTCAAGATCATAATTGATATCGTTGTCTTCGCAATCATAATCATCACAACAAGCAATAGGCATCACAAAATCATCATTAATATCATCATCCTCCATCAACATATTTGATTCACTTTCATGAGGCACAATGGTGATGGGAGCAACTTTATTTGGGAGAGATACCTTTTTACCTCTATTCTTTCTTCTTTTCTTCTTCTTTACCACACCATGTGTGGGTTTAATTAATTCTTTCGAGTTTCTTGTTGAAGAGCTTGATTGGATAGGAAGCTCCTCCTCGTTAACTGATTCATCATAATAAACACTAGGAGGGTATTGGGAAATATCTTCCCTTTCATTAGTACTCTCTTCATATTCTATTTGTTTTCTTGTCTTTAGATAATTGGCAATATAAGGATTCTCAATGCAATTTACTGCACAAAACATATGAATTTTCTCTAGATCAAAATTAAGAAATCTCTCGAGATTTGGAAAACCCTTAGTTATATGTTTCATTTCTTCATACCCCAAAAGAAGACTAAGTTCTTTATGATGCTCAAGGGTAATCAAGTTATCACAATTTTTGGACATGATTTGATCATGAAACAATTTGCATTGGAGATTTAAATGACCACGTTCATTGCAAAGTTCACAAGGATGGCGAAAAAAATTACATCTTTCAGCACAATCATCTAGCCTCTCTTTCAACCTTTTCATTTCTAAATATTTACGCTTCTTACAAAATCTATCTTCCCTTTTTGGTGTGCAAAGGCACTCCCAATTCACTCTGCAAAAAGTGACATGCTTATAAGAAACATTTTTTTTCATGACTTGTGCAATCATCATTAGCATTTTGGATATTCAAAGAATTCATACTAACAACATTGCAATCATGCTCATCATTCAAATATTTTGTGCCAAGCATTTTATTGACTTCTTCTTCTAACAATTGAGCACAACTTTCCGAACCATCATTTTCAAGAAAGATAGTATAAAGATGATCAATAATATGATGCAACCTAAATTCCATTTTTTATAGTTTTCTTTTAAAAACCAAACTAGTGATAAAACAAGAAACTAAAAGATTCAATTGCAAGATCTAAAGATATACCTTCAAGCACTCACCTCCCCGGCAACGACGCCAGAAAAGAGCTTGATGTCTACTACACAACTTTATTCTTGTAGACAGTTGTTGGGCCTCCAAGCGCAGAGTTTTGTAGGACAGTAGCAATTTTCCCTCAAGTGGATGACCTAAGGTTTATCAATCCGTGGGAGGTGTAGGATGAAGATGGTCTCTCTCAAACAACCCAGCAACCAAATAATAAAGTCTCTTGTGTCCCCAACACACCAAATACAATGGTAATTTGTATAGGTGCACTAGTTTGGCGAAGAGATGGTGATAAAAGTGTAATATTGATGGTAGAAATATATTTTTAGAATCTGAATGAATAAAAATAGTAAGGTAGCAAGTAGTAAACGAGCAAAAAAAACGGTGTTTCAATGCTTAAAAACAAGGCCTAGGGTCTGTACTTTCACTAGTGTAATCTCTCAACAGTGCTAACATAGTTGGATCATATGATTATCCCTTAAAGTGTAACAAAGAATCACTCCCGAGTTCCTATTAGCGGAGAACAAAAGATAGAAATTGTTTGTAGGGTGCGAGACCACCTCAAAGCTATTCTTTCCGTTCGATCTATTCAAGAGTTTGTACTAAAATAACACAAAGCTATTGTTTCCGTTCGATCTATTCTAGATTTCGTACTAGAATAACACCAAAGCAAATTCATATTCATAATACTCAATCCACACAAAGAACTATAAAGAGGCCCCAAATTTTCTGTCAGAGAAAAGATAATAAAAATGTGCATCAACCCCTATGCATAGATTACCCCAATATCACCACAGGAATCTACGAGTTGAATGCCATAACATATATCAAGTGAATCAATAAGATACCCCAATTGTCACCTCAAATATTCATACCGCAAGAGATATATCATGTGTTCTCATCTCTGAATATTCAATTCGACAAGATAAAACTTCAAAGGGTAAAGATTCAATTCATCACAACAAGAGTATAGAGGGGAGAAACATCATATGATCCATCTATGCTAACAAAGCCCATAATATAGATCACGAGAGAGAGAGAGAGAGATAAAACACATAGCTACTGGTACAAACCCTCAGCCCCGAGGGTGGACTACTCCCTCCTCATTGTGGTGGCCGCCGGGTGATGAAGATGGCCATCGGAGATGATTCCCCCCTTCGGCAGGGTGCCGGAACGGGTCTAGATTGGTTTTCGGTGGCTACAAAGCCCTGCATCGGCGGAACTTCTGATCTAGGTTAACCCCAAAGGGTTTTGGAATATTTGGGAATTTATAGTGCAAAGAGGGGGTGCGGGAAGCCACCAAGGTGGGCACAACCCACCTGGGTGCGCCAGGTGGCCATGGTGGGTTGTGCCCCCCTCGGGGCACCCCCAGGTGCAGCTCTGGTCCAATGGGTTTCTTCTGGTCCAAAAACAATCTCCGTAAAGTTTCATTGCGTTTGGACTCCGTTTGATATTTATTTCCTGCGATGTAAAAAACAAGCAAAAAATAACAACTGGCACTTGGCACTGGGTCAATAGGTTAGTCCCCAAAAATGATATAAATTTGCTATAAAATGATTATAAAACATCCAAGAATGATAATATATTGGCATGAATACTTCATAAATTATAGATATGTTGGAGACCTATCACGTGCCTACACTTCCAACATTCATTTTCTGAGAGAGAACCACCTACTCATGTGTTGAGACCAAGACATTCCAATCCAACCACAAGAATCTTGATCTCTAGACTTCCCCAAGTTGCTTTCCACTCAAATTATCTTTCCACCATATCCAAATCTGTGAGAGAGAGTTGAGTGTTGGGGAGACTATCATTTGAAGCACAAGAGCAAGGAGTTCATCATCAACACACCATCTATTACCTTTTGGAGAGTGGTGTCTCCTAGATTGGTTAGGTGTCACTTGGGAGCCTCCGTCAAGATTGTGGAGTTGAACCAAGGAGTTTGTAAGGGCAAGGAGATCGCCTACTTCGTGAAGATCTACCGTAGTGAGGCAAGTCCTTCGTGGGCAATGGCCATGGTGGGATAGACAAGGTTGTTTCTTCATGGACCCTTCATGGGTGGAGCCCTCCATGGACTCGTGCAACTGTTACCCTTCGTGGGTTGAAGTCTCCATCAACGTGGATGTACGATAGCACCACCTATCGGAACCACGCCAAAAATCTTCCTGTCTACATTGTGTTTGCTCCCTCCAAACTCCTCCCCTTTACCTTCATATGCAATGATTTACATTCCGCTGCTATACTCTTAGAATTGCATGTGTAGGTTGATTGCTTGACTTGTGTTAAGTTGCTAAAATCTACCAAGACTTAAAATTGGGAAAAGGCTAGATTTTTATTTGGTCAAGTAGTCCAATCACCCCCCTCTAGACATACTTTCAATCCTACAGCGCCCCTGTTGAGTGTGCGCGGAACACCCACCACACGCTCCACCGCCGCTGCCCGTCGACAGCTGTTGCCGGCCGCCGTTGCCGCCACACCATCGTCAAAAGCCAGGGCCATCTCCCGCTCCGCCGCCATGGCCGGAAGGCGAGAGGTGGCCGTCATTTCCGCCACCCCACTGCCGGTCACCATGGCCATCACCCGTCTCCTAGATTGGTTAGGTGTCACTTGGGAGCCTCCGTCAAGATTGTGGAGTTGAACCAAGGAGTTTGTAAGGGCAAGGAGATCGCCTACTTCATGAAGATCAACCCAAGTGAGGCAATTCCTTCGTGGGCAATGGCCATGGTGGGATAGGCAAGGTTGCTTCTTCATTGACCCTTTGTGGGTGAGCCCTCCGTGGACTCGCACAACCGTTACCCTTCGTGGGTTGAAGTCTCCATCAACGTGGATGTACGATAGCACCACCTATCAGAACCACGCTAAAAATCTCCGTGTCTACATTGCGTTTGCTCCCTCCAAACTCCTCCCCTTTACCTTCATATGCAATGATTTACATTCCGCTACTATTCTCTTAGAATTGCATGTGTAGGTTGATTGCTTGACTTGTGTTAAGTTGCCAAAATTTGCCAAGACTTAAAATTGGGAAAAGGCTATATTTTTATTTGGTCAAGTAGTCTAATCACCCCCTCCAGACATACTTTCGATCCTACAGGTGGTATCAGAGCTTTGGTCTCCATTTGTCTTGATTTCCATAGCTTTGGTGATCATAGCCTTGGTTTCACAACCTAGGAGAGTATGGCGTCTAGTGAGGGAAATTACCACCTTAGAGGGTTTCCAACTATAGAAAAAATTAAATAAATGCTTAAAAACATGACACCTGACATGGTGCCATGTGAAAGGGCAACTATCCCCGGGTGGTTTTGGTAATTCCTAACAACATATAGCTCATTGAGCTAACATTATTCCAAGATTAATATTTCAGGAAAAGCTCAATGAATGGCATGGCATGGATGAGGAAAATGGATCCCTCAAAATTCTAAGGACAAAAAGTTTGGCTCAAGCTTCAAGATCAAGACTCTACATTTTATATTTTAGTGATCCATGATCACATTGAGTCTATAGGAAAAGCCAATACTATCAAGGAGGGATGAGGTGTTGCTTAATGGCTTGCTTGCTCAAAGTGCTTAGTGATATGCTCCAAAACCCTCAACTACCTTTCCACATCCATACATGACCTAAACCAAAAGTCAAACTCGGCCCCACCGATTCTTTCTATCCGGCGCCACCGAGTTTCAAATGTCATAGCCACTGCCACAAACCCTAGGCAAATCGGTTTCACCGATAGGGATCTCGGTCTCACTAAGATGGGATTGTAATCTCTCTGTTTCCCTTCGTAACGTTTCAGTCTTACCGAGATGAGCGATCAATCCCACCGAGATTGCAATGTAAACTCTTTGTTTCCCTTTTGTAACATTTCGGTCTCACCGAGATGAGCGAATCAGTCCCACCGAGTTTACCTGACCAACTCTTTGGTTAGCTTATTACCAAAATCGGTCCCACCGAGTTTGTGTAATCGGTCACACCGAGATTATGTTATGCCCTAACCCTAACCATATCGGTCCTACCGAGTTGCATCTCAGTCCCACCGAAAATCCTAACGGTCACTAGGTTTGCTGAATCGGTCCGACCGAGTTTAACCATTCGGTCCCACCGAGTTTGGTAAATTGTGTGTAACGGTTAGATTCTGTGTGGAGGCTATATATACCCCTCCACCCACTCTTCATTCGTAGAGAGAGCCATCAGAACATACCTACACTTCCAATACACATTTTTTGAGAGAGAACCACCTACACTTGTGTTGAGGTCAAGATATTCCATTCCAACCATATGAATCTTGATCTCTAGCCTTCCCCAAGTTGCTTTCCACTCAAATCTTCTTTCCACCAAATCCAAATCCTGTGAGAGAGAGTTGAGTGTTGGGGAGACTATCATTTGAAGCACAAGAGCAAGGAGTTCATCATCAACACACCATTTGTTACTTCTTGGAGAGTGGTGTCTCCTAGATTGGCTAGGTGTCACTTGGGATCCTCCGACAAGATTGTGGAGTTGAACCAAGGAGTTTGTAAGGGCAAGGAGATCGCCTACTTCGTGAAGATCTACCGCTAGTGAGGCAAGTCCTTCCCACTACTGGAAACAGAGAATTTGCCATCAGTCAGCTCTTTGCCGTCTGCTAGTGGACGACAAAGAAGGTCTTTGCCATCTGCTTGCAAAAAACAGACGGTAAAGAACTGACAGACGACAAAGAACCTGGTTGCCATGAGTCAGCTCTTTGCCGTCTGCTAGCAGATAGCAAAGAATCTTTGCCGTCCGCTGGCAGACGGTAAAGAGGTTCCCAGCAGACGGCAAAGAGGTGCCCCATGGTAGCCACCCCCCTCTCTCTCCCCAGCCCCACCACACCGGCCTGATCCACTCCCACCCCACCACTCTGTCTCTCTCTCTCTCGTCCCTAAAAAAACTCTCTCACGAACTCACCCCCACCCCTCGGTCCACCCCACCCCGGCTCCTCTCCCCATGATCTCCTCGCCGTCGCCACCACCCATGTCGGCCGGTTCCGGCGAGCACC